>NC_053391.1:183135425-183439727 GCF_905171765.1 Bufo bufo | reverse complement strand
AGTCATAGCTGGTACAGTGCTGTTTCTGGAAGTCTCCCAAAAACATGCCAGAGGGTGGGTTGGTTTGGGGTGTAGGGGTACCCTAAAATCTTTAAAGTACTCTGGGCGTCCAGACCTTGACTCAGGGTTGTGATTTTAAGATTGTGGGCGTGCTTAGGTGTCCCCCAGTTTTGGGGGGCTAGGGGAACCCCACTGTTCTGGAAGTGTTCAGCATGCTAAAAACTTCTCAGGTTATGTCTGTGGGGGCTTAATGGTGGTTTTTCTCATGGTCTCTGCATGTTTGAGTGTAAGTGAAGGTAGATTTTAGCTCTCAAACTCTGATGCAGCAGAGGTGGAGTTCAATACAAGTGAATTGAATTTTTAACACAGGATATTTCTATGGAGTGTACATATGTTCCTGTATGACAGGGTTGCCCAAAAGTAGATCTCCGTCTGTTGCAAAACTACAAGTCCCAGCATCCCTTGCAAATAAGATTGTAAAAATCCTAAGACTTACCTTATATGCTCAGTCTAGCAGAGGACGCTGGGAATTGTTGTGTTGCAACAGCTGGACTTCTACTATTTGTGCACCCCTGCTGTATGACTTAAAATTATTACAAGCCTTTATTGAGTAGTCTCAGGTGTGTAACCAAGAAAAGAGAGAGACTATTAGGATCAGAGTGGCTGTGTCTAACTGCATTTGAAAGGCATGCAACACTGGGCCACTAGCTGCAATTTTATGAGGAAGATAAAATAATTTTTAGAGGCCCACATAATGTTTACAGGGGGATCTGTGTCAGTTCTCAAGGCTTTTCTTTTCCAATGGCCTGTAAAAATGTTTGTCAGTTACATATAACAATAGGCCCTGCTGAGAGAGGTGTGAAACTTTGCTTAGCAGACTTGCCAGGTGGGGGCTGCTGTCTGAGCCCAACACACAAACTGCAGGGTAGCAAACTTTGACCCGTTGCCATTCCCGGAGGCAAGGAGGCCCAGGCTTGGTTGGGGTCTCTCCTAGTAGTTATGACCCCACTCTGCAATCCCTGAAAGTCTGGAGTTGGTACCCCTAAAGGAACCTTAGGAAATGTCCACCGAATGTGTGACTTTAGGAAGGGCACTTAGGAAAAAATCTGCCACTGGGGAAAATGATTCTGTATCAATTAATATGCCCCACTGCCATGCTGGAAGAGAGGGTGACTCAGGCTTGTTTAGGGTCTCCTCTAGAAGCCATGACCCCTCTCTGCTACCCCTGAAAGTCTGGGGTCAGTAGCCCCAATGGGGGCCACTCGGCGGGACTTCCAAGGAGGGCTCCTCAGGGAGATTTTCTAATCGGGAATGTCACCCACCTAGTCCGTGGCCACCTTTAATTTTTTTTTTTAACATTGTCGTCTATAGGAAATGAGGCTAAACTCTCACTCCAATATCTAAAGGTAAAGCTAGAGATATCAGCTCAATATTCTAACCCAAAGTAGACCTCCCCTAGACCTCTGCCTACTGGGAGATTTATAGAATTTGTACCTTTGAGAGGGGAGATATGAGTTCTTAAGTGGGGACTAGTTTATTTGCTTTTCTCATTATTGTCAATGGGAAAATAGCTTCAGTTCTGATCCAAATATCTCACAGCACAAAGGCAACCTAGTAAAACCCTTTACACAGCTTAAAGGTCCAACTTAGGGAGATATGAATTCTCAAGCAAGGCCTGTCAGTCCATATCTTTAACAGGGAATTAGTGTGAAGGTCTTAGTCTGCGCCATATATGGAACGGCTATCACCTTCCCACTTTTAGCTAAAAATACAGCAAGATTATCACTGTAATATTGTAGGTAAAAATAAAGATATCTGCTCAATATTTTCACACAATGCAGTACTAACCTAGGTGTCCGCCCAATTGTAGTTTCATAGCATTTGGACTTTGGGTTAAGAATATGTACTGGGTCAAATATGGGGTATTTTAAATGGTCCTCTATGGGCTGCTTTTTCCATTGACATCAATGTAAAAATAGCCCCGGTTCCGATGTAAATTACTCACGGTCCAACAATATTTCTCCTGCATGAAGGTCCAGTCCAGCCTATCATACACCATAAGTTTTAGAACTTTTGGACCATTGGCTGGGGAGATATGAATGCTCAAGCAAGGCCTGTCAGTCCATATCTTTAACAGGGAATTAGTGTGAAGGTCTTAGTCTGCGCCACATATGGAACGGCTATCACCTTCCCACTTTTAGCTAAAAATACAGCAAGATTATCACTGTAATATTGTAGGTAAAAATAAAGATATCTGCTCAATATTTTCACACAATGCAGTACTAACCTAGGTGTCCGCCCAATTGTAGTTTCATAGCATTTGGACTTTGGGTTAAGAATATGTACTGGGTCAAATATGGGGTATTTTAAATGGTCGTCTATGGGCTGCTTTTTCCATTGACATCAATGTAAAAATAGCCCCGGTTCCGATGTAAATTACTCACGGTCCAACAATATTTCTCCAGCATGAAGGTCCAGTCCAGCCTATCATACACCATAAGTTTTAGAACTTTTGGACCATTGGCTGGGGAGATATGAATGCTCAAGCAAGGCCTGTCAGTCCATATCTTTAACAGGGAATTAGTGTGAAGGTCTTAGTCTGCGCCATATATGGAACGGCTATCACCTTCCCACTTTTAGCTAAAAATACAGCAAGATTATCACTGTAATATTGTAGGTAAAAATAAAGACATCTGCTCAATATTTTCACACAATGCAGTACTAACCTAGGTGTCCGCCCAATTGTAGTTTCACAGCATTTGGACTTTGGGTTAAGAATATGTACTGGGTCAAATATGGGGTATTTTAAATGGTCCTCTATGGGCTGCTTTTTCCATTGACATCAATGTAAAAATAGCCCCGGTTCCGATGTAAATTACTCACGGTCCAACAATATTTCTCTAGCATGAAGGTCCAGTCCAGCCTATCATACACCATAAGTTTTAGAACTTTTGGACCATTGGCTGGGGAGATATGAATGCTCAAGCAAGGCCTGTCAGTCCATATCTTTAACAGGGAATTAGTGTGAAGGTCTTAGTCTGCGCCATATATGGAACGGCTATCACCTTCCCACTTTTAGCTAAAAATACAGCAAGATTCTCACTGTAATATTGCAGGTAAAAAAAAAGATATCTGCTCAATATTTTCACACAATGCAGAACTAACCTAGGGGTCCGCCCAATTGTAGTTTCATAGCATTTGGACTTTGGGTTAAGAATATGTACTGGGTCAAATATGGGCTATTTTACATGGTCGTCTATGGGCTACTTTTTCCATTGACATCAATGTAAAAATAGCCCCGGTTCCGATGTAAATTACTCATGGTCCAAATGGATTAGAGAAAGAATATTTCTCCTGCATGAAGGTCCAGTCCAGCCTATCATACACCATAAGTTTTAGAACTTTTGGACCATTGGCTGGGGAGATATGAATGCTCAAGCAAGGCCTGTCAGTCCATATCTTTAACAGGGAATTAGTGTGAAGGTCTTAGTCTGCGCCACATATGGAACGGCTATCACCTTCCCACTTTTAGCTAAAAATACAGCAAGATTATCACTGTAATATTGTAGGTAAAAATAAAGATATCTGCTCAATATTTTCACACAATGCAGTACTAACCTAGGTGTCCGCCCAATTGTAGTTTCATAGCATTTGGACTTTGGGTTAAGAATATGTACTGGGTCAAATATGGGGTATTTTAAATGGTCGTCTATGGGCTGCTTTTTCCATTGACATCAATGTAAAAATAGCCCCGGTTCCGATGTAAATTACTCACGGTCCAACAATATTTCTCCAGCATGAAGGTCCAGTCCAGCCTATCATACACCATAAGTTTTAGAACTTTTGGACCATTGGCTGGGGAGATATGAATGCTCAAGCAAGGCCTGTCAGTCCATATCTTTAACAGGGAATTAGTGTGAAGGTCTTAGTCTGCGCCATATATGGAACGGCTATCACCTTCCCACTTTTAGCTAAAAATACAGCAAGATTCTCACTGTAATATTGCAGGTAAAAAAAAAGATATCTGCTCAATATTTTCACACAATGCAGAACTAACCTAGGGGTCCGCCCAATTGTAGTTTCATAGCATTTGGACTTTGGGTTAAGAATATGTACTGGGTCAAATATGGGCTATTTTACATGGTCGTCTATGGGCTACTTTTTCCATTGACATCAATGTAAAAATAGCCCCGGTTCTGATGTAAATTACTCATGGTCCAAATGGATTAGAGAAAGAATATTTCTCCTGCATGAAGGTCCAGTCCAGCCTATCATACACCATAAGTTTTAGAACTTTTGGACCATTGGCTGGGGAGATATGAATGCTCAAGCAAGGCCTGTCAGTCCATATCTTTAACAGGGAATTAGTGTGAAGGTCTTAGTCTGCGCCACATATGGAACGGCTATCACCTTCCCACTTTTAGCTAAAAATACAGCAAGATTATCACTGTAATATTGTAGGTAAAAATAAAGATATCTGCTCAATATTTTCACACAATGCAGTACTAACCTAGGTGTCCGCCCAATTGTAGTTTCATAGCATTTGGACTTTGGGTTAAGAATATGTACTGGGTCAAATATGGGGTATTTTAAATGGTCGTCTATGGGCTGCTTTTTCCATTGACATCAATGTAAAAATAGCCCCGGTTCCGATGTAAATTACTCACGGTCCAACAATATTTCTCTAGCATGAAGGTCCAGTCCAGCCTATCATACACCATAAGTTTTAGAACTTTTGGACCATTGGCTGGGGAGATATGAATGCTCAAGCAAGGCCTGTCAGTCCATATCTTTAACAGGGAATTAGTGTGAAGGTCTTAGTCTGCGCCATATATGGAACGGCTATCACCTTCCCACTTTTAGCTAAAAATACAGCAAGATTCTCACTGTAATATTGCAGGTAAAAAAAAAGATATCTGCTCAATATTTTCACACAATGCAGAACTAACCTAGGGGTCCGCCCAATTGTAGTTTCATAGCATTTGGACTTTGGGTTAAGAATATGTACTGGGTCAAATATGGGCTATTTTACATGGTCGTCTATGGGCTACTTTTTCCATTGACATCAATGTAAAAATAGCCCCGGTTCCGATGTAAATTACTCATGGTCCAAATGGATTAGAGAAAGAATATTTCTCCTGCATGAAGGTCCAGTCCAGCCTATCATACACCATAAGTTTTAGAACTTTTGGACCATTGGCTGGGGAGATATGAATGCTCAAGCAAGGCCTGTCAGTCCATATCTTTAACAGGGAATTAGTGTGAAGGTCTTAGTCTGCGCCACATATGGAACGGCTATCACCTTCCCACTTTTAGCTAAAAATACAGCAAGATTATCACTGTAATATTGTAGGTAAAAATAAAGATATCTGCTCAATATTTTCACACAATGCAGTACTAACCTAGGTGTCCGCCCAATTGTAGTTTCATAGCATTTGGACTTTGGGTTAAGAATATGTACTGGGTCAAATATGGGGTATTTTAAATGGTCGTCTATGGGCTGCTTTTTCCATTGACATCAATGTAAAAATAGCCCCGGTTCCGATGTAAATTACTCACGGTCCAACAATATTTCTCCAGCATGAAGGTCCAGTCCAGCCTATCATACACCATAAGTTTTAGAACTTTTGGACCATTGGCTGGGGAGATATGAATGCTCAAGCAACGCCTGTCAGTCCATATCTTTAACAGGGAATTAGTGTGAAGGTCTTAGTCTGCGCCATATATGGAACGGCTATCACCTTCCCACTTTTAGCTAAAAATACAGCAAGATTCTCACTGTAATATTGCAGGTAAAAATAGAGATATCTGCTCAATATTTTCACACAATGCTGAACTAACCTAGGGGTCCGCCCAATTGTAGTTTCATAGCATTTGGACTTTGGGTTAAGAATATGTACTGGGTCAAATATGGGCTATTTTACATGGTCGTCTGAGGGCTGCTTTTTCCTTTGACATCAATGTAAAAGTAGCCCCGGTTCCGATGTAAATTACTCACGGTCCAAATGGACTAGAGAAACAATATTTCTCCTGCATGAAGGTCCAGTCCAGCCTATCATACATCATACGTTTTAGAACTTTTGGACCATTGGCTGGGGAGATATGAATGCTCAAGCAAGGCCTGTCAGTCCATATCTTTAACAGGGAATTAGTGTGAAGGTGTTAGTCTGCGCCATATATGGAACGGCTATCACCTTCCCACTTTTAGCTAAAAATACAGCAAGATTCTCACTGTAATATTGCAGGTAAAAATAGAGATATCTGCTCAATATTTTCACACAATGCAGAACTAACCTAGGGGTCCGCCCAATTGTAGTTTCATAGCATTTGGACTTTGGGTTAAGAATATGTACTGGGTCAAATATGGGCTATTTTACATGGTCGTCTATGGGCTGCTTTTTCCATTGACATCAATGTAAAAGTAGCCCCGGTTCCGATGTAAATTACTCACGGTCCAAATGGACTAGAGAAACAATATTTCTCCTGCATGAAGGTCCAGTCCAGCCTATCATACATCATACGTTTTAGAACTTTTGGACCATTGGCTGGGGAGATATGAATGCTCAAGCAAGGCCTGTCAGTCCATATCTTTAACAGGGAATTAGTGTGAAGGTCTTAGTCTGCGCCATATATGGAACGGCTATCACCTTCCCACTTTTAGCTAAAAATACAGCAAGATTATCACTGTAATATTGTAGGTAAAAATAAAGATATCTGCTCAATATTTTCACACAATGCAGTACTAACCTAGGTGTCCGCCCAATTGTAGTTTCATAGCATTTGGACTTTGGGTTAAGAATATGTACTGGGTCAAATATGGGGTATTTTAAATGGTCCTCTATGGGCTGCTTTTTCCATTGACATCAATGTAAAAATAGCCCCGGTTCCGATGTAAATTACTCACGGTCCAACAATATTTCTCCTGCATGAAGGTCCAGTCCAGCCTATCATACACCATAAGTTTTAGAACTTTTGGACCATTGGCTGGGGAGATATGAATGCTCAAGCAAGGCCTGTCAGTCCATATCTTTAACAGGGAATTAGTGTGAAGGTCTTAGTCTGCGCCATATATGGAACGGCTATCACCTTCCCACTTTTAGCTAAAAATACAGCAAGATTCTCACTGTAATATTGCAGGTAAAAAAAAAGATATCTGCTCAATATTTTCACACAATGCAGAACTAACCTAGGGGTCCGCCCAATTGTAGTTTCATAGCATTTGGACTTTGGGTTAAGAATATGTACTGGGTCAAATATGGGCTATTTTACATGGTCGTCTATGGGCTACTTTTTCCATTGACATCAATGTAAAAATAGCCCCGGTTCCGATGTAAATTACTCATGGTCCAAATGGATTAGAGAAAGAATATTTCTCCTGCATGAAGGTCCAGTCCAGCCTATCATACACCATAAGTTTTAGAACTTTTGGACCATTGGCTGGGGAGATATGAATGCTCAAGCAAGGCCTGTCAGTCCATATCTTTAACAGGGAATTAGTGTGAAGGTCTTAGTCTGCGCCACATATGGAACGGCTATCACCTTCCCACTTTTAGCTAAAAATACAGCAAGATTATCACTGTAATATTGTAGGTAAAAATAAAGATATCTGCTCAATATTTTCACACAATGCAGTACTAACCTAGGTGTCCGCCCAATTGTAGTTTCATAGCATTTGGACTTTGGGTTAAGAATATGTACTGGGTCAAATATGGGGTATTTTAAATGGTCCTCTATGGGCTGCTTTTTCCATTGACATCAATGTAAAAATAGCCCCGGTTCCGATGTAAATTACTCACGGTCCAACAATATTTCTCCTGCATGAAGGTCCAGTCCAGCCTATCATACACCATAAGTTTTAGAACTTTTGGACCATTGGCTGGGGAGATATGAATGCTCAAGCAAGGCCTGTCAGTCCATATCTTTAACAGGGAATTAGTGTGAAGGTCTTAGTCTGCGCCATATATGGAACGGCTATCACCTTCCCACTTTTAGCTAAAAATACAGCAAGATTCTCACTGTAATATTGCAGGTAAAAAAAAAGATATCTGCTCAATATTTTCACACAATGCAGAACTAACCTAGGGGTCCGCCCAATTGTAGTTTCATAGCATTTGGACTTTGGGTTAAGAATATGTACTGGGTCAAATATGGGCTATTTTACATGGTCGTCTATGGGCTACTTTTTCCATTGACATCAATGTAAAAATAGCCCCGGTTCCGATGTAAATTACTCATGGTCCAAATGGATTAGAGAAAGAATATTTCTCCTGCATGAAGGTCCTGTCCAGCCTATCATACACCATAAGTTTTAGAAGTTTTGGACCATTGGCTGGGGAGATATGAATGCTCAAGCAAGGCCTGTCAGTCCATATCTTTAACAGGGAATTAGTGTGAAGGTCTTAGTCTGCGCCACATATGGAAAGGCTATCACCTTCCCACTTTTAGCTAAAAATACAGCAAGATTTTCACTGTAATATTGTAGGTAAAAATAGAGATATCTGCTCAATATTTTCACACAATGCAGTACTAACCTAGGTGTCCGCCCAATTGTAGTTTCATAGCATTTGGACTTTGGGTTAAGAATATGTACTGGGTCAAATATGGGGTATTTTAAATGGTCGTCTATGGGCTGCTTTTTCCATTGACATCAATGTAAAAATAGCCCCGGTTCCGATGTAAATTACTCACGGTCCAACAATATTTCTCCAGCATGAAGGTCCAGTCCAGCCTATCATACACCATAAGTTTTAGAACTTTTGGACCATTGGCTGGGGAGATATGAATGCTCAAGCAAGGCCTGTCAGTCCATATCTTTAACAGGGAATTAGTGTGAAGGTCTTAGTCTGCGCCATATATGGAACGGCTATCACCTTCCCACTTTTAGCTAAAAATACAGCAAGATTCTCACTGTAATATTGCAGGTAAAAATAGAGATATCTGCTCAATATTTTCACACAATGCTGAACTAACCTAGGGGTCCGCCCAATTGTAGTTTCATAGCATTTGGACTTTGGGTTAAGAATATGTACTGGGTCAAATATGGGCTATTTTACATGGTCGTCTATGGGCTGCTTTTTCCATTGACATCAATGTAAAAATAGCCCCGGTTCCGATGTAAATTACTCATGGTCCAAATAAACTAGAGAGAGAATATTTCTCCTGCATGAAGGTCCAGTCCAGCCTATCATATACCATAAGTTTTAGAACTTTTGGACCATTGGCTGGGGAGATATGAATGCTCAAGCAAGGCCTGTCAGTCCATATCTTTAACAGGGAATTAGTGTGAAGGTGTTAGTCTGCGCCATATATGGAACGGCTATCACCTTCCCACTTTTAGCTAAAAATACAGCAAGATTCTCACTGTAATATTGCAGGTAAAAATAGAGATATCTGCTCAATATTTTCACACAATGCTGAACTAACCTAGGGGTCCGCCCAATTGTAGTTTCATAGCATTTGGACTTTGGGTTAAGAATATGTACTGGGTCAAATATGGGCTATTTTACATGGTCGTCTGAGGGCTGCTTTTTCCTTTGACATCAATGTAAAAGTAGCCCCGGTTCCGATGTAAATTACTCACGGTCCAAATGGACTAGAGAAACAATATTTCTCCTGCATGAAGGTCCAGTCCAGCGTATCATACATCATAAGTTTTAGAACTTTTGGACCATTGGCTGGGGAGATATGAATGCTCAAGCAAGGCCTGTCAGTCCATATCTTTAACAGGGAATTAGTGTGAAGGTGTTAGTCTGCGCCATATATGGAACGGCTATCACCTTCCCACTTTTAGCTAAAAATACAGCAAGATTCTCACTGTAATATTGCAGGTAAAAATAGAGATATCTGCTCAATATTTTCACACAATGCAGAACTAACCTAGGGGTCCGCCCAATTTTAGTTTCATAGCATTTGGACTTTGGGTTAAGAATATGTACTGGGTCAAATATGGGCTATTTTACATGGTCGTCTATGGGCTGCTTTTTCCATTGACATCAATGTAAAAATAGCCCCGGTTCCGATGTAAATTACTCACGGTCCAACAATATTTCTCCAGCATGAAGGTCCAGTCCAGCCTATCATACACCATAAGTTTTAGAACTTTTGGACCATTGGCTGGGGAGATATGAATGCTCAAGCAAGGCCCGTCAGTCCATATATTTAACAGGGAATTAGTGTGAAGGTGTTAGACTGCGCCATATATGGAACGGCTATCACCTTCCCACTTTTAGCTAAAAATACAGCAAGATTCTCACTGTAATATTGCAGGTAAAAATAGAGATATCTGCTCAATATTTTCACACAATGCAGAACTAACCTAGGGGTCCGCCCAATTGTAGTTTCATAGCATTTGGACTTTGGGTTAAGAATATGTACTGGGTCAAATATGGGCTATTTTACATGGTCGTCTATGGGCTGCTTTTTCCATTGACATCAATGTAAAAATAGCCCCGGTTCCGATGTAAATTACTCACGGTCCAAATGGACTAGAGAAACAATATTTCTCCTGCATGAAGGTCCAGTCCAGCCTATCATATACCATAAGTTTTAGCTAAAAATACAGCAAGATTATCACTGTAATATTGCAGGTAAAAATAGAGAGATCTGCTCAATATTTTCACACAATGCAGAACTATGTATGGCAGATTCAAAAACTTAACACACACGCTACAGTGCAGATCCAAGTCTAATTCTGTGATTAAATGTATACCTGTCACCCAGCGCCTAAAAAATAGGCCTCATATTTATATTCAGCTAAATCTGTCATTACTGGTGTGCCTGTATTAGTGTAATACGGTACCTAAATAGATAGCCAGATAGTGTACGGTGTCTGTAAAAAAAAAAAGGCCTGAATTTTAATTCAATACATTGGCCCGAATAATATTTTTCTTATTGTGGTGAATGGTAACAATGAGGAAAACATCTAGTAAGGTACGCGGACGCGGACGTGGACATGGTCGTGGTGGTGTTAATGGACCCTCTGGTGCTGGGAGAGGACGTGGCCGTTCTGCCACAGCCACACGTTCTAGTGTACCAACTACCTCAGGTCCCAGTAGCCGCCAGAATTTACAGGGATATTTGGTGGGGCCCAATGCCGTTCTAAGGATGGTAAGGCCTGAGCAGGTACAGGATTAGTCAATTGGGTGGCCGACAGTGCATCCAGCATGTTCACATTATCTCCCACCCAGTCTTCTGCAGAAAGCGCACAGATGGCGCATGAAAACCAAGCCTATCAGTCTGTCACATCACCCCCATGCATATCAGGGAAACTGTCTGAGCCTCAGGTTATGCAGCAGTCTCTTATGCTGTTTGAAGACTCTGCTGGCAGGGTTTCCCAAGGGCATCCACCTAGCCCTTCCCCAGGGGTGGAAGAGATAGAATGCACTAACGCACAACCACTTATGTTTCCTGATGATGAGGACATCGGAATACCACCTCAGCACGTCTCTGATGATGACGAAACACAGGTGCCAACTGCTGCGTCTTTCTGCAGTGTGCAGACTGAACAGGAGGTCAGGGATCAAGACTGGGTGGAAGACGATGCAGGGGACGATGAGGTCCTAGACCCCACATAGAATGAAGGTCGTGCCACTGACTTTCACAGTTCAGAGGAAGAGGCAGTGGTGAGACCGAGCCAACAGCGTAGCAAAAGAGGGAGCAGTGGGCAAAATCAGAACACCCGCCGCCAAGAGACTCCGCCTGCTACTGACCGCCGCTATCTGGGACCGAGCACCCCAAAGGCAGCTTCAAGGAGTTCCCAGGCATGGCACTTCTTCAAACAATGTGCTGACGACAAGACCCGAGTGGTTTGCACGCTGTGCCATCAGAGCCTGAAGCGAGGCATTAACGTTCTGAACCTTAGCACAACCTGCATGACCAGGTACCTGCATGCAAAGCATGAACTGCAGTGGAGTAAACACCTTAAAAACAAGGAAGTCACTCAGGTTCCCCCTGCTACCTCTTCTGCTGCTGCCGCCTCGGCCTCTTCTGCTGCTGCCGCCGCCTCGGCCTCTTCCTCCGCCTCTGGAGGGACGTTGGCACTTGCCGCCCAGCAAACATGGGATGTACCACCAACACCACCACCTGCGTCACCAAGCATCTCAACCATGTCACACGGCAGCGTTCAGCTCTCCGTCTCACAAACATTTGAGAGAGAGCGTAAATTCCCACCTAGCCACCCTCGATCCCTGGCCCTGAATGCCAGCATTTCTGAACTACTGGCCTATGAAATGCTGTCATTTAGGCTGGTGGACACAGACAGCTTCAAACAGCTCATGTCGCTTGCTGTCCCACAGTATGTTGTTCCCAGCCGGCACTACTTCTCCAAGAGAGCCGTGCTTTCCCTGCACAACCAAGTATCCGATAAAATCAAGTGTGCACTGCGCAACGCCATCTGTGGCAAGGTCCACCTAACCAAAGATACGTGGACCAGTAAGCACGGCCAGGGACGCTATATCTCCCTAACTGCACACTGGGTAAATGTAGTGGCGGCTGGGCCCCAGGCAGAGAGCTGTTTGGCGCACATCCTTCTGCCGCCAAGGATCGCAGGGCAACATTCTTTGCCTCCTGTCTCCTCCTCCTCCTACTCAGCTTCCTCCTCCTCTTCTTCCACCTGCTCATCCAGTCAGCCACACACCTTCACCACCAACTTCAGCACAGCCCGGGGTAAACGTCAGCAGGCCGTTCTGAAACTCATATGTTTGGAGGACAGGCCCCACACCGCACAAGAGTTGTGGCAGGGTATAGAACAACAGACCGATGAGTGGTTGCTGCCGGTGAGCCTCAAGCCTGGCCTGGTGGTGTGCGATAATGGGCAAAATCTCGTTGCAGCTCTGGCACTAGCCGGTTTGACGCACATCCCTTTACCTGGCGCATGTGCTGAATTTGGTGGTGCAGAAGTCCATTCACAACTACCCCGACATGTCAGAGCTGCTGCATAAAGTGCGAGCCATCTGTTCGGGCTTCCGGCGTTCACACCCTGCCGCTGCTCGCCTGTCTGCGCTACAGCGTAACTTCAGCCTTCCCACTCACCCCCTCATATGCGACGTGCCCACCAGGTGTAACTCCACCTTGCACATGCTGGACAGACTGTGCGAGCAGCAGCAGGCCATAGTGGAGTTTCAGCTGCAGCACGCACGGGTCAGTCGCACTGCGGATCAGCCCCACTTCACCACCAATGACTGGGCCTCCATGCGAGACCTGTGTGCCCTGTTGCGCTGTTTCGAGTACTCCACCAACATGGCCAGTGGCGATGACGCCGTTATCAGCGTGACAATACCACTTCTATGTCTCCTTGAGAAAACACTTAAAACGATGATGGAAGAGGAGGTGGCCCAGGAGGAAGAGGAGGAAGAGGGGTCATTTTTAGCACTTTCAGGCCAGTCTCTTCAAAGTGACTCAGAGGGAGTTTTTTTGCAACAGCAGAGGCCAGGTACAAATGTGGCCAGACAGGGCCCACTACTGGAGGACGAGGAGGACGAGGATGAGGAGGAGGTGGAGGTGGAGGAGGATGAGGATGAAGCATGTTCACAGCGGGGTGGCACCCAATGCAGCTCGGGCCCATCACTGGTGCGTGGCTGGGGGGAAACACAGGACGATGACGATACGCCTCCCACAGAGGACAGCTTGTCCTTACCTCTGGGCAGCCTGGCACACATGAGCGACTACATGCTGCAGTGCCTGCGCAACGACAGCAGAGTTGCCCACATTTTAACGTGTGCGGACTACTGGATCCCCGGTACAAAGACAATGTGCCCACCATACTTCCTACACTGGAGCGTGATAGGAAGATGCGCGAGTACAAGCGCACGTTGGTAGACGCGCTACTGAGAGCATTCCCAAATGTCACAGGGGAACCAGTGGAAGCCCAAGGCGAAGGCAGAGGAGGAGCAAGAGGTTGCTAACGCAGCTGTGTCACGGCCAGCTCCTCTGAGGACAGGGTTAGCATGGCAGAGATGTGGAAAAGTTTTGTCACCACGCCACAGCTAACTGAACCACCACCTGATACGGAACATGTTAGCAGGAGGCAACATTTCAATAACATGGTCGAACAGTAACTGTGCACACCCCTCCACGTACTGACTGATGGTTCGGCCCCATTCAACTTCTGGATCTCCAAATTGTCCACGTGGCCAGAGCTAGCCTTTTATGCCTTGGAGGTGCTGGCTTGCCCGGCGGCCAGCGTTTTGTCTGAACGTGTATTCAGCACGGCAGGGGGCGTCATTACAGACAAACGCAGCCGCCTGTCTACAGCCAATGTGGACAAGCTGACGTTCATAAAAATGAACCAGGCATGGATCCCACAGGACCTGTCCATCCCTTGTGCAGATTAGACATTAACTACCTCCCCTTAACAATATATTATTGTACTCCAGGGCACTTCCTTATTCAATACTATTTTTATTTTCATTTTACCATTATATTGCGGGGCAACCCAAAGTTGAATGAACCTCTCCTCTGTCTGGGTGCCGGGGCCTAAATATGTTACATTGGCCTGTTCCAGTGGTGGGTGACGTGAAGCCTGATTCTCTGCTATGACATAAAGACTGATTCTCTGCTGACATGAAGCCAGATTCTCTGTTACGGGACCTCTCTCCTCCGTCTGGGTGCCGGGGCCTAAATATGTGACAGTGGCCTGTTCCAGTGGTGGGTGACGTGAAGCCTGATTCTCTGCTATGACATGAAAACTGATTCTCTGCTGACATGAAGCCAGATTCTCTGTTACGGGACCTCTCTCCTCTGTCTGGGTGCCGGGGCCTAAATATGTGACAGTGGCCTGTTCCAGTGGTGGGTGACGTGAAGCCTGATTCTCTGCTATGAAATGAAGACTGATTCTCTGCTGACATGAAGCCAGATTCTCTGTTACGGGACCTCTCTCCTCTGTCTGGGTGCCGGGGCCTAAATATGTGACAGTGGCCTGTTCCAGTGGGGGGTGACGTGAAGCCTGATTCTCTGCTATGACATGAAGACTGATTCTGTGCTGACATGAAGCCAGATTCTCTGTTACGGGACCTCTCTCCTCTGTCTGGGTGCCAGGGCCTAAATATGTGACAGTGGCCTGTTCCAGTGGTGGGTGACGTGAAGCCTGATTCTCTGCTATGACATGAAGACTGATTCTCTGCTGACATGAAGCCAGATTCTCTGGAGGTCCCCTCTCTCCTCTGCCTGGGTGCCTGGGCCTAAATATGTGACAGTGGCCTGTTCCAGTGGGGGGTGACGTGAAGCCTGATTCTCTGCTATGACATGAAGACTGATTCTGTGCTGACATGAAGCCAGATTCTCTGTTACGGGACCTCTCTCCTCTGTCTGGGTGCCAGGGCCTAAATATGTGACAGTGGCCTGTTCCAGTGGTGGGTGACGTGAAGCCTGATTCTCTGCTATGACATGAAGACTGATTCTCTGCTGACATGAAGCCTGAATCTCTGTTATGGGACCTCTCTCCTCTGTCTGGGTGCCTGGGCCTAAATATGTGACAGTGGCCTGTTCCAGTGGTGGGTGACATGAAGCCTGATTCTCTGCTATGACATGAAGACTGATTCTCTGCTGACATGAAGCCAGATTCTCTGCTATGGGACCTCTGTCCCATTGATATTGGTTAATTTTTATTTTTTTTATTTTTATTTTAATTCATTTCCTTATCCACATTTGTTTGCAGGGTATTTACCTACATGTTGCTGCCTTTTGCAGCCCTCTAGCTCTTTCCTGGGCTGTTTTACAGCCTTTTTAGTGCCGAAAAGTTCGGGTCCCTATTGACTTCAATGGGGTTCGGGTTAGGGACGAAATTCGGGTCGGGTTCGGATCCCGAACCCGAACATTTCCGGGAAGTTTGGCCGAACTTCTCGAACCCCAACATCCAGGTGTTCGCTCAACTCTAAATTAAAGTCAATGGAGATGGATCCGTTTTCTTTGACACAATAGAATACGGATCCGTCCCCCATTGACTTTCAATGTTGGTCAAGACGGATCCGTCATGGCTATAGAAGACATAATACAACTGGATCCGTTCATGACGGATGCATGCGGTTATATAATTGTAACTGAAGCGTTTTTGCAGATCCATGACGGATGCGCAAAAAACGCTAATGTGAAAGTAGCCTAAGATCATACAACATGACTGCAGTTTCCTATCCAAATTATCAAGGGTGCACAAGAAGCTTGCATCTCTGCTGAAAGTTTGAAACCAGATTTTCAGCCGGGCAGAGAAACATCTCCAGTCAATCTCTGCAGTACTGAAGGGGAAATTGAAAATAAAAGCAGACTTGCAGAGTAAGACTAGATGCCAGAGAATGGAGTCTTGACCCCTGTCCGCAGAAAAATGGGGGAACCCTCAGGTTGATCTGTTTGCACCAGCCAAGAATCGAAGGTGCCAATGTTTTCTTTTACCTAACCTTAGGGGACGGAGGTATAGGGGTAGATACCCTGACCCAGGAATGGAATTTTCAGCTGGGTTACGTATTCGCAGGTTCCAATCCTTTATCTTCAAATGGACAGGCTGCAGTTAGCAGCTTTGATACTGAAAGGCTGATTCTTTAGGCTAGGGGCCTTTTGGATGTAATTAAAACCACGTCGCCCAGTAGAAAGGAAGTCACTTCAAATGTCTATTCTAAGATTTCTAACAGACAGTTGGATGTTTCTCTGGAGAAGTTTTCCGTTCAATTAATCTTACATTTTTTTAGATTGGATTTTGCATCCTAGTATCCTCAAAGTTCACATTTCTGCCCTAAGTGCTTTTATAACGAAAAAAAAAATGCAGATTATATATACAACTCTGGAAAAAATTAAGGGACCACTGCAATATTATCAGTTTCTCTAGTTTTACAATTTATGGGTATGTGTTTGACTAAAATAAGCAGCTTTGTTTTATTCCATAAACTACTGAGAACATTTTCCACATTTCACATTAAAATCTTGTATTATAGAACATTTTTTTTAATTTATTTACTTTTTTTTAGAAAAGGACAAGCGGTCAAAATAACAAGACAGTTACAATAATATCAAAACTCTAATAATGCTTAGAAAAACAGGGTCATATTTATTTTTAAACCACACATAACTAATATTTCAACTTACGTGGAGTCCAGAAACCGATATTTTATGGAATAACCTTGATTTTTTGTTTACTACAGGAGTGGTTTTTATTCTGTTGCTCATATAAGATTTGGTTTAGGTGATCACCTAATCGACACCTCAATAAGTAGAATTATGTGTGCCTGTGATGAAATTCAACAAACACTGTAATTGAATGGATGCCATACATGTGGAAATGCTGATTTAAGAAAAATAATGGAATAATCTTAAAAAAAATTCCAGAGCCGTATAAAAGTTTTTCCCAGAGCAAGGACCCTTCTTTTGTATAAGATTATAGGGTTATGTGTATTTGAGCATTGGTGCTGCAGATGCTCCTAGACTGTCCGAATTCATTAAGACACTTAGGAAGAGCTGGGAAAGGATCACATTTTTTTTGTTCCTGTCCCTCCTTGGTAGAGGGAGGGTCATCTCAGTGTAAGTGCCGTCATGTAGGATTCATGAAAAAGAAATTACCGGTGAGTCTAATTCAGTTTTCAACATCCCTTATCCTTTTGTGTTTGCGGGAAAGAGCTCCCCATCAGAGGTGTCATTCACTGCTCTCCTGTTGACGACATATGCATGCTTGGCTGAACTGAGCATGAATGCGTACGAACAGTCACGAAAAGATAGTTGTCGCCCATACATGGCTAAAGCGTCTCCTTTTGAATACAGCTAAAATGTAGGACTATGACGTTAGGGGCATATTGCTTATGGGATATCTCTACCCCCATTCCAGGGCAATCTCCTAACTCTCACCACAGATGTGATTGAGGACATAAAAGGGAAGGGACACTTCCATAAAATTTGTCAATTTTTTATAATCTACGGTATATGTAGATATTATTTTTGTTTTTTTACAAAAAGAAATGGGTGGATAATTTTCCGGATACACAGTACTTATTTGAAGACACTTCATATTTTCTACTTTCTGTCCTGGCACTTTAACTTCCTCTTTGTTTGGACTTGGCAGACAGTCTCAATTAACTTTTTCCCGCAGACCATATCACCGACTCGAGAGAGCGCGCTGTAATGACTGAATTAGCGCATCACACATTACACTAATTGATGTGGTGCTTTTCTGTAGGCGTCATCTAGGCCTATCAAGAGAGCAATAGAGCTGTCATACCGTTATCCCAATTCTGTGTCTATTGTTGTCATGAGAATTACCCTTCAGATAGCATCTTCCCCTCACAGCAGCAGTAAACTGTCAATGGATTACCCATCTATATAGGAGGTCATATCATTTGTGTTGACAACATGAAAGAAAGAAAGAAAATATTTATATTTACTTTTCATTGCTATAGTAACTGTATTTGTGAGTTATAACCTCTCTTGTGATTCTCAGCTGTGTCATGTGACTAGCACTCTGACTGTTCAAATAACTCAGCATCTTATGTGTTATTATTATTTCCTATTCGCCTTGGTCAAGTCTAGAACTTACCTCCTCATGGAAACTAATTACATTAGTTTGACATGACCGATCCCTTATGAAGCCATGCTGAGACAGCGCTATACACTTATTTTCATTGAGGTACTCCAAGATAGGATCTCTTAGAAAGCCTTTAAACAGTTTACCCACGACAGATGTTAAACTTAATGGCTTATAGTTTTCAGGCTCTCTTATTGACCCCTTTTTGAATATTGCCACCACATTTGCTAAGCGCCAATCCTGTGGACTACTCCCTGTCAGTATAGAGTCCTTAAAGGATATGTCTCCATTGCTGAGAATGAAGCGGGGAAGGGGGTGGCTGGAGGACCCCGGGTTTCTTTGGGTATGGCCACCACCTAGCGCTCTCCCCATAGAGGTCCCACTGAAATGAATGGAGGTCGGCTGCGCATGCGCAGTGCTCCCTCCACCACTTTCAGGGCTCCGTTCTCTGTGTAGGTCCGGATCTCATAGGTGGGACCTGCACCTATCAGACAATGTGGGCATATCCTAGTGATATGTCCCCATTGTCTGAGATGGGAAACCCCTTTAAAAAAACAGAAATAAGGGCCTGTCTATGACATTACTTCTCTTAGGATACAGGGGTGTATGCCATCTTTTAATGGGAAATTTTCTGCATTTCATCTGACAGTTTATTTTCCTCAGTGAATACAGTGAGGAAAAAAAATTGAATAGCTTTGCTTTCTCATCATCTTTCTCTGCGACTCCCCCCTCATCACTCTATAAAGGGCCGACACCTTCAGATTTATGCTTTTTGCCATTTATATAATTTTCTGATTGTAGATTTAATTATTCTATTTTCTGAACATGATTATGGGGGCAGCCATCTTGGCTGAGATGTTCTTAACATTTAGAAAGTATTAAGAAATGTGCTTTACGGCAGCCCCATGGCCATAGACACAGTGGTCAGGAGGGGACCTCATTGACTTCTATGGTAGAGTTTTCTAGACATGCTCTGTAAACTGTGCAGAGGTCATTGTACAAGGAAAGAATATATAAGCTTTGACAATCACCTATTATGTATGGCGGATCCTGTCTTATCTATACAGAGAGGTGATATCATTACAGGCAGGGTATGACAAATAAGCAGATAACTGCAGTGAAATGATCTGTATAGACCAGGGATCAGCAACCTCCGGCACTCCAGCTGTGGTGCAACAACAACTCCAAGCATGCTCCATTTACTTCTGTTGGAGATCTGAGAACAGACAAGCAGTTGTGCATGCTGGGAGTTTCACCACAGCTGGAATACTGGAGGTTGATGATCTCTGGTATAGACCAAGAAGTTGTGCCTATTATTAGGCCTAGTGGCCAGTGCAAAAACTGCAGAAATTAGGGTTTTGCTTAAATATAGATATTGATATGGAAAATTAAAAATAACATAAAAAATTCTTCTAAAATATGTTAAACATAAAAACGTGATTTAAACAATAGGTAACCTTCTAATGACACATTCACTTTAACTGTTCATTTGCATATGGATTAAAAGTATTTTTCCCCAGAAAGAAGCAATAGATCACTAAGGCTTCATTCAAATCTATGCTGAAGTAGTCTGTTTCAGATGAGGAACAGACTACTGAAGTTACTGTATCCGGAACCAGCAGCATTCTGGTATAAATGCCGGTTTTCGGGCAGATAGATACAGCTGCATGTAGAATTTGTCCTGCAGAAAGCCGGTATTTATGCTGGAAAGCTGCCGGATCCCATTATAGTCAATGGGAATTCAACAATGTGCAGTGATATCTTGCAATGTTGGACAGTGAGGGACATTTACTAAAGAGTGAATGTCACAATAGTGGCGTAAAGTTGCAAGTTACGCTGCATGCTAAAAGTTTGCCATAATTTGCTATTCCAAGCGGCAAGAAAAGGAGGTGGGAGGTAGCGGAAGAGGACAGGGCTGCACGCGGCCTGCCGGATTTATTATAACTTACGGCAGAAACTGACGTAAGTTATAGCAGAAGGGTGCGTCAGCCCCTAGCTGGTGTAGACATCATTTTTTTGGGGCACTGAATGCCAGATATGCACCTTATTTATTAAGAGGAATTTGCACATCTCACTCAGGCGTAAATGGGATCAAGATTGGTGTGTGGGAAGGCCCTCAAGTAACTCCTGTAGTCCATTCTTCTGCCGAAACAGACTACTCGATTACTGTTAGTAAAGATGTGAACCTGCCCGAATTGAAAGGTGTCCTTACATTCAGCTGAGCTAGCCCTACAAGGCATTGTGCCTGATTTTACAATGAATTGAGAGACTCCCTTTAAAAGACTTTACACAAGAGAACAACTCTGAGTCCTATAGTTCCAGATGCTCTTCTGAAGGATCATTTAATTATCATCCTTGATAATGGAGGTATCATAACTATATTGTATACTGTATCATGTAATAATTTCTCTTTTCATATTTCTGCCCAGAACAAAGAAGTTCAGTATGTGGATGTTGGTGGGGCCTATGTGGGACCGACTCAAAATCGCATTCTACGCGTAGCAAAAGAGCTAGGTTTAAAAACCTACAAAGTGAATGTGTCACAACGAGTTATCCATCATGTTAGGGTAAGTAATCTTTATGAATGTAGTGTATTAATTTCCTGCACAGAAGCATTCTGGCAGTCAAATGGTGTTTGAATGACCATTACTAGTAAAAGCTGTGTTTGTCAGGACCTAACAGACATTAACAGTATGTCTCAGGATTGCATTATTAATCACGAGTAGAATATTTTTAATACCCCTAGGGATCAAGCAGATTTTGATGGTGACATTTTAGTTTTTCCATCCACTCCTTCCAAGAGCCATAACTTTTTTTTTATGTTTCTGTAGACATATCTGTTTTTTGTGGAACATGAGAGACTACAAAAAAAATCTTTGTGGAGGAAATGCAATTCTGCCAATGTTTTATGGGTTTCCTTTCCATGACATTCACTATGTGGTAAAATTGATGCATTGCATTTAGAATTAAAAAAAATAAAAATTTTTGGGGGAGGCATGGCGACTAAAAGCCGGCAATTCTAAATTGAAATTTTGTAATATGTTGTTCACCATGCTGGATAAATAATAGGATGTTTTAATCATATACCAATCATATATTAGTGATGTTTATTTTTTTTAGGATAACTGGGAGTTGTTTTAACCCCTTCTACCCTGGGCCAGTTTTCTATAACCCTGATTCTGCGACTTACAGAAACACCCCATATGTGGTCGTAATCTGACGTAAGGGCACACGGCAGGGCGCAGAAGAAAAGGAGATCCGTATGGTTTATGGAAGGCAGATTTTGCTGGACTGGTTTTTAGACACCATGTCCCATTTGAAGCACCCCTATAGTAGAAACTTTAAACTGACCCCATTTTGGAAACTTCGGGATAAGGTGACCATTTTATTGGTACTATTTTGCCGTACATATGATTTTTTTATCTCTCTATATTATGTCTGTGAAGGTTCTCATTTATCCAGGTCATGGTATATCTGTAAAGAATAAATCAAGGCAACTGGACTTACTGTAGATTTCTTGAAAACGTTTCACTCGTTCTTCCAATGAGCTTTCTCAATTCTGAGAAATTGAGAAAGCCCGTTGGAAGAACGAGTGAAACGTTTTCAAGAAATCTACAGTAAGTCCAGTTGCCTTGATTTATTCTTTACAGATATACTCTCTATATTATGTTTTTTGTCAGGCAAGGTAACCAAAAAATGTCTGTTTTGGCACAGTTTTTTTTGTTTTTTACAATGTTCATCTGACAGGTTAGATCTTGTGCTATTTTAATAGAGCAGATTGTTATGGGCGCGATGATATCACATATGTCTACTTTGTTTCAGTTTTACATAATAAAACATTTTGGGAAAAAAAATATGTTTTTGTGTCTCCATTTTCTGAATGCCATATTTATTTTTTATTTTCTGCCTATCGTTTTGTGCAGTGGCTCGTTTTTTGCAGGAAGAGTTGAAATTTTTATTGGTACCATTTTTGGGTACATATGATTTTTTGATCATTTATTATTACACTTTATAGGGCAAGGTGACAAAAAATTGTTTGTCTTGGCACAGTTTATATTTATTTATTTTTACAGTGTTCACCTGAGGGGATAGGTCATGTGATATTTTTTTTAGAGCAGGTCGTGACGGACGTGGTATTACCTAATATGTATACTTTTTCTTCTTATTTATTAAAGTTTTTCACTATAAAAAAAAAATGTTTTAGTGTCTATTTTTTGGCCGATTGTCTTAGATAGGGTCTCATTTTTAGTGGGATGAGGTGATGGTTTGATTGGTACTATTTTGGGGGGCATACACCTTTTTGATCGCTTGGTGTTGCACTTTTTGTGATGTAAGGCACTTTTTGTGATGTCCGAATTGCTTGCCGGAATCAAAACGCTATTTTGAATGTACCCTAAAATTGGTACATGTACCAATAAGGAATGGTGGTTAAAAGGATTTAGAAGAATATTGTTTCTTGGCTGTGGGAAAACCCCTCTAACCACTGTGTAGGCTGAATGTCAGAGATGGAGAAATGGTTCTGAACATAATTTTTGCTAATCTTTTTGCTTAGTTCCTTTAATGTGTGGTTTCTCTTTAGAAACAACATACAAAGTGGTTTCCATCTTCCTGTGATTTTTTTTGAAGTGCAATCTATTTTACAAGGAGGTTAAAAAAGTAAATTTTTCATGTTCTCTCCTTTCTATAACCTTTTCTCTGCAGCTCTTTGTGAGAAAGATAAGTAGAAAAGATAGCAAGTTTTCCAAGATCTAATGATTGATGGCTCCAATATACGGCCAACGCTTTTATGGAAACAACAAGCAAAGGCAGTTTATTATAGATGCACTGTTGTACTTCTGCTCTGTCACGTACACTGCAGATTCAACTCCCCTGTCATCTATCTTCTCTTTCTCTCCAATGTGGTTAGATTTCAGCATTCAATAATAATTACACTTCCATAAGATAGTCAGTGTGATGCACATTGATCCCTGGCTGTCATTAAATCTTGCTTCTTGTCAAGCTCCATTGACATTTGCAGTAGTTTTAATTCATCACGTAAAGCACGATCCCTGCAGTTGAATTTGAGCCAGAAATAACACCTTTGGCACAGTGATACAAATTATAGAATTCTGCTCATATTGGGAAACAGTTTCATCTTCAAAATGATTGATTGAACATTTTGCCTTTATATATTTTTCTTTCTGCCTGAAGTACAGTAAGTACACTGTAAACTAATCTGAGCCTGCAGTGCTTTCTAAAGGTCAGTGAACATATTCTTGGAAAAATGCATTCTGAGTAGATGCATTTAAACCTATTTTATTGATATAATGGCTCCTCTTTATGAAACAGACCTAGTGCTATGAAAAAGTACAGGAGTTAGCCTTAGCCAGCAATCACACTACTGCCTTCATTTCTGTTTTGAAAATTACACTATAAAACAGAATTCACCATGATGGAATAAAATTCAATTAAGACATCTAAAGGGGTTGTCCGGGTTCAAAGCTAAACCTGGACATATCCTAATTTTCATCCAGGCAGCCCCTTTTACTTGAGCATCGGAGCAGTTCATGCTGAATCGCGCAGGGTAAAGGCATTTTCTAGAGTTCCGGTGACGAACCGGGCTCTCTTTAGGGCTGCCAGGCGGAGGCTTCCATCCAGCAATGAGCCCGGTTATGTCACCGGCACTGATGGGCAGGCGTTAGCGCTGCCCTAGCCTGTAACACGGCTAGGGCAGCCAAGCCGGCCCATCAGAGCCGGTGACGTTGCCAAACACACTGCTAAGCAGAAACCTCCGCCCTGCAATGTGTCATGGTAAATTTAAAGAGCCCTTGCCCTGCGCGATCTTGCGCAGGGCAAGGGAGAGCATCGGAACATGAAATGCTCCAATGCTAACATCAGAAAGGCTGCCTGGGTGAAAATATGGGTATGTCCGGGTTCAGCTCTGAACCCGGGCAACCCATTTAATGTGTCTAGTGTCAAGTTTCTGTTTCTGGAAATGTATGCAAACATTGACTATATGGGTTGATCACTTAATTGCATTTGTTGTATTTAACTGTACGTTTGAGGTTCTTAGCGCACATTTTGATTAAAATTGTGTAAGCCAATGATCAGGCAACCTCTTATCTGGTTAGGTACAACAAATGTAGTCTAGTCAACACTGTTAGGTTGCCATGTTTTCCTGCTGCCCCAGATTGTTGCTGAAATACACAATTCAGTCAAGGCTTCTAAAAAAAATGCTACTGTGAGTTACCATTAACTGAAGCTTGCTAGATATATACAGCTGTAAGAAAAAGTATGTGAACCCTTTGGAATTATATGGATTTCTGCACAAATTGGTCATAAAATGTGATCTGATCTTCACCTAAGTCACAACAATAGACAATCACAGTCTGCTTAAACTAATAAAACACAAAGAATTAAATGTTACCATGTTGTTTTTTTAACACACCATGTAAGCATTCACAGTGCAGGTAGAAAAAGTATGTGAACCCCTAGACTAATGACCTATCCAAGAGCTAATTGGAGTGAGGTGTCAGCCAACTGGAGTCCAATCAATGAGATGAGATTGGAGGTGTTGGTTACAGCTGCACTGCCCTATAAAAGGGCATTACCCCATCTAATAGTCCCCACCTAACCTCAAACACAGAGCCGTCTTTAGTTGGAAACCAACCCATCTCCAACCCAGATGGGCATCATCCGATCCATCCTCATCCGAACTCTCCAATAACACCAACACACGCATGACCAAACCGCATGCCTTTGCCATTTATTCGAGCACCCATTCTGGCACTCCCATCTTTTTCACCCCACCATCCATACCCCAACGCAGCAGTTACTCTTCCATCTCACCCTTGGAACGCCCACAGGGGTGTCCATTGAACCTGCCCCCTACTTCCTTTGGTCCTACCAAACCAATATCACCTAAAAGCAGATTAGACTCCTCTGCCTATGAGGACTCGCTACTCACAGTTCATAATGACAGTAATCCGGAAAACCCACCTATATCCCCCTATCACACCAACAACGCATCAGTCTCTTTTTTACCGCTTCCGGGGACCCTGACCCCACAAACAACTTATGTCCTCAAACATCCAACAGGGAACACATCAACAATAACGGATTTCTTCAAATTAAAAACAGCACCAACCCAAAAAGGGACCAAAAGAGAAAATGCAGACGAGGACGGAGAGGAGGAACCATCAGACGTCAAAACCGAAAACAAAGGAACCAAAGAAAACTCCCCAGAGCAAACACAGCCCGAAACGGAACAAAACTGCACAACTGTGAAAATCTTTAATCTCTCTGGATATGATCTCACACCAGCGCAGACCACCTTACTAAAAAGAGGGTTATCCTTCTGCCCAACAGAAAAGTTCAACGAATTCAAACTATTCGTTGATCTTAACGCATTTATTCGAAAAATCACACTGCAGCGACATTACGCCATTCGAGCCGAACAACTCGCAACTAAGAAAGAAGACCCCCCCACAGGACCCAAGTTGGGACATCACTCTACACACCGAACTCAAACCAAAGTCCACTTTCAATCCCATTTACCATAGGGGCAACCACATAAACACATTTTTTTTCCCCTCGTTTCTAAAGACGTCAGAAACATCAACAAAAACACCAACACCAAACTGAACCTTACTAAAAAAGAAAAAGATGCTTTGAAAGAACTAAGCAGCAACGATAACATCACAATAAGGAGTGCGGACAAAGGAGACGGGATCGTACTCCAAAAGAAATCTGACTATATCAAAGAAGCACACAGGATCCTGGAAGATACTTCCTACTACAAACCCCTCACCCATAACCCTCTCACTGAGGACATAGGAGAACTCGGAATACTATTAAAACAGGCTGAAGACAACCATGTACTAACCAAAAAAGAAAGAGAATTCATCACCATTGATCATCCAACTACAGCAATATTTTATCATTTACCAAAAGTCCACAAAAGCATCGAAAACCCGCCAGGAAGACCCATCATATCAGGGATCAACTCCCTGACTAGTAACCTCTCACATTACGTCGAGCTTTTCTTACAGAAACATGTTACTAATCTCCGTTCCCACCTTAGAGATTCCGCCCAACTTATTTCCTTACTAAAGGACATCAAATGGAACTCCACGTACCGCTGGATGACACTAGATATGGCATCTCTATACTCAAACATTCCACACGAAGCAGGTATCACCACATCCAAATATTACTTAGATATGGATAACCAACTTTCTCCGGAACACAAGACATTCATTACAGATGCCATCCGGTTCATCTTAACTCACAATATATTCAACTTTGAAAACTGTCTGTATAGACAGCAGAAGGGGACCGCGTTTCGCGCCGAGTTACGCAAACCTCTACATGGGACGTTTTGAAGAACAACTAATCTACAATAATCACAACTGGAACGATATGATCATATTTTACAAACGATATATCGACGACCTTATCATAATCTGGGAAAGAAGCAATAAGGACGCAGAAGCATTTATTTCACACCTCAACACTAACACCTGGAACCTCACCTTTACAGCCAACATCTCAACCACTTCAATCGAATATCTGGATCTACTCCTATTCCCCTGTGATGAAAACATTCAAACAAAAACCTTTTTCAAAAAAGTAGACGGAAACAACTATCTCGACTTCAGGAGCGCGCACTACAGAAAATGGAAGAACAACATACCATACAGCCAGTTCAAACGTATAAGAAGAAACTGCTCTACCAAAGAGGACTTCATTACTCAAAGTAAGATCTTACGGAATAGATTCATGAACAAAGCATACCCGAGTAAGATCGTCGAGAATGCCTTCTCCCGGGCAAACACCCTAAGTCAAGACTAATGCCTGGCGACCAAAACTAAACCAAGAGAAACAAACTTCTAATCCATACAAAACATCACTGATCACCACCTACAACACTAACCACGAATCCTTGAGGAAGATCCTGATGAAGCACTGGCACATTTTAACTAACGATCCATACCTCAAACCCAATATACCACAGAGGCCACAAATCACATTCAGGAAAGCAAAGTCGCTGAAGAACATCTTGGCCCCAAGAAAAACTAAAAAAGAAAAAAACAGCCTCGATCAGTACTATCAGTGGGACCCCTGCCCCTGTTGGCAGCTTCAGGTGCGGCCACACCCTATGTAAATGCTGTACCAACATTTCCAATAAAACCCGGACCTTTAGGAGCAACACTACTGGCGAGGAGTTCCAAATCAAAAATTTCATTAATTGTGCAACATCATATGTGATATACCTATTGGAGTGCGAATGCGGTTTACAGTACGTCGGCAGGACAATCCAGGCCCTAAAAGAACGTATCAATAAACACAGATCCAACATCACCAAGGGGTACCTAAAACATAGCGTCTCCACTACCTGGTCACCCACAACCAGGACCCCTCTAAACTATTAATCACCCCTATAGAACACATCGAAGCCCATTGTCCGGACAGATACAGGACCCTCCAAAGACGTGAAATGTTTTGGATATTCAAACTCCACACACTTGAACCCAATGGACTAAACGAAAGCATGGAGAACCAGTCTTTTTAAAATACTCACGCTCATATATTCCACCTCGCCCTCTCTCCAGGTACGCACCCTCCCACCTCTTCCAGAACACACCCGAACACCCAGTCTGATACCTTGATCTACCAGCTCTGCATCTTTTCTTGCCGGCCTCTGGCCCCATATCCAGTATTTTTCCCATCGGGACCCTCTATCCGGACATCCAGCCCAGCAACACCTCCAGTCCATCCTGCACACTGCCACCATACACCCACCAGACTTAACCACATGGTCTGCGTCCATTTTCAGCATTTCCAGCTATTCCAGTTCCTCCCCCAATTCCATCACCATCACATTCACTCCATCCACATACTCCCCCCCCCTTTTTTTCCCCTACATCCCAGGACCCCATTTCCAAGCTCTGCAGTACAACCCCCAGCCACTCATCAATATATATCCCCATTCCGATACTCAGAACCCTCTCAACTATGATAGCTCTCATTGCCACCATCTGATAGCTCTCAATGCCACCATCTAACCTACGGCACAAACATCACAACATCAGCCACCGCTGCATCCGCCGCCCACTTACTATTACAAGCTACACAGCAGCGCATCCTCCAACCACCAGGACCGCCCCTCCGCCACTCCCCTCTGACATCCCAGCTGCCCATGCTCCCACCCATACCAACTAAACACATGCCGCACCAGCGAGCTGTTGGAGCCGCCCCTACAGGCCACAGACACACTTCGGCCGCGATACCAAAAACCTCCCCCCTCCCCAGCACGGCACCCCAAACCATCAATCCAATACTCAGGACACTCCGGCCGCGGCCCTCAGCAACACCCCTCACTTCGCCCACTGCCTACACTCCTGCCCCCACCACCGACAACAGACACGCCCCAGCCACGCCTACCTCCGCCCATAACTGCACCAAAACCATAGACCAATACACTCAGGATCGGCCCTCCACCACGCCCCTCGCTCTGCCCACTGCGCACAATCCCGGCACACACAGCCTCATCTACCTGCAAACACAACCGCCCACTCCTATGAACGGGCTGCAGACACGCCCCGTCCACGCCCCCTTCCCCCGCCTTCAAAACCCCTGGATCGTGCGCGCTTCTGCACACCGCAGGCTGCACGTGCAGAAGCGCTACCACAGGAGGACACCCACCGGCCGCATATTTAAGGTAATAACCACCATCCCTACATGCCCATGATTCATCCTAGACAAACAACCACTGTCTATTGCCACATGCCCGGATCTGCTCTCAACACTACTTACTATTGCGTCCTCCACAAGATTCACTTGATCATGCCCCCCAGCAAACAGCACCCACCAGAACAACCAAGTCCACTATTAGGCCCAGTTCAACCAGTGGACTAGTATCCACCCATTAACCCTTGTTTGAACATATACTGACCCACTAAATCTCATGCTGATGCTTTTATATAACGTCACCCAACTAAACATCACTTCATCATCATTTACCACAGAAGTGCGGACCGCCATACCCTCTAAAAGGGATTTCCAACAGGAGTGCCCCCATTAAGCCTACGGTGACAAGGATACAGGTACCAACAATGCACCACCCGTCTAAGTTACCTGTACACAGTATCTCTTGACGATTGATAGTTACCGTCTGTATATCCAAGGGATGACAGCACCCTCTGACAAAACTGAACATGCACACACTGATTCATTCATCCATCTATTTTTTATTTATTTATATTTATTTTTATCATTATCACTAATATTATATTTTATATATATATTTTTTATGCATTTATTGGGTCAGTCTCTGGCCTAATCCAGACCGAACAATCAAATTGAACTATGCATAATTACATACTATTATGTATACATATACCTGCTCACATTTGTGAAACCTCTCACAACCCACACTCGTCCAAAAGATAAAACATTTGTACTCACTTTCTCATACACACAGACTTTCCACAATAACCATTACCATATATTTATATATTTATTATTTTATATATATATATATATATATATATATATACACACTGCTCAAAAAAATAAAGGGAACACTTAAACAACACAATGTAACTCCAAGTCAATCACACTTCTGTGAAATCAAACTGTCCACTTAGGAAGCAACACTCAGTGACAATCAATTTCACATGCTGTTGTGCAAATGGGATAGACAACAGGTGGAAATTATAGGCAATTAGCAAGACACCCCCAATAAAGGAGTGGTTCTGAAGGTGGTGACCACAGACCACTTCTCAGTTCCTATGCTTCCTGGCTGATGTTTTGGTCACTTTTAAATGCTGGCGGTGCTTTCACTCTAGTGGTAGCATGAGACGGAGTCTACAACCCACACAAGTGGCTCAGGTAGTGCAGCTTATCCAGGATGGCACATCAATGCGAGCTGTGGCAAGAAGGTTTGCTGTCTCTGTCAGCGTAGTGTCCAGAGCATGGAGGCGCTACCAGGAGACAAGCTACTACATCAGGAGATGTGGAGGAGGCCGTAGGAGGGCAACAACCCAGCAGCAGGACCGCTACCTCCGCCTTTGTGCAAGGAGGAACAGGAGGAGCACTGCCAGAGCCCTGCAAAATGACCTCCAGCAGGCCACAAATGTGCATGTGTCTGCTCAAACGGTCAGAAACAGACTCCATGAGGGTGATATGAGGGCCCGACGTCCACAGGTTGGGGTTGTGCTTACAGCCCAACACCGTGCAGGACGTTTGGCATTTGCCAGAGAACACCAAGATTGGCAAATTCGCCACTGGCGCCCTGTGCTTTTCACAGATGAAAGCAGGTTCACACTGAGCACATGTGACAGACGTGACAGAGTCTGGAGACGCCGTGGAGAACGTTCTGCTGCCTGCAACATCCTCCAGCATGACCGGTTTGGCATTGGGTCAGTAATGGTGTGGGGTGGCATTTCTTTGGAGGGCCGCACAGCCCTCCATGTGCTCGCCAGAGGTAGCCTGACTGCCATTAGGTACCGAGATGAGATCCTCAGACCCCTTGTGAGACCATATGCTGGTGCTGTTGGCCCTGGGTTCCTCCTAATGCAAGACAATGCTAGACCTGTGGAGTGGCTGGAGTGTGTCAGCAGTTCCTGCAAGACAGAGGCATTCATGCTATGGACTGGCCCGCCCGTTCCCCAGACCTGAATCCAATTGAACACATCTGGGACATCATGTCTCGCTCTATCCACCAACGTCACGTTGCACCACAGACTGTCCAGGAGTTGGCAGATGCTTTAGTCCAGGTCTGGGAGGAGATCCCTCAGGAGACCGTCCGCCACCTCATCAGGAGCATGCACAGGCGTTGTAGGGAACTCATACAGGCACGTGGAGGCCACACACACTACTGAGCCTCATTTTGACTTGTTTTAAGGACATTACATCAAAGTTGGATCAGCCTGTAGTGTGTTTTTCCACTTTAATTTTGAGTGTGACTCCAAATCCAGACCTCCATGGGTTGAAAAATTTAATTTCCATTTTTTTTTTTGTGTGATTTTGTTGTCAGCACATTCAACTATGTAAAGAACAAAGTATTTCAGAAGAATATTTAATTAACTCAGATCTAGGATGTGTTAATTTTGTGTTCCCTTTATTTTTTTGAGCAGTGTGTGTATATATATATATATATATATATATATATATATATACACACATATATATATATATGGTATAAAAAACTACTGGCAGCACCACCTTTGGGAAAGACGGGTGCAAAGTCCAAGTACGGTAACTGGAGCTTACCCACTAGTAGACAATAGAAAAAATCGGACAGCACTTGGGACGGTTTCTTCAGTAAAACAAGTAGTGTTTATTCACCCATATGGTGGCAGCAAAAAAGCAACGTTTCGGCTCAACAGGAGCCTTTCTCAAGCCACTTGAGAAAGGCTCCTGTTGAGCCGAAACGTTGCTTTTTTGCTGCCACCATATGGGTGAATAAACACTACTTGTTTTACTGAAGAAACCGTCCGGAGTGCTGTCCGATTTTTTTCTATTATATATATATACACACTTTTTGTTTTAACCTAAACTTTTTACCCATGGATTCGTCTATTTATACATATATTATATTATCGAACTTTGTGCTGTTTTTTTTGACTTGATAAAGGGGCCTGTGTACCCCGAAACGCGTCGTCTTTGCTAAACAAAAAATAAAAATACTTTGTATCCTCAACTGGGTTGTGAATTGCGCCTTGTGTCCATCCGCTCACCGCACGAACCAAGTGCAGACGAGCTCCCCTCCATATACCACAAAACGCACCAAAGCGGCGGCACCAACACAGATCACCCCTACGATTTTAACTCTACCAGAATTGCACTGCACAAAGTGCAACTAAACCAAGGTGAGTAGCAATCACTCACCCTGGCTAGGAGCAAATAACATATTTTGTCCACCACCACCTATGAGCGCCTTCTCCCCTTTATCTTTGGCCATTTAATCACTGCCCTATAAAAAACACACACCAGTTCTAAGTTTGCTTTTCACAAGAAGCATTGCCTGATGTGAATGATGCCTCGCACAAAAGAACTCTCAGAAGACCTACGAGTAAGTTCTCATGCACACGACCGTTGTTTGGGTCCGCATCCGAGCCGCCGTTTTGGCGGCTCGGATGCGTACCCATTCACTTCAATAAGGCCGCAAAAGATGTGGACAGCACTCCATGTGCTGTCTGCATCCGTGGCTCCGTTCCACGGCCCCGCTAAAAAAATATAACACGTCCTATTCTTGTCCGCGCTTTGTGGACAAGAATAGGCATTTATATTGCCGTCGCCCGTTACGTTCCGCAAATTGCGGAAGGCAACACGGGCGGCTTCCTTTTTTTTGTGGATCCGTGGATTGCGGACCGCAAAAAACGGCACGGCCGTGTGCATGAGGCCTAAGAATTATAGACTTTCATAGAGCTAGAAAAGATTATAAAAGTATCTCCAAAAGCCTTGCTGTTCATCAGTCCACGGTAAGTCAAATTGTCTATAAATGGAGAAAGTTCAGCACTGCTGCTACTCTCCCTAGAAGTGGCCGTCCTGTAAAGATGACTGCAAGAGCACAGCGCAGACTGCTCAATGAGGTGAAGAAGAATCCTAGAGTGTCAGCTAAAGACTTACAAAAGTCCCTGTCATATGCTAACATCCCTGTTAGCGAATCTACGAAACGTAAAACACTAAACAAGAATGGATTTCATGGGAGGATACCACAGAGGAAGCCACTGCTGTCCAAAAAAAACATTGCTGCAAATTATAGTTTGCACAAGAGCACCTGGATGTTCCACAGCAGTACTGGCAAAATATTCTGTGGGCAGATGAAACCAAAGTTGAGTTGTTTTGAAGAAACACACAACACTATGTGGGGAGAAAAAGACGCACAGCACACCAACATCAAAACCTCATCCCAACTGTGAAGCATGGTGGTGGGGGCATCATGGTTTGGGGCTGCTTTGCTGCTTTAGGGCCTGGACGGATTGCTACGGTATCATCGAAGGAAAAATGAATTCTCAAGTTTATCAAGACATTTTGCAGGAGAACTTAAGGCCATCTGTCCACCAGCTGAAGCTCAACAGAAGATGGGTGTTGCAACAGGACAACGACCCAAAGCATAGAGATAAATCAACAACAGAATGGCTTAAACAGAAGAAAATATGACTTATGGAGTGCCCAGTCAGAGTCCTGACCTCAACCCGATTTAGATGCTATGGCATGACCTCAAGAAAGCGATTCACACCAGACATCCCACAGTTCTGTAAAGAGGAAAGGTCAAGAATTACTCCTGACCGTTGTGCATGTCTGACCTGCAACTACAGGAAACGTTTGGTTGAAGTTATTGCTGTCAAAGAAGGTTCAACTAGTTATTAAATCAAAGGATTCACATACTTTTTTCACCTGCACTGTGAATGTTTACATGGTGTGTTCAATAAAAACATGGTAACATTTAATTCTTTGTGTGTTATTAGATTAAGCAGACTGTGATTGTCTATTGTTGTGACTTAGATGAAGATCAGATTACATTGTATGACCAATTTGTGCAGAAATCCATATCATTCCAAAGGTTTCACATACTTTTTCTTGCAACTGTATATACAGGGTGGGCTATTTATATGGATACACCTTAATAAAATGGTAATGGTTGGTGAAATTAACTTCCTGTTTGTGGCACATTAGTATATGTGAGGGGGGAAACTTTTCAAGATGGATGGTGACCGTGGCGGCCATTTTCAGGTCGGACATTTTGAATCCAACTTTTGTTTTTTCAATAGGAAGAGGGTCATGTGACATATCAAACTTATTGGTAATTTCACACGAAAAACAATGGTGTGCTTGGTTTTTACGTAACTTTATTCTTTCATGAGTTATTTACAAGTTTCTCTTTGTTTACAGCATTGACATGTCGCCGAGGTTAACACGTGAGGAGCGGATAGAAATTGTGTTGATGTCTGGTGAACGCAGTAACTGGGTCATTGCAGCAGATTTCAATGCAAGACACCCTACGAGACCACCCATCTCCCATGCTACAGTTAGCAAACTGCTTGCTAAGTTTCGTGAAACTGGTTCAGTGTTGGATTTGCCAAAATGTGGACGCATGAAATCTGTCTCTAATGAAGAAACATCAGTGGCTGTCCTAGCTTCATTCAGCAAGAGCCCACAGCGTAGCACTCGCCGCATGTCACTGGAGAGTGGCATTAGTCGAACATCCCTTCGGCGGATATTAGCTACTCACAAATGGCACGCTTACAAACTCCAGCTACTGCAGCATCTCAACGAGTATGACCCAGATTGGCACACTGAATTTGCAGAATGGGCAAAACAAAAATTGTAACAGGACCCTCAGTTTAAGCAGAAGATTTTGTTCAGTGATGAGGCAAACTTTTATGTGAATGGTGAAGTTAACAAACAAAACCACCGCTATTGGTCTGACACTAACCCACATTGGATAGATCCCTCCAAGACTGTTTGAACAAGAAAATTGATGGTATGGTGTGGTATATGGGATACAAAGATAGTGGGGCCATTCTTCATCAATGGAAACCTCAAGGCCACCGGGTATGCGAAATTGCTACATGATGATGTGTTTCCCTCTTTATGCACTGAAGCTGGCACGTTCCCTGAGTTTTTCCAGCAAGATGGTGCACCACCACATTATGGGTGTCAGGTCCGAGCATTCCTAGATGAACAGTTTTCTGGAAAGTGGATTGGTCGTCGTGGGCCAGTTGAATGGCCCCCAAGGTCTCCCGATCTGACCCCCTTAGACTTTTATCTTTTGGGGTCATCTGAAGGCAATTGTCTATGCTGTGACGATACGAGATGTGCAGCACCTGAAACTACGGATACTGGAAGCCTGTGCTAGAATTTCTCCTGCGGTGTTGCTATCAGTGTCTGAAGAGTGGGAGAAGAGGGTTGCATTGACAATCCAACACAATGGGCAGCACATTGAACACATTTCATAAGTGGTCAGAAACTTGTAAATAACTCATGAAAGAATAAAGTTACGTTAAAACCAAGCACACCATTGTTTTTCTTGTGAAATTCCCAATATGTTTGATGTGTCACATGACCCTCTTCCTATTGAAAAAACAAAAGTTGGATTCAAAATGGCCGACTTCAAAATGGCCGCCATGGTCACCACCCATCTTGAAAAGTTCCCCCCTCACATATACTAATGTGCCACAAACAGGAATTTAATATCACCAACCATTCCCATTTTATTGAGGTGTATCCATATAAATGGCGCACCCTGTGTGTGTGTATATATATATATATATAATTTTTTTTTTCGTGTGTGTGTATATATTGCCACCATGTATTTTAACCCCTTATGGACACGGCCATATTTCACCTAAAAGGGAACCTGTCATGTGGATATTTTGATTATATTCTAACTACTGTATTTTTCGCTTTTTAAGACCCACTTTTTTCGAAATGGCCGTGCGTCTTATAAAGCGAATACTTTGCTGGCCGCTATGCTGCACAGCGCGGCTAGCGAAGTATCAGTGTGGAGGGAGGAGGCGGGGACACTCATGGCGGGGCCTGGTGCAGTGACTCTACTCTAATACACCGGGCCCCGCAACTGTTAAACATTCAATCTGATCTATATCTAATTGTATATGCTCTGTACGGTACTTACTGTAGTACCGAAAGTATAGCATTAAGACGGCGCAGACCGGCATCTCCCTCTGTCATGCTCCGTCTGCCGCAGCTCCCTCCTCGTGCGCCGCCTGCCCCAGCTCCCTCTGTCATGCGCCGCCTGCCCCAGCTCCCTCTGTCATGCGCCGCCTGCCTGTTCATTCATAAAGTGAGATAAGCAGGCAGGCGGCGCACGAGGAGGTAGCTGGGACAGGCAGCGCATGAGGAGGGAGCTGCGGCAGGCGGCGCATGACCGAGGGAGATGCCGGTCTGTGCCGTCTGAATGCTATACTTTCGGTACTACAGTAAGTACCGTACAGAGCATATACAATTAGATATAGATCAGATTGAATGTTTAACAGTTGCGGGGCCCGGTGTATTAGAGTAGAGTCACTGCACCGGCCCCGCCATGAGTGTCCCCGCCTCCTCCCTCCACACTGATGCATCTGATGTGGGATCTGTAGATGACACTTATAGGGATCTGTGGATGACATTAGTGTCATCCACAGAGCCCCATAAGTGTCATCCACAGATCCCCCATCAGTGTAATGCACAGAACCCCCCTCAGTGTCATTCACAGATCCCCCCTCAGTGTCATTCACAGATCCCCCCCATCAGTGTCATCCACAGATCTCCCATAACAGTGCGTCATCCACAGATCTCCCCATAACAGTGCGTCATCCACAGATCCCCCCATAACAGTGGGTCATCCACAGATTCTCATAACAGTGGGTCATCCACAGATTCCCATAACAGTGCGTCATCCACAGATTCCCATAACAGTGCGTCATCCACAGATCCCCATAACAGTGCGTCATTCACAGATTCCCATAACAGTGCGTCATCCACAGATCCCCATAACAGTGCGTCATCCACAGACCACCATTAGTTCAAAAGCTACCAAAAGCACACCTTTTGGTTCAAAATATTTTTTTCTTATTTTCCTCCTCAAAAACCTAGGTGCATCTTATCATCAGGTGCGTCTTATAAAGCGAAAAATACGGTAATTATATACAATCATTAACTACTAAAAAGTACCTTAGATGTATTCAGTTACTGGTGTGACAGATGGTTATCTTATAATATACACACAAAGATGCCGCATTCTAATGAGCTGATTTGAGTCCGGCGTGATGTCATTGAGTCCAGCGTATATTTAATTCAGAGCTATAGCCACTCCCCTGCCCACCTGCTGCTGGTTCATATGGAAACAAACTGTCATTCAGCAGCAGGTGGGCGGGGAGAGTCAGGAGCTCATGAATATTCATGACTCATCATTATCAGCTGGAGCTTTTCAATACAAGATGTTGGCAGATTGACTGGGTAAATTAAAGAAAGTGACCCAGCATTGTGCTAAGAGAATCAGTCACTTATTTATGTTGCCCTTAGTTAGGACACCATAAAACTGGTGACAGGTTCCCTTTAAGGACCAGGCCATTTTTTGAAAATCTGACCAGTGGTGATAACTTTAAAACGCTTTAACTTGTCTAGGCCATTCTGAGATTGTTTTTTTGTCACATATTGTACTTCATGACACTGGTAAAATGAAGTAAAAAAAAAATCATTTTTATTTATAAAAAAAAATACCAAATTTACCAACATTTTGGAAAAATTTGCACATTTCCAAGTTTCAATTTCTCTACCTCTATAATACATAGTAATACCTCCAAAAAATAGCTATTAGTTTACATTCCCCATATGTCTACTTCATGTTTGGATAATTTTGGCAATGCCATTTTATTTTTTGGGGACGTTGCAAGGCTTAGAAGTTTAGATGCAAATCTTGAAAATTTTCAGAAACTTTCAAAAACCCACTTTTTATGGACCAGTTCAGGTCTGTAGTCACTTTGTGAGGCTTACATAATAGAAACCACCAAAAAGTGACCCCATCCAAGAAACTAAACCCCTCAAGGTATTCAAAACTGATTTTACAAACATCATTAACCCTTTAGGTGTTCCCCAAGAGTTGATGGCAAATGGAGATGAAATTTCTGAATTTCAATTTTTTGCCAAATTTTCCATTTTAATCTATTTTTTCCACTCACAAAGCAAGGGTTAACAGCCAAACAAAACTCTATATTTATTGCCCTGACTCTGCGGTTTACAGAAACACCTGATATGTGGTCGTAGACCACTGTATGGCCCCACGTCAGGGCGTAGAGGGAAAGGAGCGCCGTGTGGTTTTTGGAAGGCAGATTTTGCTGGACTGGTTTATTTTCACCATGTCCCATTTGAAGCCCCCCTGATGCACCCCTACAGTAGAAACTCCCTAAAAGTGACCCCATCTAAGAAACTACACCCCTCAAGGTATTCAAAACTGATTTTACAAGCTTTATTAACCCTTTAGGCGTTCCATAAGATTTAATGGAAAATGGAGATAACACTTCAGAATTTCACTTTTTTGGAAGATTTTCCATTTTAATAATTTTTTTCCAGTAACAAAGCAAGGGTTAACAGCCAAACAAAACTTAATATTTATTGCCCTGATTCTGTAGTTTTCAGAAACGCCCAATATGTAGTCGTAAACTACTGTACAGGCACACGGCAGGGCGTAGAGCGAAAAGAGTGACGTGTGGTTTTTGGAAGGCAGATTTCGCTGGACTGGTTTATTTACACCATGTCCCATTTGAAGCCTCCTGATGCACCCCTAGAGTAGAAACTCCAAAAAAGTGACCCCATTTTGGAAACTACGGGATAAGGTGGCAGTTTTTTTGGTAGGTTTTTAGGGTACATATGATTTTTGGTTGCTCTATATTACACTTTTTGCGAAGCAAAGTAACAAAAAATAGAAATTCTGAAATTTCATATCCATTTGTTATTGACTCTTGTGGAACAATTAAAGGGTTAACAAAGTTTGTAAAATCAGTTTCGAATAACTTGAGGGGTGTAGTTTCTTAAATGGGGTCACTTTTTGGAGTTTGTACTCTAAGGGTGCATCAGGGGGGCTTCAAATGGGACATGGTGTCAAAAAACAAGTCCAGCAAAAACTGCCTTCCAAAATATATATGGCATTCCTTTCCTTCTGCGCCCTGCCGTGTGGCCATACAGCAGTTTACGACCACATATGGCGTGTTTCTGTAAACTAAAGAATCAGGGCAATAAATATTGAGTTTTGTTTGGCTGTTAACCCTTGCTTTGTTACGGGAAAAAATGTATTAAAATTTTTATTTTTTATTATTTACATCGTTCATCTGACAGATTAGATCATGTGCTATTTTTTATAGAGCAGGTTGTTACGGACGCATTGATACCTAATATGTTTACTTTTTAAAATTTATTTAAGTTTTACACAATAATATCATTTTTGAAACAAAAAAAATCATTTTAGTGTCTCCATAGTCTGAGAGCCATAGTTTTTTTTATTTTTTGGGCGATTGTCTTAGTTATGGTCTCATTTTTTGCAGGATGATATGTCTGTTTTAATGGTATGATTTTGGGGTGCGTATACCTTTTTGATCACTTGCTATTACACTTTTTGGGATGTAAAGTGACAAAATTATGGCTTTTTTTACACCATTTTTTTTTTTTTTACGTTGTTCACCTGAGGGGTTAAATCATGTGATATTGTTATAGAGCAGGTTCTTACGGACACGTCAATACCTAATATGTATACCTTTTTTTATTTATTAAGGTTTTACACAATAATATCATTTTTGAAACCAAAAAAACTTGTTTTAGTGTCTCCATAGTCTGAGAGCCATAGTTTATTTTTATTTTTTGGGCAATTGTTTTATGTAGGGTATCAGTTTGTGCGTAATGAGATGATGGTTAGATTGGCACCATTGTGGGGGGGCATACGCCTTTTTGATCGCTTGGTGTTGCACTTTTAGTGACGTAAGGTGACAAAACAAATGTTTTTTTTAGCACAGTTTTTATTTTATTTTTTTGACAGTGTTCACCTGAGGGGTTAGGTCATATGATATTTTTATAGAGCCGGTCGTTACGGACGTGGTGATACCTAATATGTATATTTTCTTTTATTTTTTACCTTTAACATAAAATAGCATTTTTGAAACCAAAAAATCATGTTTTAGCCAATTTTTTGATGGGCGCACAGGGCCGGTGCAAGGATTTTTGTCAACACAAGCGAATCTACATTTTGGCGCCCCCCCCCCCCCATCATTTCACATTTCTGCCCCTCATGATTCATGTGCATTTCTTGCCCCCCCCATGTGCTAATATCATAGTGCCATCCTCTCCCCCTGCCCCCTAATGTGCCAGTATCAAGTGCCTCTCTACTCCCCCCTCCATCTGCCAGTATCATGGCGCCAATAGCCCCCCTCCCCCCTCCCACGTTGCAGTAAACGGGTATTTAAAAACAAAACAAATCACTTTTATACTTACCTCCATGTCAGCGATGCGATGCAGGCCTCTTCCGGCCTGTGTTCCCACCAGCCTCTAGTGTTGAAGATTTGGTGTTTGTGTTCTTATTTAGCCTGTCTTTCAGAAAAGTTCATGCTGGGATTCAAACCCACGACCTTCTGTATCAGAGGCAAGACATTTACCCACACAGCTATGAGAGCTGTATAGCCACTTAAAAAAAAAAAAATATATATAAGACTTCTACTGTAGATAACTTTGATACCTAGTGTATACCCATACACATGACAGCTGCCCCAGTACACTGTGTATGGATGTAGCAGAGCTGGGTTTGTTGGGGCAGATGTCATGTGTATGGATGTACACTAGGTTTCAAAGTTACCTACAGTAGAAGTCTTATATATTTTTTTTTTTAAGCAACTGGCTATACAGCTCTCATAGCTGTGTGGGTAAGTGCCTTGCCTCTGATGTGAAAGGTCACGAGTTTGAATCGCAGGAGAAACTTTTCTGAAAGACATGCTAAGTGACATTTAAATACACCAGGGTCTTGTGGCTGCGTGCCGCTCGCTCTGTGACTGAGACATTGAGGGCCAGGCTGCGTGGCACACATTCTCAGCGGGGCAAGTGTAGGTTAGCAAGTTAATTGTTTTCCCCCCTTCTCTGCGCCCTCAAGCAGCCGCTTTGGCGGCCTTATGATAGAGCCGGCCCTGTGGGCGCATCAGGGTAAGAAGAGAGGCAGATGAAGTGATGCACCCATCATGCCTAGTGCCTACTGTACAAGCCTTTGGGGGCAGTGCTATGATCTGGGGTTGCTGCAGTTGGTCAGGTCTAGGTTCAGCAACAGTATGTGCTCCAAGAATGAGGTCAGCTGACTACCTAAACTTAATGAATGACCAGGTTATTCCATCAATTGATTTTTTCTTCCCTGATGGCACGGGCATATTCCAAGATGACAATCCCAGGATTCCAGACCTTAACCCCATTGAGAATCTTTGGGATGTGCTGGAGAAGGCTTTGCACAGCAGTCAGACTCTACCATCAACAATGCAAGATCTTGGTGAAAAATTAATGCAACACTGGATGAAAATAAATCTTGTGACATTGCAGAAGCTTATCGAAACAATGCGACAGCGAATGCGTGCCGTAATCAAAGCTAAAGGGGGTCCAATGAAATATTAGAGTGTGTGACCTTTTTTTTTGTGGCGACATTTTTTTTGGGACAGGCAGTGTATAATCTAGCAGAACAAGCAAGGCAGGACACTACAAAAGTAGGCTTGAGTGAATCGATCTTTGTAATCATAATGTGCAGCATTAAATGTATTGGCTCTGTGTAGGTAAAATTTGTCTCTGCTGAAGTCACGCAAGACTTTGGTGAATTAGTTCGGTATTCCTATCTGCGTCTTTAAAAACATTTAAAAATAGGAATCCAAAGTGGGCTTTGGTACCGAGATACCAGCCAGTAACAAAGCCCACTTCGATTCCTATCTTAAAATGTTTTTAAATACGCAGATAAGAATACAGTAGTAATTCACTGAAGTCTCGCGCAACTTCAGCCGAGATGAATTATGCCTCCCTGGAGCCAATACATTTTAATACTGTACAAAAACAGCATTAACAATGATGTTTTTGAACAAATCAACTTCGGATCTATGATCCAAAGCTTGATTCGCTCAAGCCTACTCCAGAGCAATGACAGGAGATTTATTTACTTGGATACATTTAATGAGGTGAGCACATGCCCCATTGCTGTTTGTTTCAATGGTCAGCAAATATCACACTAAGGTTAATAGGAGCTGACCAAAACTATTAACCCCCGTATGCTAAACCGCAGAGTTAGTGACCGACCAGGGAAGGGTTAATAGGTATAATTTTCTGTTTCTGAACCTGAGTCTTGTAGTCAGGTGTATCCTGTAGTCTGAAAAATAGTCCTAGAAAACCCCTCTAAGCATGCTAATTTAAAGTTTTTAGAGATTTGTGTTACATTGATTAAAGGCACAAGAATTGTTTGCTATACATTTTTATATGTGCTTGCTTTTTGGTTTGTATGCCTTTTTGGGGAAGTCGGCATATGGCTGCAATTCAATGCTGTTGTACTTCTAATGCATTTCATACTTTTTATGCTGCTTCAGAATTTATATAAAGTCTATATCATTTCATACAAAAGAATTCATAAAATGATATACAGTACAGACCAAAAGTTTGCACACACCTTCTCATTCAAAGAGTTTTCTTTATTTTCATGACTATGAAAATTGTAGATTTACATTGAAGGCATCAAAACTATGAATTAACACATGTGGAATTATATACATAACAAACAAGTGTGAAACAACTGAAAATATGTCATATTCTAGGTTCTTCCAAGAAGCCACCTTTTGCTTTGATTACTGCTTTGCACACTCTTGGCATTCTCTTGATGAGCTTCAAGAGCTAGTCCCCTGAAATGGTTTTCACTTCACAGGTGTGCCCTGTCAGGTTTAATAAGTGGGATTTCTTGCCTTATAAATGAGGTTGGGACCATCAGTTGCATTGAGGAGAAGTCAGGTGGATACACAGCTGATAGTCCTACTGAATAGACTGTTACAATTTGTATTATGGCAAGGAAAAAGCAGCTAAGTAAAGAAAAACGAGTGGCCATCATTACTTTAAGAAATGAAGGTCAGTCAGTCAGCCGAAAAATTGGGAAAACTTTGAAAGTAAGGGCTATTTGACCATGAAAGAGAGTGATGGGGTGCTGCGCCTGATGACCTGGCCTCCATAGTCACCGGACCTGAACCCAATCGAGATGGTTTGGGGTGAGCTGGACCGCAGAGTGAAGGCAAAAGGGCCAACAAGTGCTAAGCATCTCTGGGAACTCCTTCAAGACTGTTGGAAGACCATTTTAGGGGACTACCTCTTGAAGCTCATCAAGAGAATGCCAAGAGTGTGCAAAGCAGTAATCAAAGCAAAATGTGGCTACTTTGAAGAACCTAGAATATGACATATTTTCAATTGTTTCACACTTGTTTGTTATGTATATAATTCCACATGTGTTAATTCATAGTTTTGATGCTTTCATAGTCATGAAAATAAAGAAAACTCTTTAAATGAGAAAATGTGTCCAAACTTTTGGTCTGTACTGTATATATGTATATATGTGTATATATATATATATATATTCATGTAATGAACTTATAGCTATAAACAGAATTGTTCAATTAAAGCTAAGTATTTTATTTTTAAATTATTTTTATTTTTAACTAACAACGATGCCAGTGCCTAGGGGTAAATACAGCTCTGGTAACGAGGAAAATTGTAAAATATTTTTTTTTCATTCAGATTCCAGTTGACTCTCCTTGGAAAGCACCACATGCTGAAGAGTGGGACAAAATGACAATGAAGGAGTTTATAGACAAAGTTTGTTGGACAAAGTAATAATTAAGTTTTTAGTATATTGTAAGACTATAGTTAATTTAGAAAATATGCAAAATGATTTGTATTTGCAAGCAGTTTCCTGTCTAGTGAAGTCCCAGTATCTGTATTAAAGGGATTGTCAGGATTGAAAAGGAATCTGTCACCAGTTTTCTGCTGCCCTAACTAAGCGCAGCATAAACTAATTACAGTTCTCCTTATTAAAACAGTGGGCCACTTTATTGAACTGACCCAGCAATTTTGCTAAAGTCCTGCACCTGGCTGTCCTCAACCATCACGGCCATTATTAACATGTTTTTTGAGCAGCTCAGTCAAATTGTATTGATTAGAATTAAACTGCAATGCCAAAAACAGCTACTATACAGTGTACGGCTGCAACACTCGTCCCAGTGGGGCAGCCCCCTCAAATAGCTGAACCCCCACTAGTCTGATATTGATGAACTATACTGAGGATGGAGAACCAAGACCGTATGCTACAGATGTTCTGCCTGACAATACCTTAGAAAAGACTGATTGTTAGGCAGTGTTTTCCTAGGAACCAGATGGGATTGGTCAGCTGCTATCCATCCCAGGCTTCACTATTAGGCCTCATGTACACAGCCCCAATTTGCGGTCCCCAATGCACTGGCACCATCTGTGCAGCTGCAGCAGAGGGATCCAGACCCATTCAACTTGAATATTTTCTATTTCGTGAATATGTTCTATCTTTTTATGGTGCAGATACACGAAGAGAAACCACACGGAATGGGTCCGTGTCCGTGAAGCGGTGCACAAACTTCCGGTGCCCGTATATATTGTAGACCCGCTGTTTGCGGAGCACAATATGGGTATGGCTGGGCAACTGGCGTGTACATGAGACCTTAATTGGATTTTTCTACATAGTATCTTCGGGAGGTGTATTTGTGATTCTATGTATCAATTAAAAGGGTTTTCCAAGACTTTTTTACAGATGACTTTTCCTCTGAATAAGTCATCAGTATCTGATCGGTGGGGGTCCGACTCCCGCTGATTAGCTGTTTGAGAAGTTGTGCCACGGGATATGTCATCAGTAGAAAAGTCTAGGAAAACCCCTTTAAACGTAAAACCTTGTCTTTAGGTGATGTTGTCATGTTAAGGTTCAGTGCAAAAAAAACAACACACAAATCTGTTTCCAAATAGTATAGGTTTATAGTGGCTCACCCTTCTGATTACCAGGGTAGGTGCTCTAACTAAGATGTGGTTCACCCTAACCACACAAAGAATTGGCAATAAAAGAATAAATTTTAGTGAGCACTCAATATCTGTTGCTATACATCAGGTCTAATATGTTACAACTCATTTAATAAATCATAAAATTATGCATACAATAAAATAGAAATGGACAGTATATAAAATATAAGGTATCTCGGTCTATTATAAAAATATAATATATAATATATAAATATCACAGTTTTGTTATATTGATAATTTCAGCTATATATCACTAAAAACAATTAAATGTTAACATGTGTCCTTATGAACGCTGAAACTTTGTTCCTAACGTTACAGAGTCTCAATTGTATGTTGCGTTAATGAGGAGGATAGTTCACTGTCTTGTGCGGTATATCCGTGAGTATATATATTCAGTGGTACTCACTATTTAAAGTCCGGCTTGTATGTAACTGCCCGTGGTGGCATCCCACCACAGGTCAGTGCACTCACCCGGTTTCCTTATGACAATATGGGATATCTCCCGATGCTCGGTGTCCGCGGTGTCGTTACGGTAGTTAAGAAACCTGCTCCCAAATAGCTGCTGTGCGTCCCACGTGTAGCTGGCGTACTGCGCTTTTGCCGGCACTTCACGTAATCAGGGCGCCGGGGAAGTCTTTGCTTATTAGTTGGTTCAAGGCTCCTATGGTGAGTCAGGGATAATCTCGATCACCGTCTGTGCGGTTATGTCCGTAACTGCGCGTGCTCATCAGCTCCGATATGTTAAGGTGTCTTGTCCACTATAAGGGTCCCATCCGCTATACTCGTTTGAAGGTCTCTGACCTCTTCCTCAGTAGCTGGTTATGGGATCCAACAATACTTCCTTATATACCCTAAACAGGTTACATTTCAAAATCTGGTTTGGAGTTAGGTAATTTTGAAATCCCTCCTTGTATTTTTAAATAAGGATATTCAACGTTTTTCTTAAATATACATATATTCATTACTCCTTATACATCGACATTAACCACCTCCGGACCGCTGTACGCACAGACGCGTCCTGGAGGTGGTTGTTTCATTCCACCTGGACGCGCTGGCGCGTCCTCTCGCGAGACGCGAGATTTCCTGTGAACGCGCGCGCACAGGCGCGCGCGTTCACAGGATCGGAAGATAAGCGAGTGGATCTCCAGCCTGCCAGCGGCGATCGTTCGCTGGCAGGCTGGAGATGTGATTTTTTTAACCCCTAACAGGTATATTAGACGCTGTTTTGATAACAGCGTCTAATATACCTGCTACCTGGTCCTCTGGTGGTCCCCTTTGTTTGGATCGACCACCAGAGGATACAGATAGCTCAGCAATATGTAGCACCAAGCACCACACTACACTACACCCCCCCCTGTCACTTATTAACCCCTTATTCGCCCCTGATCACCCCTGATCACCCCATATAGACTCCCTGATTACCCCCCTGTCATTGATTACCCCCCTGTCATTGATCACCCCCCTGTAAAGCTCCATTCAGATGTCCGCATGATTTTTACGGATCCACTGATAGACTGATCGGATCCGCAAAACGCATACGGACATCTGAATGGAGCCTTACAGGGGTGTGATCAATGACTGTGGTGATCACCCCATATAGACTCCCTGATCACCCCCCTGTCATTGATTACCCCCCTGTCATTGATCACCCCCCTGTAAAGCTCCATTCAGATGTCCGCATGATTTTTACGGATCCACTGATAGACTGATCGGATCCGCAAAACGCATACGGATGTCTGAATGGAGCCTTACAGGGGCGTGATCAATGACTGTGGTGATCACCCCATATAGACTCCCTGATTACCCCCTGCCATTGATCACCCCCCTGTAAAGCTCCATTCAGATGTCCGCATGATTTTTACGGATCCACTGATAGACTGATCGGATCCGCAAAACGCATACGGACGTCTGAATGGAGCCTTACAGGGGCGTGATCAATGACTGTGGTGATCACCCCATATAGACTCCCTGATCACCCCCCTGTCATTGATCACCCCCCTGTAAAGCTCCATTCAGATGTCCGCATGATTTTTACGGATCCACTGATAGACTGATCGGATCCGCAAAACGCATACGGACGTTTGAATGGAGCCTTACAATGGCGTGAACAATGACTGTGGTGATCACCCCATATAGACTCCCTGATCACCCCCCTGTCATTAATTACCCCCCTGTCATTGATCACCCCCCTGTAAAGCTCCATTCAGATGTCCGCATGATTTTTACGGATCCACTGATAGACTGATTGGATCCGCAAAACGCATACGGATGTCTGAATGGAGCCTTACAGTGGCGTGATCAATGACTGTGGTGATCACCGCATATAGACTCCCTGATCACCCCCCTGTCATTGATTACCCCCCTGTAAAGCTCCATTCAGATATCCGCATGATTTTTACGAATCCACTGATAGATGGATCGGATCCGCAAAACGCATACGGACGTCTGAATGGAGCCTTACAGGGGCGTGATCAATGACTGTGGTGATCACCCCATATAGACTCCCTGATCACCCCCCTGTCATTGATTACCCCCCTGTCATTGATCACCCCCCTGTAAAGCTCCATTCAGATGTCCGCATGATTTTTACGGATCCACTGATAGATGGATCGGATCCGCAAAACGCATACGGACGTCTGAATGGAGCCTTACAGGGGCGTGATCAATGACTGTGGTGATCACCCCATATAAACTCCCTGATCACCCCCCTGTCATTGATTACCCCCCTGTCATTGATCACCCCCCTGTAAAGCTCCATTCAGATGTCCGCATGATTTTTACGGATCCACTGATAGACTGATCGGATCCGCAAAACGCATACGGACGTCTGAATGGAGCCTTACAGGGGCGTGATCAATGACTGTGGTGATCACCCCATATAAACTCCCTGATCACCCCCCTGTCATTGATCACCCCCCTGTAAAGCTCCATTCAGATGTCCGCATGATTTTTACGGATCCACGGATACATGGATCGGATCCGCAAAACACATACGGACATCTGAATGGAGCCTTATAGGGGGGTGATCAATGACAGGGGGGTGATCACCCCATATAGACTCCCTGATCACCCCCCTGTCATTGATCACCCCCCTGTCATTGATCACCCCCCTGTCATTGATCACCCCCCTGTCATTGATCACCCCCCTGTAAGGCTGCATTCAGACATTTTTTTGGCCCAAGTTAGCGGAAATATTTTTTTTTTTCTTACAAAGTCTCATATTCCACTAACTTGTGTCAAAAAATAAAATCTCACATGAACTCACCCTACCCCTCACGGAATCCAAATGCGTAAAATTTTTTGACATTTATATTCCAGACTTCTTCTCACGCTTTAGGGCCCCTAGAATGCCAGGGCAGTATAAATACCCCACATGTGACCCCATTTTGGAAAGAAGACACCCCAAGGTATTCCGTGAGGGGCATATTGAGTCCATGAAAGATTGAAATTTTTGTCCCAAGTTAGCGGAAAGGGAGACTTTGTGAGAAAAAAATAAATAAAATCAATTTCCGCTAACTTGTGCCAAAAAAAAAAAATTTCTATGAACTCGCCATGCCCCTCATTGAATACCTTGGGGTGTCTTCTTTCCAAAATGGGGTCACATGTGGGGTATTTATACTGCCCTGGCATTTTAGGGGCCCTAAAGCGTGAGAAGAAGTCTGGGATCCAAATGTCTAAAAATGCCCTCATAAAAGGAATGTGGGCCCCTTTGCGCATCTAGGCTGCAAAAAAGTGTCACACATCTGGTATTGCCGTATTCAGGAGAAGTTGGGCAATGTGTTTTGGGGTGTCATTTTACATATACCCATGCTGGGTGAGAGAAATATATTGGCAAAAGACAACTTTTCCCATTTTTTTATACAAAGTTGTCATTTGACCAAGATATTTATCTCACCCAGCATTGGTATATGTAAAATGACACCCCAAAACACATTCCCCAACTTCTCCTGAATACGGAGATACCACATGTGTGGCACTTTTTTACAGCCTAGGTGGGCAAAGGGGCCCAAATTCCAAAGAGCACCTTTCGGATTTCACAGGTCATTTACCTACTTACCACACATTAGGGCCCCTGGAAAATGCGAGGGCAGTATAACTACCCCACAAGTGACCCCATTTTGGAAAGAAGACACCCCAAGGTATTCCGTGAGGGGCATGGCGAGTTCCTCGAATTTTTTATTTTTTGTCACAAGTTAGCGGAAAATGATGATTTATTTATTTTTTTTTTTCTTACAAAGTCTCATATTCCACTAACTTGTGACAAAAAATAAAAACTTCCATGAACTCACTATGCCCATCAGCGAATACCTTGGGGTGTCTTTTTTCCAAAATGGGGTCACTTGTGGGGTAGTTATACTGCCCTGGCATTCTAGGGGCCCAAATGTGTGGTAAGGAGTTTGAAATCAAATTCTGTAAAAAATGACCGGTGAAATCCGAAAGGTGCTCTTTGGAATGTGGGCCCCTTTGCCCACCTAGGCTGCAAAAAATTGTCACACATGTGGTATCTCCGTATTCAGGAGAAGTTGGGGAATGTGTTTTGGGGTGTCTTTTTACATATACTCATGCTGGAGGAGAGAAATATCTTGGCAAAAGACAACTTTTCCCATTTTTTTATACAAAGTTGGCATTTGACCAAGATATTTATCTCACCCAGCAGTTGTAAAATTTTGCAAAAAAAACGACATCCATATATAAATTTTGCTCTAAATTTATTGTTATACATGTCTTTGTTAAAAAAAAAATGTTTGGGTAAAAAAAAAATGGTTTGGGTAAAAGTTATAGCGTTTACAAACAATGGTACAAAAATGTGAATTTCCGCTTTTTGAAGCAGCTCTGACTTTCTGAGCACCTGTCATGTTTCCTGAGGTTCTACAATGCCCAGGCAGTACAAACACCCCACAAATGATCCCATTTCGGAAAGTAGACACCCTAAGGTGCCCCATCCTATGCAAACTTGTTTCTAGGAGCCTGGGAAAGAGAAATATTTATGAATGGGACAACACCGTACATCAATAGAGTGCACAATTGGATGCGATTCATTGATGATGTTTTCTTCCTATGGGAAGGCTCGCATGATGATCTGAGAAAATTCATCAATATTTTAAACAAGAATAATCACAATATATTTTTAACCTTTCAGATGGGTAAGGAAGTCACTTTTTTGGATTTAAGGATACAAATAAAAGAAAATGGAACACTAGAAACTGATGTCTATAGGAAAGAAACAGCAGTGAATGCACTCCTACATGCTGGATCATCCCACCTAAAATCTACCATAGATGGAATACCCATTGGGCAATTCGCACGGATAAAAAGGATCTGCTCTGATGAGAGTAAGTATAAAGAGCGAAGTAATGAAATGATAGAAAGATTTAAAACCAGGGGGTACAGCAACAGACAGATCAAAAGAGGAGTTGGGAAAATCAAGAAAAAGAAACGAGAACAACTACTGTGCCCTAATGTGATCAAAACTGAAAACATGACACATAATATCAGGTTTCTAACGGAGTATAACAGCCAATGGTGGCAGATAAAAGAGATCTTGGAGAGACACTGGAATATACTGCAAACAGATGCTATCCTAAACAAATGCATCCCAGACAAACCCCTAGTAACAGCAAAAAGGGCAAAAAACTTCAAAGATGCATTAGTTCACAGTCATTTTATAAGCAGGACAGCCAACACCGGAAATGAAAAACTAAAAGGATCCTTCCCCTGTGGGACATGCAAGGCATGTAAAAATGTGATTAAAACCACAGAATTTACTGGTCTAAAACACGAAAAAAGATATAAAATCAGGGAGTACATTTCCTGCTCCTCAAAAGGCGTTATATATCACGCCAGATGCCCGTGTGATAAAATCTATATAGGCTTAACAACCAGGGAATTAAGAGCGCGAATTAGGGAGCATGTACGGGACATCGAGAAAAGCAAAGAGGAGGAAAATCTAGACAATCTCAAAACTATACCGAGACATTTTAAAATATTCCACCAAAGCAATGAAAAACTGCTGAAATTCACGGGAATAGACCAGATCCATATGGGGATACGAGGGGGAGACCTTAGTAAAAAACTAGCACAAGTCGAGAGTAAATGGATTTTTAGATTGGGCACCATGGCACCAAAAGGATTGAATGAAACCATGGGCTTCAGTTCCTTTCTATAAACTGTAGGAGGTTTTAGATAGTATTTTATAGTGTAAAAAAAGAGATATATAATATTTTAACATTGTTTTGTTTGATTATTGTAGAAACTTACGTGATGGTGTATGGTGACTTGTGGCTGGAGACCTGCATCCATTGAAATCTGTGGAGGAAGGAAAAAATAGAAAGAAGGAAAAAAAGAAGAATTAAACAAATGCATCCAGTAGTAAAGAACATCTTGAATACAAAATATGAAGCTGGTATTGATTTACATTATATATAGAGACAATGTCAACAACGTATGGGGATGAGTGTAGGTCCTATTTAATATATAATTGCATAATGATCAATATAGAGCAAAAGAGATTGAGGTGGCGATCAAGGCTGTGAAGAGCAATAGACATTTGTCTATGCTTTTAACGTGCCTTCCTACATAGAAAATAGATTGAGAATGATGCACTATAGTATAAGGAGGGAGGATATCGGACCTTATGTGGGAATAAAAGCTAAGGATAAGATTGTAAGTAACCTGACAATACTAGTACTCACATATTGGAGGTAGATAGTGAGATTGTTTAAGCATGGCACTTTTGTAGATATATGAATATAGATATATAAATATGAAATGGGTTAACATCATTGGATACACATTAGAAATTGACAAGTAAATAATATGCACGGCACTTTAATTTAATATTATTATGTACACATCAGATATTGCAAGTAAAAAACATGCACAGCACTTTAAATATATATGATCATGAAATAGATCTAATTTTAGAGATTGTATATTCGTTTATATATGATGATAAATAAAAAGCACTTTTTTGCACATGACACTTTGGTATATTTAATATATGTATTAGATGGTACATTCATGAATGTGTGTGATGAATCCATAAACTGGAGATATCACACATTCATTCATGCATGGTTTGGATGGAAAGGACGAGTATGCTAATATGCTTATTGAAAAGTTCCACTATAAGAGTTTAATGATAAATATAGACCCTCTGTGGAGAGGCGTGTGGATGCATGTATGTGCAATGTTAATGTATGTACGGAATTGAAATATAATAATGTAAACATATTTGGTGCACATGTGCATCTACATGCCTCCATCTGAGCATGGAAGGATACTGAAACCCCCAACAACTATGCATACGGCTGTATATTCGTCCTGTATATCCACTTTTAGGGGGTAAACTATGGTATGATTCATTTTACCGGTTTCTTGTTGAATGTACTGGAGTGCTATGTGCATTCCCTTATTTTTGTATGAAAAACAATATTATTGTCATGATGAATCTCTGGATGTAATAATATGTTAATATAAATTGATATAAAAATGATCCTGTGCAGGAGCAATGAATGGGGAAGAAAAACTTATAGCTGATAGAGACACGATCTGAGTCCTTCACGTAACTGGATCAAATGACGTGGTGGGCGGACCTCAATAGAATACATCAAGGAAAAGTAAAAATGTCAGCAGCAATGAAATACCACCAAATGAAAGCTCTATTAGTGAGAAGAAAAGGAGGTAAAATTCATTTGGGTGGTAAGTTGCATGACCGAGCAATAAACGGTGAAAGTAGTGTAGGTCAGAAGTGTAAAAAGTGGCCTGGTCTTTCAGGGTGTTTAAGCACTGGGGGCTGAGGTGGTTAAACAGACCTGACTAAAATTCATTGTATATTTCTATAAAAAATTCATTATTTCATAATCCTTAATATATTTTACATAAATAAACATTTCCATAAAACTATCCTTATTTAAAAATACGTTGAATATCCTTATTTAAAAATACAAGGAGGGATTTCAAAATTACCTAACTCCAAACCAGATTTTGAAATGAGCCCTAATCAAGCAAATAAGGTGTAACCCGTTTAGGGTATATAAGGAAGTATTGTTGGATCCCATAACCAGCTACTGAGGAAGAGGTCAGAGACCTTGAAACGCGTATAGCGGATGGGACCCTTATAGCGGACAAGACACCTTAACATATCGGAGCTGATCAGCACACGCAGTTACGGACATAACCGCACAGACGGTGATCGAGATTATCCCTGACTCACCATAGGAGCCTTGAACCAACTAATAGGCAAAGACTTCCCCTGCGCCCTGATTACGTGAAGTGCCGGCAAAAGCGCAGGACGCCAGCTACACGTGGGACGCACAGCAGCTATTTGGGAGCAGGTTTCTTAACTACCGTAACGACACCGCGGACACCGAGCATCGGGAGATATCCCATATTGTCATAAGGAAACCGGGTGAGTGCACTGACCTGTGGTGGGACGCCACCACGGGCAGTTACATACAAGCCGGACTTCAAATAGTGAGTACCACTGAATATATATACTCACGGATATACCGCACAAGACAGTGAACTATCCTCCTCATTAACGCAACATACAATTGAGACTCTGTAACGTTAGGAACAAAGTTTCAGCGTTCATAAGGACACATGTTAACATTTAATTGTTTTTAGTGATATATAGCTGAAATTATCAATATAACAAAACTGATATTTATATATTATATATTATATTTTATAATAGACCGAGATACCTTATATTTTATATACTGTCCATTTCTATTTTATTGTATGCTTAATTTTATGATTTAATAAATGAGTTGTAACATATTAGACCTGATGTATAGCAACAGATATTGAGTGCTCACTATAATTTATTCTTTTATTGCCAAATCTGTTTCTACACAGACACTGACAGACAAAATGAGATACGGCTGCTGGTAGTAATGCTATATATCCTGCATATGTTCTGCTCCTCAATACACTGCTATTCACCTGTTAGATACCTGGGCAGTTAACTGAATCCAGGTCACATCATACTTGTGAGGGTCACATGACTGACACAATGTTTAGTCCTTTCCAGCTCTTATATGGATGCATATTACAGGACTTAAATGGGCCATACCATTTTTCTTCTTTAGGGAGAGGCTGCTTTATGGATATATTAATGGTCTGCAAGCAAAATTTTAAATAGATGTATATAAGAAAGTTGTTCAATATCTGGTTCTCTAAATAAATAAATAAATGTAATAATTAAAACTGGAATATCTCTTTAAGGGGGTTCTCCCTATAGGCTGTGGACACATATGGAATATTGACAAATGTCTCATAAATAGAGGTCCCAGCGGCCAACCCTGCACCCTTCAGACATATCCATTTGGTATAGTATGTGGTAAATGTCTTTATTATGAAAATCCCTTTAAACTAAACTGATGTAAAATCCCTGTGACTACCTGATCCTGCTGTCGTACCATTTTTTACATGTATGGCCATATTTGGTTGAGATTACACTTTATTACAGTATTTATTATGGTCTCCACATTTGTAGATGAAGAATGCTTTAATAAGACTGTATGTAATATCAAACATTTACATGTATTTTAACAGGGCAGCTAAACAAATGGCTGAGCTTTTTGTAAATGTGACTGCCACTTCTGAAACACAAAATGTTTCTGTCCTATGGTACCTCTGGTGTACAAAACTCAGTGGCGGAACACAACGAATGTTTTCAGTGGAAAATGGAGCACAGGTAATTCATGTTTATAGTGCATACATAGATTCAATATGTAAATAAAAGTCACAAATGTTGGCTCATGCCATTTTTGGACAAAAATTGCAACTTTTTGTGATTTCAACACCATTCTCGCTATTTGTGGTGTGGATAGCTATGTTAATTAGACACACACCAGATTTATCAACTGCGACTTTTTTAAAAGGGAGGAGGCAAAAATAGAGTAACATGTGTAGACTACAGTGTAATTTGTAAAGATGCACCAAATGTATTAATCAATGTACGACCTTTGGCAAAATACGTCAATGCAGACAAAAAAACGGACTTAAAAAGTTTCCCCATGATAAATTGTCCTCATAAAATGTAAAAATAGCAATGGCGGGTGAAATTGCTTTGAAACGGTGCCATAATTTAAGCAGAAGCCAATTCTCTGCTGTAAGCCAGAGAATCGCTAACCTCAGTTATTGCCAGGAAAGCATGTCTGCCCATAAAAAGGCTTAAAGTACTCTGAGCAGAGTAGTAGAGTCATACGCTCCTGTTTCAAATTCAGGATTTTTGCTGCCCGGAATTCAGAAGTACTAATGTTACAGAGTATAATAGAGACTTGTGTGTCTGTAGCATATGTTCTGAATGGGACATGAGGAGGCTTGATCGTAGCATCTCTCTCCTTGTAAACCTCGCACTCTCTTCACAGATCCAAAATAGTTAGGACACATTTTATAAAATAACTCTAGACATATGATAAGTTCTAGTAATGCTCAAAGAGTTGTATGAGTGAAAAATTTAGGCAACCCCTATACATGTGGTAAAATAACAAAAGAATGGATACTCAACCCTTTTCTCCTCTGCTTCTTCCAACACTGAGCTTTGGTCTTCCCCACTAGTTTGTTTTTCTGGTTGCAGCAGTTAGGTTTCAAGCACATAGGTCACTTCTGCAGCCAATCACTGGCCTCAGCAGTGATGTCCTGTATATTCTGTTTACAGAATGTCACCACTGAATCCAAGAAGATGTCGTTAGCGTTGGGGACTTAGAATACCCTTTAAATACTGTCAGAAAGTTATCTTTTAAAGCATCGATTAGCCACCTCCCAGCTGTTCAGAAACTTCAACTCCTAGAATGCTTCATTCACTTCTGTAGGAGTAAGAAGAACAGCCAAGCATGTTTGCATGCTGAGAGTTGTAGTTTTGCAGCAGCTAGAGTAGCGAAGGTTGCTGATTCCTGTTTTAAAGGTTAATTTCAGAAAATGACCCATTGTTTGAATTTAGGTTTTATGTGAATTAAAACGTTAAACATATTTTGGTATAGTTAACAAACACTTCTTGAAATCTCTTACTTTTTACTCTCGTCACTCAGCCTTATAATTGACTCAGACTTCCCATTCTGTAGATATCAATTCTCAGTAGTCATTACATTATCATCACAAATTTTAAAGCAAGTAACACAGGGTGACACCATTGCCAATAGGTGATTGACACAGCTCATATCCCTCATCCTCCCTGCACAATGACTGGTCAGAGAGCATGCAAACACATCTCCCCACAGAAGTCAATCAGTCTTCTCCTGACTGAGATTTCCCATCTCCATATGACTGCTGTAAAGAAAAGATATGATTGCAGAACTCCAGGGGGACTATACCTTTTCCATAGACACAAGTATAATCAGTTTGTACCAATAGCAGTAGGAGACAGACAATACAAGTAGTCGCAAGAAGAAAGCAACATGTTCTGAACCCAGTAAGGGAAACCACGAGAATGGAGGGCAGCATCTGTGTCCCCCAATGAACTAAGCGAGAGAAGGACTTTATGGTAAATACTAAAATCCAATTTTTTGGGGGGGACACAGCACAATGGGACATCCAAAGCAGTCTCAGAGGGTGGGAAGAGAAAAGCCATGCAAACTTCCATAGAATTGATCTGGTAGATAGGAAAAAAATAAGAGCAATAAATGAATGCTCAAAAACAAGGTAGAGCCCAAAGAATCATGGTTTACCTCAAAGAGATCCTGAGGGGCTGGCCCCTGGGGAAAAAATACATATGCCAGGAGGAAGGCAAAAAATCTGATACAGCCCCTGCCATCAGGGTGCACCACCAATAAGGCCAGGTGAGGCGATCGCCTCAGGCAGCACCAAGTAGGGGCAGGAGGGGCAACTTAAGGGCCATGAGATTAAGGGAAGGGGTTAGGGTAAGAAATTGGCTTTGGGGAGGGAGGGGCGTGCCATATAAAAGTAAAAAAACCTAGAGTACAAATGAACAAGAAAATGAAAATCGCCTTCTTAATAGCAGAAGGGGGGCTGAGGACCTACAGACAACTATTCCTGTCCTACAGCAGAGCAGATAAAAGGAAGGCCTGGTTAAGAAAAAGATGCACATAAGTATTGTTAGAAGGAAAATGGCCTTTGCTAAAACTGCCTGAATACCCAGGGAAAGAAGCAGAAGAGGGAAGATGTATAATTATTATGATACTTTTGAAATTTTTTGTTTTGTAGTGAATTGATAAATAGAACTGTATTATATGAATTTTCTTTTATTCATTATTATTATTATTTTTTTATTAGGAGAGAAAGTTTGTTGGAGGTGCTGGTCAGGTTAGTGAGAAGTTAATGGAGCTTCTTAAGGATCGTGTTAAATTAGAGAGACCAGTGGTGAGGCTTGATCAGACTGGTGAAAATGTCATTGTGGAGACCTTAAACCATGAAGTCTATCAGGTAAGTTCCTTGATTTTATTTATGTATTTAAGTTTAGTGCTGTTTGACATCTGGTTTATGGGAGTATATTGCACAATCTCTTTATGAAGCTACACCATCTGTGGACCATGTGCAAGATGTCCCCGGCCTTGTCCAGCATGAATAATTATCTAAAAATGTATGGAAAAATGTATTATCATTTCATGCTTATTTTTAAAGTTCTCTTCTTCTATGCTTGCAGTCAGTGAACTGACAATGAAAATTATCAGAACTTAGTCAGGATGAGCTTTTTACAGTGCATCAGTCTAGACCAGGGATCAGCAACCTTCGCACTCCAGCTGCTGTGAAACTACATCTACCAGCATGCACACTTTCTTGGCTGTTCTTGTAACTCCCATAGAAGTGAAAAGAGGCTTCTAGGAGTTGTAGTTTCAGAACAGCTGAAATGCCGGAGGTTGCTGATCCCTGGTCTGGATATTACTCTGTGAGCTACTAGTGGTCAGTGGAAGTACTATGAGTAATAGTGATCAATGTTTTTTTTTCAGGCCAAGTATGTTATAAGTGCTATACCACCAATTTTAACTGCAAAGATTCATTTTAATCCTGAGCTGACACCTATTAGAAATCAGTTAATTCAGAGGCTTCCAATGGGATCTGTAATAAAGACCATGATGTATTACAAGGAAGCATTTTGGAGAAAACTTGGTAAATATACATTGAAACTAGTATGCTAATATGTGTTTTACGAGAATAAGCTTTATGTATAAGCCATAACTCTCAAAAGAGTAGATACTGATAATCATCATACTGAAATGTATCAGCCTTATGGACACTGCGATTGCTATTAACCACCTCAGCCCCCAGTGCTTAAACACCCTGAAAGACCAGGCCACTTTTTACACTTCTGACCTACCCTACTTTCACCGTTTATTGCTCGGTCATGCAACTTACCACCCAAATTAATTTTACCTCCTTTTCTTCTCACTAATAGAGCTTTCATTTGGTGGTATTCATTGCTGCTGACATTTTTACTTTTTTTGTTATTAATCGAAATTTAAACGTTTTTTTTGCAAAAAAATGACATTTTTCACTTTCAGTTGTAAAATTTTGAAAAAAAAACGACATCCATATAGAAATTTTGCTCTAATTTATAGTTCTACATGTCTTTGATAAAAAAAAAAATGTTTGGGTAAAAAAAAAAATGGTTTGGGTAAAGTTATAGCGTTTACAAACTATGGTACAAAAATGTGAATTTCCGCTTTTTGAAGCAGCTCTGACTTTCTGAGCACCTGTCATGTTTCCTGAGGTTCTACAATGGCCAGACAGTACAAACACCCCACAAATGACCCCATTTCTGAAAGTACACACCCTAAGGTATTCGCTGATGGGCATAGTGAGTTCATAGAACTTTTTTTTTTTTGTCACAAGTTAGCGGAAAATGATGATTTTTTTTTTTTTTTTTTTTTCCTTACAAAGTCTCATATTCCACTAACTTGTGACAAAAAATAAAAAGTTCTATGAACTCACTATGCCCATCAGCGAATACCTTGGGGTCTCTTCTTTCCAAAATGGGGTCACTTGTGGGGTAGTTATACTGCCCTGGCATTCTAGGGGCCCAAATGTGTGGTAAGGAGTTTGAAATCAAATTCTGTAAAAAATAACCTGTGAAATCCGAAAGGTGCTCTTTGGAATATGGGCCCCTTTGCCCACCTAGGCTGCAAAAAAGTGTCACACATCTGGTATCTCCGTACTCAGGAGAAGGTGGGGAATGTGTTTTGGGGTGTCATTTTATATATACCCATGCTGGGTGAGAGAAATATCTTGGCAAAAGACAACTTTTCCCATTTTTTTATACAAAGTTGTCATTTGACCAAGATATTTATCTCACCCAGCATGGGTATATGTAAAAAGACACCCCAAAACACATTCCTCAACTTCTCCTGAGTACGGGGATACCAGATGTGTGACACTTTTTTGCAGCCTAGGTGGGCAAAGGGGCCCATATTCCAAAGAGCACCTTTCGGATTTCACTCCTCATTTTTTCCTGAATTTGATTTCAAACTCCTTACCACACATTTGGGCCCCTAGAATACCAGGGCAGTATAACTACCCCACAAGTGACCCCATTTTGGAAAGAAGACACCCCAAGGTATTCCGTGAGGGGCATGGCGAGTTCCTAGAATGTTTTATTTTTTGTCACAAGTTAGTGGAAAATGATGATTTTTTTTTTTTTTTTTCATACAAAGTCTCATATTCCACAAACTTGTGACAAAAAATAAAAACTTCCATGAACTCACTATGCCCATCAGCGAATACCTTGGGGTCTCTTCTTTCCAAAATGGGGTCACTTGTGGGGTAGTTATACTTCCCTGGCATTCTAGGGGCCCAAATGTGTGGTAAGTAGGTAAATGACCTGTGAAATCCGAAAGGTGCTCTTTGGAATGTGGGCCCCTTTGCCCACCTAGGCTGCAAAAAAGTGTCACACATCTGGTATCTCTGTATTCAGGAGAAGTTGAGGAATGTGTTTTGGGGGTCTTTTTGCATATACCCATGCTGGGTGAGATAAATATCTTGGTCAAATGCCAACTTTGTATAAAAAAATGGGAAAAGTTGTCTTTTGCCAAGATATTTCTCTCACCCAGCATGGGTATATGTAAAAATGACACCCCAAAACACATTCCCCAACTTCTCCCGATTACGGAGATACCAGATGTGTGACACTTTTTTGCAGCCGAGGTGGGCAAAGGGGCCCATATTCAAAAGAGCACCTTTCGGATTTCACAGGTCATTTTTTACAGAATTTGATTTCAAACTCCTTACCACACATTTGGGCCCCTAGAATGCCAGGGCAGTATAACTACCCCACAAGTGACCCCATTTTGGAAGAAGAGACCCCAAGGTATTCGCTGATGGGCAAAGTGAGTTCATGGAAGTTTTTATTTTTTGTCACAAGTTAGTGGAATATGAGACTTTGTATGAAAAAAAAAAAAAAAAAAAAATAAGCATTTTCCACTAACTTGTGACAAAAAATAAAAAATTCTAGGAACTCGCCATGCCCCTCACGGAATACCTTGGGGTGTCTTCTTTCCAAAATGGGGTCACTTGTGGGGTAGTTATACTGCTCTGGCATTTTCCAGGGGCCCTAATGTGTGGTAAGTAGGTAAATGACCTGTGAAATCCTAAAGGTGCTCTTTGGAATATGGGCCCCTTTGCCCACCTAGGCTGCAAAAAAGTGTCACACATGTGGTATCGCCGTATTCAGGAGAAGTTGGGGAATGTGTTTTGGGGTGTCATTTTACATATACCCATGCTGGGTGAGAGAATATCTTGGCAAAAGACAACTTTTCCCATTTTTTTATACAAAGTTGGCATTTGACCAAGATATTTCTCTCACCCAGCATGGGTATATGTAAAATGACACCCCAAAACACATTCCCCAACTTCTCCTGAGTACGGCGATACCAGATGTGTGACACTTTTTGCAGCCTAGATGCGCAAAGGTGCCCAAATTCCTTTTAGGAGGGCATTTTTAGACATTTGGATACCAGACTTCTTCTCACGCTTTGGGGCCCCTAGAATGCCAGGGCAGTATAAATACCCCACATGTGACCCCATTTTGGAAAGAAGACACCCCAAGGTATTCAATGAGGGGCATGGCGAGTTCATAGAAATTTATTTTTTTTTGGCACAAGTTAGCGGAAATGATATTTTTAATTTTTTTCTCACAAAGTCTCCGTTTCCGCTAACTTGGGACAAAAATTTCAATCTTTCATGGACTCAATATGCCCCTCACGGAATACCTGGGGGTGTCTTCTTTCCGAAATGGGGTCACATGTGGGGTATTTATACTGCCCTGGCATTCTAGGGGCCCTAAAGCGTGAGAAGAAGTCTGAATATAAATGTCTAAAAAATTTTACGCATTTGGATTCCGTGAGGGGTATGGTGAGTTCATGTGAGATTTTATTTTTTGACACAAGTTAGTGGAATATGAGACTTTGTAAGAAAAAAAAAAAAAATTCCGCTAACTTGGGCCAAAAAAATATCTGAATGGAGCCTTACAGAGGGGTGATCAATGACAGGGGGGTGATCAATGACAGGGGGGTGATCAATGACAGGGGGGTGATCAATGACAGGGGGGGTGATCAGGGAGTCTATATGGGGTGATAACCACAGTCATTGATCACGCCCGTGTAAGGCTTCATTCAGACGTCCGGATGCGTTTTGCGGATCCGATCCATCTATCAGTGCATCCGTAAAAATCATGCGGACATCTGAATGGAGCTTTACAGGGGGGTGATCAATGACAGGGGGGGTGATCAATGACAGGGGGGTGATCAGGGAGTCTATATGGGGTGATCACCACAGTCATTGATCATGCCCCTGTAAGGCTTCATTCAGACGTCCGGATGCGTTTTGCGGATCCGATCCATCTATCAGTGCATCCGTAAAAATCATGCGGACATCTGAATGGAGCTTTACAGGGGGTAATCAATGACAGGGGGGTGATCACCACAGTCATTGATCATGCCCCTGTAAGGCTTCATTCAGACGACCGGATGCGTTTTGCGGATCCGATCCATGTATCAGTGCATCCGTAAAAATCATGCGGACATCTGAATGGAGCTTTACAGGGGGGTAATCAATGACAGGGGGGTAATCAATGACAGGGGGTGATCAGGAGTCTATATGGGGTGATCACCACAGTCATTGATCACGCCCCTGTAAGGCTTCATTCAGACGTCCGGATGCGTTTTTGCGGATCCGATCCATCTATCAGTGGATCCGTAAAAATCATGCGGACGTCTGAATGGAGCTTTACAGGGGGTTGATCATGACAGGGGGGTAATCAATGACAGGGGGGTGATCAGGGAGTCTATATGGGGTGATCAAGGGTGATTAGGGGTGATCAGGGACTAATAAGGGGTTAATAAGTGACGGGGGGGGTGTAGTGTAGTGTAGTGGTGCTTGGTGCTACTTTACTGAGCTACCTGTGTCCTCTGGTGGTCGATCCAAACAAAGGGGACCACCAGAGGACCAGGTAGCAGGTATATTAGACGCTGTTATCAAAACAGCGTCTAATATACCTGTTAGGGGTTAAAAAAAACACATCTCCAGCCTGCCAGCGAACGATCGCCGCTGGCAGGCTGGAGATCAACTCTCTTACCTTCCGTTCCTGTGAGCGCGCGCGCCTGTGTGCGCGCGTTCACAGGAAATCTCGCGTCTCGAGAGATGACGCGTATATGCGTGACTGTGCGCAGCGCTGCCACCTCCGGAACGCGATCCTGCGTTAGGCGGTCCGGAGGTGGTTAAAGGGCTTCTGTCACCCCCCTAAAGTCATTTTTCATTTTTGGGCGACTTAAAATCCTTATACTGCGATTTATCAATATATAGTGCTCATACCCTTTTTCGTTCAGTAGTTTCTTCAAAAACGGCACTTTTAGAATATGTAAATTACCTCTCTACCAGCAAGTAGGGCGGCTACTTGCTGGTAGCAGCCGCAATGCTCCTTTTAAATAAATGCCCCCTCCTCCTGTTGATTGACAGGGCCAGCGAGCACTCTCGTCCTCTGGCTGGCCCTGTCTGCGTTCTAAATCTCGCGCCTGTGCAGTACCGGTCTTCAGTCGGCGCAGGCGCACACTGAGAGGAGGACGCTCGCTTGGCCGCTCCTTCCTCACTGCGCCTGCTCCGATGACGTCACATCTACACCCTGCGCAGGCGCACTGAGGAAGGAGCAGCTGAGCGAGCGTCGACCTCTCAGTGCGCCTACGCCGACTGAAGACCGGTACGGCACAGGCGCGAGATTTAGAACGCAGACAGGGCCAGCCAGAGGACGAGAGCGCTCGCTGGCCCTGTCAATCAACAGGAGGAGGGGAAGTTTATTTGAAAGGAGGATGCGGCTGCTACCAACAAGTAGCTGTCCTACTTGCTGGTAGAGAGGTAATTTACATATTATAAAAGTGCAGATTTTAAAGAAACTACTGAACAAAAAAGGGTATGAGCACTATATATTGATAAATCGCAGTATAAGGATTCTAAGTCGCCCAAAAATGAAAAATGACTTTAGGGGGGTGACAGAAGCCCTTTAAGCTGCTCTAGTTTACAGGATGAAAACATAGGCAGCCTACAGCACCTCAACAAGCCTGTCTGTATGTAGTGCAGTCAGTGTACCGTGCCATGTGCCACTTGTGCAGGTGGTGGGGGCCTAGGGAGATTCACCTGGTCCCCTGTGTTCCCCTGTACTCCTTAGTGGAGTAGACCGCTGCTATTACATGCAGAAATCTCCCCCTCAGTATAGGGAGAAGTGATCGTTATGCCATCGCTCTTCTCTATACTGAATCATTGTTTGCCGGTAGCAGAAAATGATAGACCCACAATCTGCCGCCTGCAAAACGATTATTTTTAAACCTGTTAAAAAATTTGGATTTCCCCATGAACAAACGTTTGCTCGTTCACCGCCAGATCATCATTAATAAACGTCAATACAGCCTTAACATTGCCTGCAGCACTAATGCAACATCTCACTGAATGAACCGTTTTGCTTTAGGATGCTCATGTATTTCAGACCTTTTACATATGACAAATACTCAGAAGTGGCCGCTACTGGACAAAAAATATAGAAATAAGTTATACACCATTATTTTCTGTTATACAAGTTTATATCTGTCGCTCATTACTTCTTTTCTCTCATTCCTTGTTTTCCTCTAGATTACTGTGGAGCTATGTTTATTGATGATGAAGACACTCCAGTTGAGATTACCTTAGATGATACAAAGCCTGATGGTTCATGCCCAGCTATAATGGGGTAAAAAAAAATTATCAATGCAAAATGTTAACTATAGAAATGTGATATTGCAGGTGGTTAAAGGGGTTGTCTCACTTCAGCAAATAGCATTTATCATGTAGAGAAATTTAATACAAGCCACTCACTAATGTATTGTTATTGTCCATATTGCCTCCTTTGCTGGCTTAATTCATTTTACCATCGCATTATGCACTACTTGTATGCAGGGGTTACGACCACCCTACAATCTCGCAGCGGTGGCTGTGCTTGCACACTATAGGAAAAGAAACTCCTGCAGTCCCGGGCACCAGAGAAGTCGGCGCCCGTTCCTAAGGTGTAAAGAATATCAACAAACAGCCCTTGCCCTGCGTGATACAGAATAATTTAACAGTGGCATTTTTTTCCCATCGCTTTACTCCTTTTAAAGGACAGAACAATGAAAGTAATGGAAGCCGCAGTGCCATAAAATAATGGCAACTTTCACATAAGGAGTGTGTTTTTCCCCCCAAAAAACTAGGGAAAAGATGAGTGCTTGTATGTCTAATCAGCACAACCCAGATATTTTCCAGATCACAGTATCAGATTAGTTGCACCAAACACAATATTAAACGAGGCACAATACCCTGTATTGCTAGCTTAGCGGAATGAAATAATTCCTTTTACTTAGCAATCCATTGATTCATTATGGAGAAAATGTACTTTTAATCCGTATGCAGATTAGCAGTTAAAGAGGACCTTTCACTAGTTTAAAAACTAAAAACTAACTATATATCAGTGGGCAGAGCGGCGCCCAGGGGTCCCCCTGCACTTACTAGTATGTCTGGGCGCCGCTCCGTTCGCCCGGTATAGGCTCCGGGGTGTGCAGCTCCCTCTGTTGTACGGGGACTCCCATGCTATGAGCTGTGCGCTACGATTGGCCAGCGCTGCAGCAAGGGACAACCCTAATACAATAACTCCGCCCCGTACAAAAGAGGGAGCTGCAGACACCGGAGCCTATACCGGGCGAACGGAGCGGCGCACAGACATACTAGTAAGTGCAGAGGGACCCCTGGGCGCCGCTCTGCCCACTGATATAGTTAGTTTTTAGTTTTTAAACTAGTGAAAGAGAACCTGTCACCTGGATTTAGTGCATAGAGCTGGGGACATGGGCTGCTAGATGGCCACTAGCACATCTGCAATACCCAGTCCCCACAGCTCACTGCGCTTTTATTGTGTTAAAAAACAGTTTTGATCCATATGCAAATGACCTGATATGAGTCCTGTATCCGGAGATGAGTCAAGCGGAAAGGAGCCTAGCACCGCCCCGCGTCCTCCGAATCTCCTCCTTGCTGGCTGACGTCACAGAGCTGGAGCGCCGAAATCTCGCGATGCGCGAGCTAGCGCATGCGCAGTGTCGGCATCATGTTCATTCCCTGTACTGGCATAGGGAACGAACTACGCATGCGCTAGCTCGCGCATCGCGAGATTTCGGCGCTCCAGCTCTGTGACGTCAGCCGGCAAGGAGGAGATTCGGAGGACGCGGGGCGTCCGCTTGACTCATCTCCGGATACAGGACTCATATCAGGTCATTTTCATATGGATCAAAACTGATTTTTAACACAATAAAAGCGCAGAGAGCTGTGGGGACTGAGTATTGCAGATGTGCTAGTGGCCATCTAGCAGCCCATGTCCCCAGCTCTGTGCACAAAATCCTGGTGACAGGTTCCCTTTAAGTGCACTGAGAGCTCTGGGCTCCTTGCTTTTCGTGCTTCTCTGCCAGCCTCTCTTTCTCCTTGATTGACAGGGTCAGGTTCCTGCATAGTCAACTTGCCTGGCCCTGTCATTCAGGAAGGAGAGGGAGTGGTTGGTAGAGGTCCACTTAACTGTAACACCTACTGTACATAAAAAAGCTGGAAGTAGATAACACAGGATCCACCACGGACAACAAGTGATGTCCTTTGACTGCTGCATGGGGCACATAGCATGCAGACATAGGTCAGTAAATCCTCTCCAGGCACCAATGTCTTCTGTCCCTGTGACTGTTGTGAAGCATCTCTAAGTGCTCTCAACAAAGCAGAGCAGCAGCTCAGAAAAGATGAGCTCCTCATAATTATGTACAGAAAATAGAATATAAAAATCAACAGAAAAATGAATGTCCGTGATATTGCCATGTGATATCAAAGCTTTAACCCCTTGGAACCTGTATTCAAAAGGCCCAACTCACACTTAGTCTTTTGCCGGCGGAATTTGATGCAGACACCGTTCCAGAAAGCTGCAGCATCACCGATTGGATCCAATGGGTGGCGGCACTGCTGTTCATGTGGAAACTGCGCCAACTGTGTCCGAATGGACGCCACTGGAAACCACAGCAGGTGTCCGTTCATGGTTTAGCTCCATTCAATGGTGCTAAACCATAAGCTTGTCCGTGGCATTTACATTGAAAAACAGCATCCAGAAAAAACCAGAGGAGCTTCTGCAGCGGAATACCCAGCGGTTTTTACCTTTGCAAAATTCATCAAGTGGTCAGGGCTTCAGAAGCTGTACGTTATGGTGAAATGTTGTTCCAAAGGAAGATACAGTGTGAAAAATAACAATCTGGGCATTCATTGTCTGATAAGCTTGTGTATATCTTAAGTGACATCCATTATTTTTCTTCTCTTTAGTTTTATTTTATGCAGAAGAGCATCTAAATTGACACATCTTACTAAGGAGGAGAGGTAAGGGTCTCTTGGGGGTTTTGATCAAATCAACAAGGTTTTTATTTATGGGCAGGAATGTAAAAAAAAACCATTACATTTGATTAGTATCTCCCCTTAAAGGGGTTCTCTGGATTTTTAATATTGCTGACCTATCCTCAGGATAGGCCATCAATATCAGGTCGGCAGGGATCCGACACCCAGCACCCCACGCAGATCAGCTGTATGAGGAGACGGTGCGCGCAGTGTGCATGTTCCGTCTCCCTTTTGTCTTCCTGCTCACTGCTGCTGTGCCATAGTCATAGCAGTAGCAGGAAGAGAGACCTGAGGATAGGTCATCAATATTAAAAGCCCGGAGAACCCCTTTAATGATATTGAATTCGTCAGTCAGTAACATGGTCCAGTATCAGAAACTAGTACCTTAAATGGGTTCTCCTGGAAAGATTTAAAATGGCCACCAGCAACCTGTCCTCGAATGTGAGCAGGACTGGTTGCTTCCACTTGCAGATCTGCTAGGGCAGTGTGTGGGCAGGGCCTCACTACACACTATGCTCTGGCACTTAATTATACTACACATTGGTGAGTTTTCCTCTCAGATTGCTCAGCCATGATGGTACAAGATACCATAGGCAGAATCACATGATTACCATCTATTGTAGAGTAATGTAGTTAGTGTGAAATTAGGCCACGCCCCCTCACCCCTGTTGACAGCTCTTCAAGTGGTGGCAACCAGTCCTAATCCTACTCTAGAACAGGTTGCTGGGGGCTATTCTAAAGCATTCCTCTTTAAAATAGATGTCCTAAACAAATCCACAGGTAATACTAGTTAAATCCACAGACAAAAGCTAAGGCTCAGCCTCAGACTTCTGCTGTGGTTAATCCCACCTTTTTGCATGCTGATTAGCCAATGGAGCTAATCAATGTGTGGCCACTCACCATGGTTTCAGCTTTGTATCCGACACAGAAACTGCAGCAAGATAGCGCAGAATGCTTTTTTTCAGTGTTCTGAAAACAGAAATATTGGTTACTTAACCCTTTGAAAATAAAGGGTAGCAGATATGAGTTGTTTTTCTACACTGAATCACTGTTAAAAAAACTCAGTGTGAACATATCCTTATACTGGCCCGAATTGAAAACATGTGACATACAGTATAATCTTAAATTAAGCTGCCATGGTTGCTTTCACGTTTTGAGGCAATATACTGTAATTATGATGTTATTATTTTAAGCTTGAAAATGTCTTTTGATGTATTTAGTACATCGAGCTAGTCAGAACTATTTATCTAAAGCTTTCTGTTTTCTTGTCATAAATATTATGTCATTTTTTCATATTGCTATTGTTATACGGTAAGTATGATGCTTGGAGTGTGGTGGTTTGAGCTCCTTTTGTGACATGTGGCAGTGACTGCCTTCTTATGTTCTGCTCGATTGCAAATATTATGGCATTAATTAAGCAGGAGATAAATAAATGGCTCGAATCTAGAGGCGTTTATTGGCACTATTAACCCCTTAGCGACTGCCAATACGCCATTTTACGATGGTCACTAATGGGCCTTAGGCTAGACGACCGTCTTTTTACGGCAGCCTAATCTAAGCACTGCACGGGTCCCCCGTGCAGCAGAAAGTAGGAGCTCGGCTCCTGTTTGACACCCAGATTCCTATTATTTAATTATCTAAAGGACACATTGGAAAACCATAACGAATGATAAATATTATATAGTACACGTCTATAGCTCAATATACTGATAAGAAATTACCTGCATTTATTGTGAGTAGGGATGAGCGAATCGTCTACGGATGAAACATACGAGGTCGATTCACATAAAACTTCGTTTCAATACTGTACGGAACGAGCGCGCCGTACAGTATTAGCATGTATTGTCTCAGATGAGCCGAAGTTATTACTTTGCAAAGTCTCAAGAGACTTTGTATTAAAACTTCAGAAATTGATTTATACTGTAAAAAAACATTTCCCGAACTCGGGGTACGGTTCCAAGTGGTACCTTGGAACCGAACCGAGTTCCAGAAATTGTTTTTTACAGGTATAAATCAATTTCTGAAGTTATTATGCAAAGTCTTGCGAGACTTTGCGAAGTAATAACTTCGGCTCATCGGAGCCAATATATTCTAATACTGTACGGAGCGCTCGCTCTGTACAGTATTGAAACAAAGTTTAAGCGAATGGACTTCGGATGTTTCATCTGAAGTAGATTCGCTCATCCCTAACTGTGATCTGTAAAATTATAATTACCACCATAATTAATCTAGTCAATTCCCACCAGTCTCAAGAAAATCATGGGACACATCTATTTTCATGGACACAGGAAAAAGGTTGCCTATTTTTATGGACTGTCCAAAAATTTACCAAGTGGAGTCCCAACTTGTGCCCCAGGTTAAGGAATAAGCAGGGGGGTTAATATGTTATGACTCAAAATCGATCATGGGTGTACCGTATTTTTGACTTCTTATTAGGAACAGTATACCTCAATGGTGAGTATGATGAGAATCTGATTAGAGTTATCTGAAGGGAGTCAATATTTTTATTCAGAGCGAAGGGATATGGCATGAGCTCCCTATCTATAAAGAGGTTAAAAGGGCTATATTTATATGCCAAATGAAAGAATACCAGGGTCGGGTGAGCTTCCAATTGATCTGTACAAAAAATATAAGCAATAACTATCTTGAAGTGTTATACTATGCACAAAAACTGGGTAGATTGCCAAGATCAATGGAAAAGGCTAAATTGTATTGTTTCCTAGAAACCTGATAAGGACATTTATCATCCGAGTTCATATAGACCGATCTCCTTCCCTGAAGTCAACAATGCATAATATACCTGGGCTCTTCACAAATCTTGTGGGAGCAGTGCAGGCCTCGGCCCCATACTGTCTCTAATGCCCGTTAAGGTCTTCAGCTGTGTGGAGTGAAGGTTTCTCTGGGCTTATTTTGGAAAGATTGGGCTTGGGCTAGGCATTTATTACAGGATTAACTCCTTTAGTATAGACAGCTAAAATACCATATTTTACGGACTATAAGACATACTTCCCCCCCCTAAAAAATAGGGGAAATGGATATTAGTTTGTAGGAGGCGAGGGCTGTACTCACCCGTCTCTGGGATATCTTCACTCTGTACTGTGTCCTGACTGCATACAGCATCAGGACCTAGTGCATGTAGGCGTGCACTATGACCTGACGCTGTGCGAGTTCAGGTCATTGTGCAGTGTGGGCCAGAAGAAGACCAGGGAGCGGAGAATCCTGGATCTGCAGAGTGGCAGCGCCGTCTGGAGTAAGTGATGTAAGTTTTAGAGTTTGGGGGTCTAATTTTGGGGTCTTATGAAACTTTTTTCTTATTTTCCTCCTCTAAATCCTAGCTGCATCTTATAGTCCAGAAAAATACGGTATTAATAAATAGTGGGATTATTTTGAGTTGGGTAGAGATACAAGACAGGGTTGTCCTCTCTCTCCCTTAAGCCTCATGCACATAACAGTATTTTTTGGTCCGCATCCGATCTGCATTTTTTGTTGATCAAATGCAAACTCATTAATTTCTATAGGGCTGCAAAAAATGAGGACAGCACACAGATGTCATCCATGTGCTGTCCACAGCCATGTGGCCATGCTGCAAATGATAGAACCTGTCCTATTCTGGTCTGTTTTGCGGACAAGACTAGGCATTTCTACAATGGGGCTTGCAAAAAGTGCAGGATGCATGGACTGCATCTGTATTTTGCGTATTCACAATTTTCTGGACCACAAAACAGATGCGCTTGTGTGCAAGATGCTTTACGCTATAATGCCATGGCCATTATCATTAGGGAGGATCAATTTGTATGCCGATGACCTAAAAATCTTTTTCCCTTCCCCCACGACAGCACCACAGAGAGAGAGGATCCGCCCTCAGGGACCGGAAACCTACAGAAAAAAAGAGCAGCCTCTCTCCCACCTCAGTGGTTTCCTGTCCCTGTAGTAGGAGACCTACAGTGTTTTTTTTTTCCACAGGTCGCATACCACTGGTCTATTTCTTCTAGAGGGGTCCCTAGAGGGCTAGCGTTATCCTGCTGGGGTCCATCCAGCAGTATTTCCAGCTGTTAGAACCCTAGGATCCTAGGGAGATCCAAGAGCTATTCCAAGATCTTGTGGCAGGTGCGTTGGCTCCTGCGTTGGAGTGATGCCGCGCTGCGAGCTGCAGGCATGAGGACTGGAAAAGATGGTGAGTGCCATGTTACTTTTGATTTTTGGCCAAGGCGGGATGATGTACTCCCGTCAGTTGCAAATGGAGATTTTTTCAGGCTTCAAGAAGAACAAGGGATTTTTAGAAGCCAAACTGCGGATATCTGCCAGAACCTTAAAGAGCCTAGTCTTGTGGGAAAACAAGGAAAATTTAGTTCAGGGCATTCCTTGTAATTACCCAGATCCACTAGTCCTAACTACAGATGCAAGTCCCTGGGGTTGGGGAGCTGATATCCAGGGCCAGAATTTCCAGGGTCTTTGGTCAAAGACTCAGAAGACCTTTTCTTCCAACAGGAAGGAATTTCTGGTGGTGCGGTTGGCAGTGGAATTCTCCTGGTTTTTGTTGGTATCAGGCCATATCAGAATTATGTCAGACAACCAAACAACGGTGGCATATGTCAATCATCAGGGGGGAACCAAATCAGCGACACTTATGCTAGAAGTGAATCGGTTATTTCAGTGGTTAAAAGGGAGGGTCAGTCATGTCTCTGCCCTTCATATAAAAGGGAGGGAAAATGTCCAGGTGTATTTTTTGAGCAGATGCCAGCTGAAACAGGGGGAATGGTTTTTAAACCCATTGATTTTTTTCCCCCACTAATTACGGATCTTTGGGGTACAACAGTGATAGATCTTTTTTCTTCTCATCAAAACAGGAAAGTAGATCAGTTTTGTTCCCTAAAACCCAAGGAATTCCCTTATGGGGTGGATGCCTTTCTTCTAAAGTGGAACTTTACCCTGGCATATGCTTTCCCCCGTTTCAGTTATTACCCCTTGTACTGAAAAAGATTAGTAGAGAAAATTCAAGAATGATTATGATTTGCTCCATTTTGACTCAGAAGGGCATGCTTCACTCTTCTCAGGACCATGTCAGTCTCGGACCCTTGGGTTCTTCCAGAGATCCAGGACGTTCTGACACAGGGTCCTATCTTGCATCCAGAAGTTTGGGGTCTTCAGTTAAAGGCTTGGAATTTGAGAGGGACCTCCTAGTCAAGAAGGGTTTCTCTCAGGGTCTTGTAGCCACTTTACTTAAAAGTAAGAAGGCTGTGACGGTATCAATTTATGCAAAAATTTTGAAGAAATTTATTGATTTATTGATTGCAATGACCCTAGAAATTTACCTAGTTCTGTGTCTATTCCTTCAGAGTTCCTTCAGAAGGGCTTAGCTTTAGGTTTGGCAAAAAATACTTTGAAGGTCTAGGTCAATATCCATTCTGTTCTCTTTGAACAGAATTTTGCTCAAGATCCTCTTGGGTAACAGGGTCTTTTAGAGCTATTGACAGGTCTGCTCCAGTTCGGATGCCAAGAGTCCCTCCTTGGGATTTGAACCTTGTTCTAAAAGCTTTAACACAGCCACGGTTTGAACCTATTGAATCCAGTACTATTAAGCATTTAACTCTGAAATTAATAAATTGATCAGAGCACTGAAGCAGTTCAGGCTATGAAAAACACTCCAACTTGATAAGCAGACAATGGGCCCCAAACGCAGGAGGGGGGAGTATAGTTATTTAAAATGTAACTTTTAATAAAGTCAAAATATCAGACTAAAAGAACTCACTACATAGATAAGACATACATACACCTAGAGCACCCAAAAAATGGTGCCTGGCTGGTATAGTCAAATTCTGTTCCGTCCGGGAGACGTGAACAGTCTTACCAGACCCTTTGTAGATAGTGATAGAGGTCCTGTGTACAGGAGGCAGGATGCGTTCGATCAAGCCATGTGGGGATGGTTGCTGTGGTTGTAGAACCGTGTAGATGGAGCGATAGGAAGTGTCCTAAATGGCCCTGCCTCAGATGAAGGGGGCTATTATGCTGCTACCTATCTACACGGAGCACTCGCCTGGACCTCACCCTAGAACTACAGGAAAGATGCCAGTGGATTTGTTGATGGGGATGCTTCCGGGGGTCTCCCGACGTGGCACGTTTCTGTCCGTGACTCTTCAGGGAAAGACTGCAGGAAGACAGTGAGTGGAAGGCCGCAGGTATCTGGCCTGTGGCTCAATAACACACTGGGGATAAAGGAGACAAGCTAGAAAGCTTGTGTTCTGCTATCCTGGTGTAGGATGCAGTAATGCACTGGAGGGATAGTCCTGTGCTTGGCGGTCCGGGGGACACAGTGGTCCCAGGCAAAAGAAACCCTTCTGGTTTGGGGTGACAATGCAGTGAAACCAGCCGCAGTGTTGTACCTCAGTACTGGGTTTTAAATAGTCGCGCCCCAGGTCCTTCGCCCCTCCTCCTCTGTGCATCATCGCGGCGCAACGCCTACCTGAAGCGCCGCTCAATACCCGGTCACGTGACCCCCGCGACAGAGAACCTGCGCCGAGGCAACATCAACAGGGCAAGGGCGGACGCGGGTCAGTGACATCACACGTCAACAGTACCACGTGGGGTGGGCGGATCGCGATAGGAGATGGGCGCAATCGAGGATCATCAGCCAATGGTCATATGGTCATGATGATCGTGTGGAACGCATAGTGTAATGCGTCTCCCTTGGTAACAAACACATGGTAAAGCCTTAGATCGGCTAATGGTATTTAGTGCAGGAGTCATAGACAGGCAAGTGATCAATGCAGCAATTGTTGTCGGACCGACGCCGACAGGATGACAAGAGGTCATAGGTGAATGACAGTTGTCCCGTTTACACAGCCACCATAGCATTAGAGCCAGGTACTGGTTTAAGGAAGCGCTCTACAGGCTAGGGTCGCGCATTACGGAAGCATGCGCTACTCAAACTAGTTCAGAGGAGCGCTCCACAGACTAAGATCGCACATATCAGAAGCAGGCGCTAATCAGGATGTCATGAGCGCCTGCATATGCCGCCATCAGGGTCCAGATGCTATTGACAGTATAGACCAACGTGACCCCATATGTAGCAAGGGTCAGACTAAACCAGAAACAGAAACAAAAACAAAAACAGAAGGCCGTATGCGCATTACAGAAGCAGGCGCTAATCATAATGGTTTTAAGGAAGCGCTCTACAGGCTAAAATCACACATTAGACAATACAGAGGCTGGCGTTAATCAGGATCTCATGAGCACCTGCGTACGTCGCCACCAGGATCAAAATGCTAGTGACAATGTAGACTAACATGACCCCATGTACGGCAAGGGTATATGCCAGCCTCAATGTGTGCGCAGCGATGTACAAAGGAGAGGGTGCCCCCAAAACTAGGTAGGCGCAGGTTTAACGCCATATGCGCTAGTTGAGGTGCCCAGTGCCCTGGGTCAGCATCAAAGTAACGACAGTAACAGTGTAGCACAGAGTGGAACCACCAGCTCCATGACGATTAAACGCTGCCCCGGATCTTCCATCAAGCAGCAGCACCCTGGTAGATGAGGCATAAAGGTTTTCATTCTCAAAGAAAACAGGAGAAATTCAATCTCTCGTTCATGCCCAGAGGTGCCGCTGTTTTAAGATTGAAGATCCAGCGTGCTTCGCGTTGGAGGAGGCTCTTATCCCAGTCCCCCCCTCTTGGAGGGGGTTTCACGAGATCAATGCCCATGAATTTCAGCCGGGCTTTGCCGTTGTGGTCGGTGTGCACATGTTACGACACCGGGGTGTCCCTCTTGTGTGTCACGTCCCCCATGTGCTCGCCGATCCTCCTCCTAAATTCCCGTATGGTCTTTCCGACGTACTCCAGACCGCATTCACAGAGGATGCGATACACCAAACCTCTAGATTTGCAATTGATAAAGTGCGGGATGGAATACGTCTTGCCTGTGACCGAGCTGGTGAAGGATTTTGCAGTCATAATGTATTTGCAGGCAACACACCTGCCACACCTATGGCTACCTACCAAGTTGGACCGCAGCCATGTTGGTTTTGCACTGATGGATGAAAAATGACTGCGAACGAGTTTATCGCGCAGATTGGTACCTCGTCTGTATGTTATCTGTGGGCTGTCTGCTAATATGTCCAAAAGGTCGGGGTCCATTTTCAGGATCCCCCAGTGGCGTCGTAAGATGTCCCTGACCTGGCTTGAACCTCTGTCAAAAGTCGTGATGATACGTGACAGTTTGGTTGTAGGAGTGTTTGGCTGTTTCTTAATTAGTAGGGTCGGTCTCTGTCGTGCTAAGGCCACTTTATAGGCGGCTCTTAAAATATAGTCCGGGTACCCCCTTAGTAGAAATCTGGCCCTTAGGTCAGCTGCCTGCGCCACAAAGTCCTTTTTGTCCGAACAATTCCTGCGTAGACGGAGGTATTGTCCTCTTGGTATCCCTCTCCTAAGTGGGAGAGGGTGACTGCTCTCCCATCTCAGGAGAGAGTTTGTCGCATTAGGTTTTCTGTGAATCGAGGTATCCAGTTCACCCCTATCATTCCTGGTAATTTTTATATCCAGGAATTGTAGACAGGTTGGATGGGTCTCGAATGTAAACCTCATGCCAATGTCGTTCTGGTTTAGACGGGATAGGAACGACTCGAATTGAGAGGGGCTCCCATTCCAGGTGATAAAGATGTCATCTATATATCGCGCCCACAGTCCAATTCTGGATATATCGTCCGGACTCCTATCCCCGAATACCAGGGTCTCCTCCCACCAGCCCAGGAATAGATTAGCATACGACGGGGCACAGGGACTCCCCATCGCGGTACCCCTGAGCTGGTGGTAGATCTTGTTATCAAAGGAGAAGAAATTCCTGTTCAGGGTGAATTCTAGGATCCGGACGATGAACTGGCTGTGGGCGAGATATTGGCAGCCCCTGGATTTCAGGAAGAATTCAACTGCTGTTAGTCCCAGCTGGTGCGGTATGGCTTGATCGAAACGCTTCCTGCCTCCTGTACCCAGGACCTCTATCACTATCTACAAAGGGTCTGGTAAGACTGTTCACGTCTCCCCGGACGGAACAGAATTTTGTCTATACCAGCCAGGCACCATTTTTTGGTTGTCTATGTGTATGTATGTCTTATCTATGTAGTGAGTTCTTTTAGTCTGATATTTTGACTTTATTAAAAGTTACATTTTAAATAACTATACTCCCCCCTCCTGCGTTTGGGGCCCATTGTCTAACTCTGAAATTAGTTTTGCTGGCAGCCTTAACCTCTGCTCGTAGAATTAGTGAACTACATGCAGTTTCTGAAAACCCTCCCGTTCTACTATTCTTGAGAATAGGGTTATTATCCATCCTGAACCTGCATTTTTACCAAAAGTTTCCTCTTAATTTCATAGATCCCAGGAGATAGTTCTTCCCCCTTTTTGCAATGACCCTAAGACCTGTAAAGAGAGGGAATTTCACTCTTTAGATGCAAGGCATTGTTTGTTACATTATCTTCACTACTGAAGATTGGCGAAGGTCTTCGGTTTTGTTTGTTCATTTTTCAGGCCCCAACAAAGGCAAGAGGGCTACTAAAAGCTCTCTGGCTAGATGGATTAGGCAGGGGATTTCTCTAGCTTATCTGGAGGCAGGTCTTTCTCCCCCATTGTTGGTGAAAGCACATTCCACCCGTTCTGTTTCTACTTCTTGGGCTGAAAGGGCTTGTGCCTCTATTGAACACATTTGTAAGGCTGCCACGTGTTTTTTTCGTCACTATCGTTTGGATCTAAACTCTTCTTCTGATCTTTCTTTTGGCAGAAAGGTTTTGCAATCGGTGGTCCCTCTCTAAGGAAGGAATTTATTTTTCTCTGTAATTCTCTCTGTAGTGCTCTCATGGGCGAAGGGAAAAATGATGATTACACTTACCGGTAATCAGATTTTCCAGACCCCACGACAGCACCCTTCCTTATTCCCTCCCTGGTATTTTTTTTTCCGGGTTCTGTTTTGGTTGCGCTTTGGTCTTACATTAAAAAAAAGATAGTATTTTTGATGAAGCATACATCATTAACTTGGGTCATTGTCTCTCTCATGCTCTGTAAACCACTGAGGTGGGAGAGCGGCTCCTCCTTTTTATTCTGTAGGTTTCCTGTCACTGGGGGCAGATCCTCTCTCTTTCTCTCTCTCTCTCTCTCTCTCTCTCTGGGGCTGTCCTGGGGTCAGGAAAATCTGATTACCGCTAAGTGTATAAAGTTGAAGACCAACACTCGCAGAAGTAAATGCAATGCTTCTTTTTATTGCCATATAGAAGAACCAAGTAAGTGGCGAGTTTTCAAACAGGATTTAAATAGCCCACCGGATCTGGTGTCATGGAGTGTGACGTCAGGTAGTCAAGGCAACATATAAACAAAACAAAAAAAACTGTGATGCGGGCAGACAATACAAATATTTATGGCAATGAATCTTATAAGAAACACTGCATTATGGCGTTGTTTTATCAACGACATTTTTTGCATATGGCGGGGCGGCATTCAATCCTTACTTGATTTCTCCACTTACTTGAACTCCATATGGGAAGAACTTCAATTTACCATACATTGGGATAGTGAGAGGATACATTTTCTTGACACCTGGATTATTAACAATGAGGGAGGTCATATACAGACTGATTTATACATCAAGGAAACTGACAAATAGTCTCCTGCACTTTACAAGTAACCATCCATCTGCGGTTAAAAAATCCTTACCGTACTCACAATTTCAGCGTGTGGACAGAATAGTCTCAGATGCCGCGGTCAAAGAGACCAGATTTGATGATATGACAAAAAAAATCTTTTGAGAGGATACCCGTGCCAGACATTAAAACAAACTGCTGAGCGGGGACACGCTGCCCCCTGCACCCTAACGTGTCATGCCGCGTGGGGAGCTAAGGGGCTGACCCACCGCCGGCCGGACTCAGAAGCGCTGGGCTGCAGGATGTGGTAGCTTCTCACCGCAAATGGACACCGCTCCGCTCCCTGCATACACCGCTAGGGACCCAGTTACGCTCCAGAACGCCGAACGACGTACAAAGTGGGAGGGACGCCGGCCGAACATAAAGGCAGCAGTGCCCCTCCCACAAATACAGGCCAATGAATCTGACTTTACACTTATTGACCCCTCCACTTCAGTAAACCACACCAGTAACCCACATTCCCTTCAAAGAGGACCTGTAAAAATTGCAGGATTGTATAAATAGTGACATGGAAAGACAAAAAAATTAATAAAAAATCTGCAAAAATTGTAAAAAAAAAAAAGGGACAGATTTATCATAGCTTGGCGCGCTGCCGGATGCTGCACCTGATTTATGACGAACCGTAAACGCAGCAGCATTTTGCAGTTTTTGCGCCTGAACTGACATCCCCCAATCACTAGAGAGAGAGATCGGGTGATCTCTGGCATGTCTTCACAGGCCAATTATCAGGAACAAGTATTTATACAAATGCTTATCCATGATTGTCAGTAAGGCTACTTTCAACACCAGCATTTTTGCTGGATCGTCATTGATCAGCAAAAATGCTTCCGTCACGATAATACAACCGCCTGCATCCATTATGAACGGATCCGGTTGTATTATCTGTAACATAGCAATGATGAAATCAGTCATGAACTCCATTGAAAGTCAGTGGGGGACTGATCCATTTTCTATTGTGTCAGAGAAAACGGATCCGTCCCCATTGACTTACATTGTGAGTAGGGATGAGCAAATCGACTTCAGATGCTCCAATGAGCTGAAGTTATTACAACGCGAAGACTCGCAAGACTTCATGTAATAACTTCGTGAATTAATTATTACTGTAAAAAACCTTGATACTGAACTCGGTTTGTTTTCAAGGTACCACTTGGAACCGAACCCAAGTTCGATACAAAGGTTTTTTACAGTAAAGTTAATTCACAACGTTATTACACGAAGTCTCGGGAGATGCAGATACATTTTTTGCGTATGGCGGGGCGGCATTCAATCCTTACTTGATTTCTCCACTTACTTGAACTCATATGGAAGAAACTTCAATTTACCATACATTGGGGATAGTGAGAGGATACATTTTCTTGACACCTGGATTATTAACAATGAGGGAGGTCATATACAGACTGATTTATACATCAAGGAAACTGGTGTGAAAGTAGCCCAAGTTTTCATCTGTAGGTTTTGTAAATCTGCCCCAGTTTTATTTATTAGGCTCTATTAGAAAAACAGCACAAAGTGTTTGAGCTAGTAGAAAGCAGCTTCCCGTACACAGGGCAGCACAACCGCTTTAGGATATGTGAATGAATGTTAAAAAAGAAGAGGGATCCAAGATGTCTTTTTGCAGCTTTGGGCGCTGAATCTACTTTCACAAGAAGAACCGTACTAAATCAGTTTGTGTGATGAAATGAACGTATTTGCAGCTCAAATTTGTTTTCTGAAAATGCTTTTTCACATGAGCGATAGGGAATGAGTCAGGATCTGTTCAGGGAAAAGCTGATGGTTTTGCAGGAAATTCAGTCAGTTTTGTCTGCAATTGTGTTTAGTTTTTTCAGCTCGGATGCAATCACCGTTTTTCACGCAAGCCGCATTCATTTCTATGGGTCCAAGGCTGCCTTAAAAAACACACAATATAGAACATGCTGCAATTTTTTCCTGAACGTAAAGATGACACAAACCCATTGAAATGGATGCGTCAGGATTCATTCAGGATTCTATGCGTTCGCTCCACGCGTTGCATCCGGATGGAAATTAACAAAACTTATTCTTTGCAGGCTGAGTGAAGTAGAAAGGTGCCACAACAAGACATGGTTAATTCCTTAATTTAAATGGCCTAAAATAGGGGGGAAAATGAAATGATTAGGAGTGGTTATATAAATATGCCCATATCTAAATATGCTTTGTTTTATTATACATAGAAAGAGAAGAATAAGTGAGTACTATGCCAAAGCAATGGGAACTGACAAAGCTTTACATGTAAGTTGTCTTTTGTTACTACAACTGTATAGTATGACTTTCATGGATTTATCTTCAAAGTACATGTTAAACGTCTCAATAGTCGGAGTTGTTGCATATATGTATACTGGGCTACACTTCTACTTTTTGTAGTGCTACTGATTGATTTTAACTATTGAATGAGAGCTGCAGTCCATAAGATGACATCCAACCTAATCTGCAGCCTTGTCTTGATAGTTAACGTCAATCAGTAGAGCTAAAAAAAAGTCACAGTGACGCCCTAGCCTTAGGGCTGATTCTCAAGGCCATGATCATTCCGGGAAATACGGCCCCCGTATAGGCCGCATCTTCCAAACCGACCATGACTTCCCTGACCCGGACTGACTGCATCATAGTAATTTATTGCGGTCACTTGGTATGTGATCACAGGTCAATTGTACTGTATCCAGATGGATGGTGAGTACAGTACATTAGACCCCTGATCAGATAGCAGCTAACTGCACCATAAATCCCTATGCTGCAGTCAGATCTGGTCAGCAGAGCCGCTGTTGGTCCACGACATGTGGTTGACATGCCGGCCGTGTTTCCTGGACCTATTTTGGTCATGTGAATCAGCCCTAAATCCTGTGAATGGAGCTTCAGCGTGCATGCACAACCCCCTACAATTCATATAGGTGGGTTACAGGAGTCATGTTCTCATGATCAGTAGAGGTCACAGCATTCGGACTCTGAACAATCAGATTCTTGTCATCTATCTTGTGAATAGCAAATAAGTTTAGATCTTTGATCAACCTCTTTAAGGCATTCCATGACATGTATCCACACCTTAATGAGTTAAGGGATTAGGCTGAAGGTATTGTCTCACTTCAGCAAGTGGCATTTATCATGTGGAGAAAGTTAATACAAGGCACTTACTAATGTAATGTGATTGTCCATATTGCTTCTTTTGCTGGCTCGATTATTTTTTCCATCACTTATAGCTTGTTTTGATAGTTATGACCACCCTTGCACTTGCACACTATAGGAGAGAGACCAACGCTTTTTCCTACAATGTGCAAGCACAGCCACTGCTGCTGGATTGCAGGGTGTTCGTAACCATAGAAACGAGCAGTGTATAATGTAATGGAAAAATGAATTAAGCCAGCAAAGGAGACAGTATGGACATTGAGACAACCGCTTTACACTTATGCCAGAGGGCACTTAGAGACCTACGGTATGGACATGTGTCAGGACATGTTGTATACTTTTTTGCTAACAAAAATATTTTTTCAATTTAGCCTATAAATTTAAGGTGAATAGAACCTGCATGTTATATGTCTGGGCAAATCTGCAAATTTTTTTTTTTTAATTGTCCCCCTTTAGAAAATGCTGAGTACTCCATTACCGTAGGCCTACCCGATGCTCATAACTGTAGTACAGGTGCATTGTAGGAATTCTGGTACTGCCACAACATTCTGATCCCTCCTTAATCTGCTGAAAAAGACAAGGTTCTATAGCATATACTATCTGTATTTCTTTAGAGGTCTATATTATTTTTATTTTATTTTCAATTTAGAAGCAGAGATTTTGCTCTAGGCCAGTGATGGTGAACCTTTTAGAGACCAAGTGCCCAAACTGCAATCCAAAACCACTTATTTATCGCAAAGTGTCAACACGGCAATTTAACCTAAATACTACAGTCCACTATAGTATATCTTCCATGTACTTTATCATTTAGCTATAATAGCTTGCCCACATTCAATGAGCTGCCTGTGTTGTTCACAGTGCGCCCTGCTCTGATGAATGGCATGAAAAGTCTAAGGCATATTGGTACACCATAGTCTTTTTCCAGGGTGTTGGTGCCCACAGAGTGTTGAGTGCCGCCTCTGGCACCTGTACCATAGGTTCGCCACCACTGCTCTAGGCTTTTTTTGTATGTGGAAGACAGTGGAATATTTATTTTCTTAAATTAAAGGGGTTTTCTGAGACATTAATACTGACGATCTATCCTAGGTCATCAGAATCTGATCTGTGGGGGTCTGACACCTGGGACTCCAGCCGATCAGCTATTTGAGAAAGCAGCAGTCGCTCGCAGTAGTGACACGGCTCTTCTCGAGCTTTTCTTAGACTGTGTGACAACATGTTCATATGGACTAGCCAGGAGTAGACCAACCTGCAGCACTCTAGCTGTTGTGATGGGAGTTTGTAGTTTTCACAACAGCTGGAGTGCCCGCAGGTTGCCCACCCTTGGCCTAGGCGCAGCTCAGCCCCATAGAAGTGAATGGGTCTGAGCTGCGATACCAAGTACAGCAGCTATACAATGTACAGCACTGTGTTTGATGAGAAGGGAGAAGGCAGCGGCACTCACAGAGTGAAGGTGCATTCTCAGTCAGCTGATCGGTGGGGTCCCGGGTGTCAATCAGAGACCGATGACCTTTTCAGAGGATAGACCATCAGTATTTAAGTCTCGGAAAGCCCTTTTAAATTACACCTTTTTTACCATTCTTATTTATGATATGTAGTAATTTATGTTTAGTATATGACTACTAAATGGCCTGTTTGTTATTGAATAGCCTGTACATTATGAGGAAAAGAATTGGAGTGAGGAACAGTATTCTGGGGGCTGTCACGCTGCCTACTTCCCACCAGGAATCATGACACAGTATGGAAGGTAATGCGGAGCAAATCAGTGCAAAATTAGAGACTGTTTGTGTTTTTGCAATGTGGGTACATTGAGAAGATTGAAGAACAGACTGACTGTGTTGGCACTGGGACACTGAGTGCTAATGTGCATAGACCCATTTCTTTCTAGGTGACAGGATCTATGATCTGTAATTCTATTAGGATGGAAAGCAAACGGAATGCCTTTTAAAGGCTTCTGTTTTGCATTCCGTCATAATACAAGTCTATAGGCAGAAGAACGGATCCATCCTTCCGTCTTATGGATTCTGTTATTTTCTGTTATAACCGCTAATTATAGAACATGTTCTATTCTTGTCTGTATTGCAGACCATTTCTAGTTATGGGCATGAGAAAAATGCGGATTGCACACAGATGTCCATATTTTGCTGATCTGTAGTTTGCGGACCGCAATACGGACACAGTTGTGTGCATGATGTCTAAGAACCAAGTAATCTGGTTAGAAACACATATGATGTCCTGTTTTATGACATATAAGCCCAGATTTACTAATCCTAAAGATGGCGTAAGCTTAGACATAATGTCTAGACCTCCGCCAGATTTATCACAGGGGCTTGGGCTGGTGCAGGGATAGACTCTTTTCTATGACTCTATACCAACTCGTTGGCTTACTTTTAGACAGATTTTTACACCAAACTTGCGCCCAAATTTTTCACAAATTAGTTCCATTTCTGACGAATCTCTGCCCACTTTCCACCAAGCATGCCCTCTTGTTGACAGTGTAAAAATTGTAGACACCCTAAGGGCCTCATTTATCAAAACTGTCCTTAGTTGCCAGTCGCAGCCAATTAAAGCTCAGCTTTCATTTTTTAAGAGCCCTTTAGGACATGAAAGTTGAGCTTTGATTGGTTGCTGTGGACAACTAGACCGTTTTGCTGTTAGACAGTTTGGATAATGAGCACCTAAATGCGCCAATTTTGCCACTTTTTTAGACAGATTTTTGGCGCAGACAAATAAATCTGGACCATAGGTTTTAAAATGCTCTAATGACCATCTTAGTTTTAATTCTTGTCCCTAGATGAGCGTTGGATACAACTTTCACAGAATCCTAGACTTATTTACGTTAGTAGAAAAAAATCTGAGTATAGATATAGGTACTCTGGAAGGTAAGGGGGAGCAGTATAGTAATTTTGTCGGTCTTTGATGTATGACCAGTTCATTTTTTGGCAGAGATGGATCAGCATCTTTACTGTTGTGCAGGATTTGGCATACTTTGTATTTGTAAATACAATGTCAAACATGGCGTTGGGTACAGTAATTCGTGTATTGAGTAATTATGAATTGCCTAAAGCATGTCCTTTCTCAACAGTGTCATTCGGCAGCCCTGTGGAAAACTTTACTTTGCTGGAACGGAAACCGCTACTCAGTGGAGTGGATACATGGATGGAGCAGTCCAGGCTGGGGAGAGAGCCGCCAGAGAGGTACTGTTTCTACACAATTATTTTTGCTACTTATTAAAAATAATTATACAAGACATTGAAAATAAAAGAAAAAAGTTTATTGTTATGGAGAGACTACAGAAAGTTTTATTGCATGTTCCTTAAGGTGGCCGGCGCAGTGTGCTTGTCTCTCTAATTATCATTAACAAGCCATCAAACATTACCAGGCAGCTTCATCCATAGAACATCTGTACAGACATTTCTGCCGCTCTTCTGACCCCAGTATTGCGAACAGAACCTCTTGTAGAACATTGAGGATGTTGATTAAAATGAAATGAAACACATGAATCTACATTGTTTCTCATTTTCCAAATTAAATGTTTTAATGAGGACCTGGCTCCATTTAGATTGTGTATTTTTTCAGATAACGTCTCAGTTAAAAATCATCTCAACGCAGTTATGTTTTAGAGCCCTCTAGTGGAGTTTGCAGCCAATTGCACTTTCTATCTCACATATGCAATTCTGTATTCTGGCTCCTTCAGTATTCTGTACCTACCCTCTTCATTTTTATTTTTTTCGTATCCATTAATTGCCCCTCCACACACACACGTATATTGTAGTTTTGTTTTGTCCAGTCATTGCTTCATGTTCTTCTTAGGCTCTGTTCACACATCAGCAGCCTCTGTCACATTTGACGAAATGACGGACACTAGGCCAGAACCCGACAGACCCCATTATAAGTTAATGGTGTCTGTAAAGCACTACAAGTGTCTCTAATGTACAGTAATCCATTATTTACATGTTTCTGCTCCTGTGATGGAACATGAAAACTTAACATAAGTGTGAACATTGCTTTGTATTATTTAAAACTGTTTTATTTATTTGTTTCTATAACATATACAACACTTAAAGGAGTTTTCTAGCCTGGAGATATTGATGACTTATACTTAGGATGGGTAATCAATATCCGATGGCTGTCTCAGGCCTCCAACGCCAAAAATGGTACAGTTGATGGAACCAGAAGCACAAGGTTCCATCCACTGTGTAGTGTCCATGCATTTCTGCTCCCATTCAAGTGAATAAACAGCATAGTATGGTCTGAGTTGCAGATATGCCATGTGACCAATGAAGGTGACGTCACTGGCCTATTAAGAAACCATGGCCTCCTCAACAGCATATCGGCAGGGGTCCCAGGAGTCAGAGCCCAGAAAACTGACCTTCTGGAAAACCTCTTTAATATTAGTTTTTTTCCCCTAATTTGTAAGGGACGCACAAATCAGTTTCACTTCAGTGATGTGGCATATCCATGTCTTGTTATGAACAACTTACTTTGTCATATACCAAAGTCCAGACAGATGCTCTGGCAATTAGAGGGAGCATATTGATGATAAATTGATTGCTCTTGCATGAGAAATTTAGATCTCTGACTCCTGGCACAATATAATAGGGAACTATTAAAACTTAAAAGGCTTTTTCTGGATCTGGACATTTTTGAAATCTCCTTTTACCTGTTAAAAAATAGATAGTAAAAAAAAAAAAACTAGAACGGAACCTGTCACCTGCACTACGCTGCCCTCACTGAGGACAGTACAGTGTAATGTCAGACCCACTCATTTCAGCAGTCAGTCACTTCTGAGATGGCAGTCCGTACTTTTAGAGTACTGACCTGCTGAAGCCCGCAGTGCACACCAGAGCTGCGCTGGAGAAGAGTTTGTTGAGGCTCGCTGTCCCCACCTTAACCCGCCTCTGGATGATGACAGGATTCTTTACTATGCACAACAGGTAAGAAATCTGTTACTCATCGTCCATAGGTGGGGGCAGTGAAGATTATTGGACCTATCTTTGTCACACCGCTTGCATGGGGTTCGGCATGTCGGTACTCTAAAAGTACCGACTGCCATCCCAATAGTGACAAACCACTGACAGCGGGTCTGTCACTGCACTATGCTGCCCTCAGTGAAGGCAGTATAGTGCAGGTGACAGGTTCCCTTTATTAATAATATTGCCTATCTCCATTGATTTCATGGGGGAAATGTAATAAGACTGGCGTTTCTGACACTAGTCTTAATAGGAAAGCTTGCTGGCATATGAAGCTCCAAAAATTAGTAACAAAGCACATGCCTATCCATAAATTTTGGCACATCTTTGGAGATCCATGACCCAGAAAAAGACATCTATGCCAGCAAGACGCTGGTGTAGATTTCCGGTGTAACACATATGCATTATGTATCCTACTAAAGGATTTTTGAAAATGGTCTGATCTCTTGAATACAAGCTGATTTAGTTATAGTAACATTCTTTTTAGGTGTAAATTTACTTATTGCTGTTTGCATGCAGGGAGATCAGCAGATTTTAGTCTGTTTTGCATTAAACTGTGCTCAACTGTATCCCAGTCACAGAACACATGTGATGGGTCTGAAGGCAAACTCTAAGGCCCCTTTCACACGGGCGTTGCGGGAAAATGTGCGGGTGCGTTGCGGGAATACCCACTTTTTTCCACGCGAGTGCAAAACATTGTAATGCGTTTTGCACTCGCGTGAGAAAAATCGCGCATGTTTGGTACCCACAGAAGTTCGGCCTTGGGATCGGTGTTCTTTAGATTGTATTATTTTCCCTTATAACATGGTTATAAGGGAAAATAATAGCATTCTGAATACAGAATGCAAAGTAAAACAGCGCTGGAGGGGTTAAAAAAAAATATATAAAATTTAAACTCACCTCACCTTAGTCCACTTGATCGCGGCCGGCATCTCCTTCTGTCTCCTTTGTTGAATAGGACCTGTGGTGAGCATTAAGTGCAGTTACAGGATTTTTGATGACGTCACTCCGGTCATCACATGATCCATCACCATGGTAAAAAGATCATGTGACGTACATGTGATGACCGGAGTGACGTCATCAAAGGTCCTGTAACTGTACTTAATGCTCACCACAGGTCCTATTCAACAAAGGAGAGAGAAGGAGATGCGGCTACGCGATCAAGTGGACTAAGGTGAGTTAAATTATTATTATTTTTTTTAACCCCTCCAGCGCTCTTTTACTTTGCATTCTGTATTCAGAATGCTATTATTTTCCCTTATAACCATGTTATAAGGGAAAATAATAATGATCGGGTCTCACTCCGATTGTCTCCTAGCAACCGTGCATGAAAATCGCACCGCATCCGCACTTGCTTGCGGATGCTTGCGATTTTCACGCAACCCCATTCACTTCTATGGGGCCTGCGTTGCGTTAAAAACGCAGAATATAGAGCATGCTGCGATTTTCACGCAACGCATAAGTGATGCGTGAAAATCACCGCTCATCTGAACAGCCCCATAAAAATGAATGGTCGGTATTTAGTGCGGGTGCAATGCGTTCACCTCACGCATCGCATCCGCGCGTAATACTCGCCCGTGTGAAAGGGGCCTAAGTGCTCATACATCTTCTATAGTTGTCGGCTTGTTTGGCCAGCAGCTGTTCATCCTGATTTCCCTTATACATGCATGCACATATGTGTTTCATTATATGAATCACTAATATATTCTTTGAATTTGCTGTAAAGGTAGAGCTTTATTTTAATTGGAATAGGAAGGGTGATTTGTTTTATACGCTAAGCTTGAAAATCCTTTTTTTTTTTATATTCCCATACAAGTATTTTTTTTTATTCTGCAGATCTAAAATTTAAAGTTCAACCCTAATCAACATTTGTAGAAACTGTTCTATTCAAATCATTATGTGCTTTCATACTGTGAAATTATAAAACTGTAAAATGCATTACTAATACTTACAGGTAATGTGTAAAATGGGACTCATTACGGAGAATGAAATATGGTTGCCTGAACCAGAGAGTGCGGTAAGTTCTGCATCGCTCTTTCAATTCATATAATTAATGGCTGAGCTTCACTCTTTTCTTTGTAACACCATTCTCTGCAGTTCATTATCTACAGCTTCCCTCTAGCTGAACAATGTAAGCAGCGCTCTGTAGGGAGAGCTGATGAAAATTGAAGCTGGTGGAATGCAGCTGTAGGAAAATTGTCCTAATGATTATCATTTGTAAATAAGATATGACTTCATCATGAGCACGCAAGCTAGAATTACAAACCCGTAGCAGCAGATCTTTTTTTCTGTTTCATATATTCTGACATAACTGATTTTACCCAGGATGCATGCTTGACCATGTTCCTATTGCGGATCCACAAAGTACAGGTACATTTCGTGTGCAATCTGCATTTTTCTCAGTCCTATTAACCCTTTCGCTACCAGCGCCGTACATGTATGGAGCGATGTCCGAACATGGCGCCCCCTTGCACGTGCATTGGGCGTCATGGAGCGCAGATCTCTGCTGTTTCATGCAGCAGAGACCTGCGTCTAATTACCGTGACCGGCAATAATGCCGATCGCGTTAATTAAATGCTTCAGATGCCGTGACCAAGTGCAGTCACTGCATCTAAATGCACAAAAACCTGGAAGCTCACGCTTCAGGGCTTGCTACTGATGCCCCGTGTGGCCAAATGGGGCATCGGTACTTACGCTGAACACTTTCAGCCTCGCTGATGAGGCTGAAAATGTTCATACTGCAATTTTTATTTTGGCCACCAAATAGCAGGCCAGGATAAGAAATGAGCAAAATTGACTTTCAATGGCAATTAAAAAATCCTTGAACGAACAAAATGAAAAATTCAAAAATATAATTAATAAGCTTATATATGAACCACAGAATGATCACAAAAAATAAAAAATAAATGTTAAAACATATAAATATTAAATCACCCCCCCTTTCCGTATAATTAAAAAATAAATACCTAAATAACAATAAATATAAACATCATGGGATCACCGCAACCAAAAATACCCATACTATTCAAATTGGAAGAAAAAAATTCCAATACGGCGAATGGCTTAACGGAAAAAAGAGGTAAAAATGGCCGATTTGCCATTTTTTCATTGCTTCTCTTACCCCAAAAAATTTAATAAAGTGTGATCAAAAAGTCACAGACACTCTAAAATGGTATCAATAAAAAGTACAGATTGTTCCGCAAAAAATGAGCCCCTAAACAGCTCAGTAGACATAAGTATGTATAAAAAATGTTATGGGGGTCAGAATATGGTGATGTAAAAAAAAATAATTGAGAATAAAGGGCATGGGTCAGTTTTTCCGCAAACGAAACGCTGTGGGAACAAAACCCGTAAATCGGTTGAGGGATTGCATTTTTCTCCCAATTCCACCCCATTTGGAATTTTTTTCCCGCTTCTCACTACATTTTATGCCATAATTAATGGTGGCATTACAAAGTACCGGAAATATAAAAAAGTTATGGCTCACGGAAAATAGGTAAGAAAAATGAAAAATTCAAAACGAAAAAACCTCCGGTAGCCAAGGGGTTAATAGGAGTGGCTATTCTTGTCCGCAAGAAAATGACGTGTTCTATAATTTACAGGACATATGGATGCGGACAGTACACCGACGACATTTGTGTGCTTTTTATTTAGATTTTTTGATGCACATCCAAAATACGTTCATCTGCATGAGGCCTTACTTTGTGACTCAAGACTAGCACCAGTGGACCCTGTCAACTTATAATGGGGTTCATTGGGGTTCTGGAATTTTTTAGCAAGAATAGTGTTGCATGCTGTCTTTAGTTTATCATTGCGTAAATGACAAACAGGGGCTTTAAATACATGGTGAACAGACGTTACAGTAATTAAGCCAGACTAGTGACATTGTAAGTGAATTAGAAATTATGTAGATAACTGGGTAATTTCGGCACATAAAAATCCAACAGATTGATCATTTAGAAACATTTAAGGCATCTTCCAGAAGTGTTACCAGCCTTTAGGGCAGGAATCGGCAACCTCTGGCTCTGCAACTTTTTCTGAAAGCACAACTCCCAGAATGCTCTATTCACTTCTGTAGGATATACAAGAACAGCTGGGAGTTGTAGCCACACAGCAGCATGAGTGCTGGAGGTTGCTGACTCCTGCTTTAGGGAATATTTACACAAGCAGGTTTTGTGGCTTTTTTAACAATGAAAGGAGAAACAGTTCTGACTAGTGATGATCGAGCACCTAAGTATTCGGGTGTTTGGCCCAAACACATTGCTATATTCGTGTGCTCGGCCGAACACCCGAGTATAATGGAAGTCAATGGGAGACAACCAGGCACCGAAGAGGGGAGGGTGCCTGGTCCATTGGAAAAGATCAGAAAGTGACAGAATCACCACCGAAATGGATCGGGAACATCTGGATGCATCTTGGACTCCCAGGACGCTGCTGGGAACAATGTTGTCCGAGTTGTATGCCACTTTTACAGACTGATAAAAATATGCACAAAACCCCCCAAAAAATCTATTTTACAGGAAAAATTGTTCGGAAACATTCTTTCCTGTATATTCAATTGTATATAAAGTGCAAGTGCTGCAAAAAATTACAAGCAAGAGGCACTCCGAAACAGCCTGTATATCACATAAAGGAGGGCCTCTTTCACATTGTGGTACAATTGTTCAGGTAGTGGGACTCCTACACTTATAAAGCCTATGCACTAAGTGAAAGGGCTGCCAAAAATGACAAGGAACCGGCACTTCAAAACACCCTTTGTTACACATCATGCACACCCTTGAAAAATTATGATTGATGGTCTGCTGGTTGTCACGGGGCGCCAAAGGCTCACTCGGTCTCCCATCAGCCGCAGACCTGCTGCTTAGCTTCGGGAGCGAGGATCTGTGTTTGGCCTTGTTCCCAGGGCGGCTTTGCTAGCTGGGAGGCTCCCTGTTCCTAGGTCTGCCTTGAGAGCCGAGCTGATCACTCGGTGCTTGACTTGTCTGTCTGTCGGTCATGTGACGCTGGCCACGTCACATAATCCTCAGACCCCACTATAAATACAGGCAGCCTGCTGGCCACATGTTGCCTGTTAATTTTAGGTTCCTGGCTATTTGTTGGACTACTGAATACTCACCTGATCCTGTTCCCTGACTATCCTTTGCCTGTTCCTCCTGTACTGCGCATCTCTCCTGGTATCCTGACTCCGGCTTCCACCTGACGATTCTTTGCGGACTCCTGTTGTACTTCGTTTCTCTCCTGGTATCTGACCTTGGCTTTACCTGACTATTCTCTGCTCATTCCTTAGTACTGCTTAGCTCTCTAGGTATTGACCCGGTCCGTTCACATTCCGTTATTTGTCTTGTCTGTCTTCCCAGCACGTATCCTAAGTTAGGGACTGCCGTCTAGTTGCCCCCTGTCATTAGGACTTGCGAGGCAAGTAGGCAGGGCCAGGGGTGAGGGTGGAGCGCAGTGGTCACTATCCTCCCCCCTATGTGTAGTGTACGTGACCGTCACACTGGTGACCTTCAAAAACATTTGGAGCAAGGACCTGCTGATCTGACCATCTAAAACATTAGGGCGAGGGCCTGCTGCCGCATTGGTGACTTTAGATAACCTCTGGGCGATTGCACGTCCCCGTGACGGCGACGATCCATTTGGATGTCTGCCCTATCAACTTTCGATGTTCTCTTCTGCACCTACCATGGTGATCACGGGTAATGGGGAATCAGAGTTCGATGCCGGAGAGGGAGTTTGAGAAAGAGATACCACATCCAAGGGAGGTCAATGGCTGAAATCTGATTGGCTGTTGTCGCCTTGCCACTATTTTTTCCTAATTGTGAACCACCCAGAGAGGGTGGGTCAAGTTATTAAAGTTCAAGAATCCAAGGAATGCAGCAGGCACGCGGCAATTACCCACTCCCGACTCGGGGAGGTAGTGACGATAAATAACAATACAGGACTCTTAAGATGTTAACCCTGTTATTGGAATGAGTAATAAAAAATTACACGGAATGTTACTGCAGTATTTTGATGAGGAAACATTATATAGGAGAGGCTCTGCTGCCGCTTTGTTGACTCTAGATAACTTCTGCCTGATCGCACGTCCTCTTGATGTCAGCGATCCATTTGGATATCTTCCCTATCAACTTTTGATGTTGTTTTATGTGCCTAACATGGTGACCACCGGTAACGAGGAATCATTGTTCGATTTCGGAGAGGGAACCTGATAAACGGTGTGGGGATTTGCTCTGGTAGGCAGATTAGCGGACGCAGTACAGAGGCAAAAACAAAGTCTTTAACTTAAACAGTTCAGTGTTTATTGACACATAAACAAAATGACAGTTCGCCGTCTTTGGTGTTCATTTACACCAGGGCAAGTCCACAGAACAAAAGCATTCACCTTGTCAGCGGTTTTGTCAGCAGCAGTCCACAACAGGTTTTAGGGGCCTGCTTCCCAGTAATGCAGCTCTCAGCCCTTTAGCACGGCACACATCCTTAGATCTAAAAAAACAGAGACTCCACAGCTTCCTTGTCAGATGGAGGATAATCCATCACCAGCTGAGACTGCTGGCTGGGTTTTATATCCCTAACCAAAACCTGGCCTGGAATTTGGGGAACAGCCACCCACCCTGCACTTTGACTGCTCCCAGTAAGAGCCGGCCCGGATCGGCTTTACAGCCACACTAAATAACCAAAAGTGTCAGTCAGCACTAGCTGCCGCTGACACTTAAAATTACTGGCTCTTACCTCACCGAGGCCAGGAACCTCGGTGACACATATCTTCTGTCAATGACGGCCCTTTGCACTTTCCTACAACGGTTACCGCTACTACTTCAAAGCAAGGCAGCATGAGTTGCGGGCCTGCAGGTGAGCTAACCCTGTAAAAGATTTGCGTTGCGGGCTTACAGGTGAGCTGACCCGGTAAAAGATTTTAGGTTCAGGCCTGCTGGTGAGCTGACCCTGTAAAACATTATATGTGAGGGCCTGCAGCTGAGCTGACCCTGTAAAACATTATATGTGAGGGCCTGCAGCTGAGCTGACCCTGTAAAACATTATATGTGAGGGCCTGCAGCTGAGCTGACCCTCTAAAAAGTTCTATGCGAGGGCCTGCATGTGAGCTGACCCAGTAAAATATTTGAGTTGCGGGCCTGCAGGTGAGCTGACCCAGTAAAAGATTTTAGGTGCAGGCCTGCTGGTGAGCTGAGGTGGAACCGACAAACCCAACTTGATTTTGATGGCTGCATTAATCTGCAGGTGACCATGATACAGCTCCACAGATTGCTTCCATCTGCATCTTTCTAAACAATCTGTGGCCTTAGTCTTTTATCCAGACTCAGTCATTGTGCCACTATGTGGCCTCCTCATGCTGCCATCTCCACACCATGTCACCTTGCCACTCATTTTCATCACCATGCTGCTGCTGATGCAGCTTAAAAGGGCCTAAAGTGATCACCAGGCCCACAATTTAATTATGGTTTTGTAATCGATAAACCCAACTTGCTTTTGTGGGCTGCATCAGTGGCTTAGGTAGAAATGACTGGGCCCCACAGCAAATTTTTGAATGGGGCTCCATTCCACAGTAATTTTTTAGCGACCCCTTCCTTTCATGCCGCCCCCATTCCTGTGGCTAGTAAAGATCGCTTTCTCAGACCTGGGTCGGCAGCTGTTCCATCCGTTTTATACACTGTCTATACTGTTACTGTATATAATTTCATTGTGCAATACTATTGAGGGGGCCCTGACCAAATCCTTTAGTCCTCCTGGATGGGCCCCTTCTGGGTCAGAGCCCCAAAGCTGCAGCTTCCCCTGCTTCCCCTATAGCTACGGCCCTGGTCTGCATTATTCTGCAGGTGACCTTGATACAGCTCCACAGATTGTTTCCATCTGCATCTAAACAATCTGTGGCCTTAGTCTTTTATTCAGACTCAGTCATTGTGCCACTAGATGGCCTCCTCATGCTGCCATCTCCACACCATGTCACCTTGCCACACATTTTTATCACCATGCTGCTGCTGATGCAGCTTAAAAGGGCTTATAGGAAAAATTGATTGAAAACATTCTTTCCTGTATATTTACTTGTATATAAAGTGCAAGTGCTGCCAAAAATTACAAGGAAGAGGCACTCCGATACAACATGTATATCACATAAAGGAGGGCCTCATTCACATTGAGTTGCGGGCCTGCTGGTGAGCGGACCCTGTAAAAAAATTTGATGTGAGGGCCTGCTGGTGAGCGGACCCTCTAAAAAATTAAAAGTGAGGGCCTGCTGGTGAGCGGACCCTCTAAAAAATTAAATGTGAGGGCCTGCTTGTGAGCGGACCCTCTAAAAAATTAGATGTGAGGGCCTGCTGGTGAGTGGACCCTCAAAAAAATTTGATCTGAAGGCTATATATGCGAGGGCATTATATGTGACGAATAAGCAATGCATGTTGATATGACGGAAGAGGAGGAGGAGGATGAGAAAAGAAAGATTCAACAATATACCCTTGTTTGTGGTGGAAGGGGTGCATGGGAATACAGTCTATTAACTACATTAAAAACAACACATGTAAAGTGCCTTTATATTTATCAGCATTCCTCTGGTGGAGTCGAGAAGTCATTGTCAATTCAGGCCTTGTTAATTTTTATATGAGTCAACCTGTCAGCATTTTCAGTTGACAGGCGGATACGCTTATCTGTTATAATGCCACAAGCAGCACTAAATACACGCTCAGGCAAAACACTGGTGGCAGGGCAGGCCAGCACCTCCAAAGCGTAGAGCGCCAGTTCATGCCACGTGTCCAGCTTGGACACCCAGTATTTGTAAGGCACTGAGGGATCAATGAGGACGCTGACACGGTCTGCTATCTACTCCTTCACCATCTTCCAAAATTTTTCTCTCCTTGTGGCAGTAGGGGCCACACATTAGGGTGAGGGTGCTGGCGGGGTGTCATGAAACTGTCCCAGGCTTTGGAGAGTGTTGCCCTGTCTCTGTTGGAACTGCTGTGTGTTCCCCTTGTCTCCCCTCCTTGGTTGGCCAAGGAACTACGGACTCTGCCGCCAGCATTGTCAGATGGAAATTTTGGAGCAATTTTCCAACAAGGGTTTTCTAGTATTGCTCCATTTTACTCGTCCACTCCACCAGAGGAATGAGAGATGAGAAATTCTCTTTGTAGTGGGGGTTGAGAAGGGTGAACACCCAGTAATCCGTCTTATCTAAAATGCGCATAACGCAAGGGTCGCTGGAAAGGCAGCCTAACATGAAGTCTGCCATGTGTGCCAGAGTACCAACAGGCAAGACGTCGATGTCAACATCAGCATCTCCTCATCCTCCTCCTCTTCTGCCTATCCACGCTGAACAGATGGAATTAAAGTTCCATGAGTACTACCCTCTGTAGCAGAGGCAACTGTCTCCAGCTCCTCCTCCTCCTCCATCTCTTCATGATCCAATTCGCGCTGAGAAGATGAACTGAGGACGGGCTTTCTATCACCCTGTGTAATGTCCTCCCCCATTTCCTGGTCTGACACATTCAGAACGTGGTCTTTAATTGTGAGCAGCGATCGTTTGAGTAGACACAGTGGGATGGTTACGCTGATAATAGCGTTATCGCCACTAACCATCTTTGTGGATTTATCAAAGCTTTTTAAAACCTCAGAGAGGTCTGACATCAATGCCCACTCCTCTCTTGTAAATAGTGGCAGTTGACTCGAAAGGTGACGACGATGTTGTAGCTTGTATTCCACAAATGCCCTCTGCTTCTCACAAAGCCTGGCCGACATGTGGAACGTAGAGTTCCAGCGCTTGCTCACGTCACACAATAGTCGGTGAGCTGGAAGCCGCAAGAGCTGCTGTAGCATTGACAGACTAGCTGAAGCTGTGGACGACTTGCGGAAATGGGCACACATGGGGCGCGTCTTCACTAGCAGCTCTGGCAAATTGGGGTAGGTTTTGATAAACCGCTGAACCACTAAAATTAAATTTTAAGACGTGGGCTAGGCATGGGATGTGTGTCAGGTTGCCGAGCTCCAAAGCCGCCACCAAGTTACGGCCATTGTCAGACACAACCATGCCTGGTTGTAGGTTGAGTGGCGAGAGACACAGCTCGGTCTGGTCCCTTATACCCTGCCACAGCTCTGCGGCGGTGTGCACGGCCTGTTGACGCTTACCCACAGCAGTGCTACACTGCTTACAGCTAGCGACTGATTGCTGACTGCTGCTGGAGGTGGAAGTGGAGGAAGAGGCGGCGGAGGAGGAGAAGTGGGGGTTGGAGCCAGTAACATAGCTGTTGGCGGAGACCCTGATGGACATAGGGCCCACAATCCAGGGCGTGGGTAGCATCTGTGCCATCCCAGGGTACAACTCACTCACGGCCTCCACAACATTAACCCAGTGTGCGGTCAGGGAAATGTAGCGTCCCTGGCCACCAGCACTTGTCCATGTGTCCGTGGTTAAGTGGACCTTCCCAGTAACTACGTTGGTCAGGGCACGGGTGAGGTTCTGGGACACATGCTGGTGTAAGGCGGGAACGGCACACCGTGAAAAATTGTGGCGGCTGGGGACTGCATACCGAGGGACAGCCGCCGACATCAGGCTGATGAAGGCCTCAGTGTCCACAAGCCTAAATGGCAACATTTCATGGGGCCAGTAATTTCAAAAGTTGCGCATTTAGTATTATGGCCTGTGGGTGGGTGGGTATTTGCGATTGTGTTCAAATGACTGTGTTATGGACATTTGGACGCTGCGCTGGGACATGGAAGTGGATGTTGTTGCTGATGGTTCATGCGAAGGTCCAGGTGCAGAGCGAGGGGCATCCGGGCCTGCGCCTTCGACAGGGGATTGGCCAGCAGTGCGTAACACAGGGGAAGAGGAGGCAGTGGTGTGACCCGCAGACCCAGATTGTGGACCCAGGCATTCGGCCCACTTGTTAGGGTGCTTGGATGCCATGTGGTGGATCATGCTGGTGGTGGTGAGGTTGCTAGTGTTCACACCCCGGCTCATTTTGGTACGGCACAATTGCAATTATCACTCTTTTGTCGTCTGCACTTTCATCAAAAAAGCGCCACACTGCGGAACACCTACCCTTTGGCAAGGTAGATTTACGCATAGGGGTGCTCAGTGTAACGGTTGCAGGCCTGTTTGGTGTGGGCTGACTTCTCCCTTTTGCAGCCCCACTGCCTCTTCCAGCCTGTTGCAGTGCTGTGGATCTCTCCCCCTCTGTACTGCTGTCCTCGCTCGGCTTTTCACTTTCCCATGTTGGGTCAGTGACCTCATCGTCAACCACCTCCTCTTCCACTTCCTCACTCTGCTCATCCTCCTGACTTGATCTAACCACAACCTCAGTGATTGACAACTGTGTCTCATCATCATCCACCTTGTGAATGAATGATTGCTGATCACCACCGTCATCTTCTTGAGACTGTGAAGGCTCAAGAGGTTGGGAAACAGGGCACAATATCTCAGGTCCCTCTTCAAGTGCGCTGGGCGCGAGGGCCAAATGTAATAGTGGCGCTGGAAAGAGCTCCTCGGAATATCCGAGTGTGGGATCACTCATTTGGCAAGCCTCTGCATGTGGGAAGAAGGATGATCAGAGTGAGGATTCGGTTGACCAGACTCTTGGCTGCAGAGACTGGACTTGGTGGAAGAGATGGTGCTTAACCGACTTGAAGCATTATCTTCAGCAATCCAATCGACCAACTGTTTGCACTGGTCCGACTTGGACAGTGTTGTCCTGCGCTGCCCAGCTAAGTTAGACATGAAGCTGGGTACGGTGTATTTTTTTTTTCTGGTGCACTGGCAGCAGGCACAGTTTAATTGCGCCCAGGGCCACGCCTCTGCGTGCACCATCAGCATCACGCCCACTTCCCCGTCCCTTAGTGCTCACCTTCTTCATATTAATGGTTTTGTCACTAGATGTGGCGCAGATTTTTTACAGTCCGCTAAAGACACAGTTTTCGGATGCAGGACAGTATATGTCACAGAAACCCACAGAATATGGACACTATATTAGGCCCAGATTAATGGAATTTGCCTAAAAGAAAGAGTTTTCGGGTGCAGGACAGTATATGTCACAGAAACCCACAGAATATGGACACTATATTAGGCCCAGATTATTGAAATTTGCCCTAAAGAAAGTTTTCGGATGGAGGACAGTATATGTCACAGAAACTCACAGAATATGGACACTATATTAGGCCCAGATTATTGGAATTTGCCCTAAAAGAAAGAGTTTTCAAATGCAGGACAGTATATGTCACAGAAACACACAGAATATGGACACTATATTAGGCCCAGATTATTGGAATTTGCCCTAAAAGAAAGAGTTTTCAAATGCAGGACAGTATATGTCACAGAAACACACAGAATATGGACACTATATTAGGCCCAGATTATTGGAATTTGCCCCAAAGGAATAATTTTCAGATGCAGGACAGTATATGTGTCACGGATGTTGTAGGGGAGAACACCAAAAGACAACAAGAAGGAAGGGAAAAGACACAAGGCCTCACCGCTAGGGAAGGAAAAGGGTCAACACCTATAAAACCCTGCTCCTGGCCCTAACTCCTATCCGTTTGGGCACCTCTCGATGGTAGAGATGCCCATACACAGGAACCTAGGAAACCCTGGTGGCCCACAGATGCCCTAATAGTAATGACAGGGCAGAGACAACCCACTCCTTCCCTGGTGAAGGAACCAGCGTCTCGCTGAGGCCTAGTAAACAACAAAGGTGGGGGGAATACAAAACACAACAAGTGGAAGACTTAACTTCTGCGGCTGATGGATGATGGACGAACAGGACTTCACCATGAACCACACTCCAGCTCTTCCAAAAACCAAATGAAGCTATCCAGAGCAAGGAGTGATGGGTAAAGTCAGACTAAATAGGGGGAGGTGAAGGTCACATGATCCACACCTGAACAGGGGGCGTGGACATACCAGCAACACACAGACAAAGTGAAACCTAAAGAGGCTGTCAGATAACTAATGTGCAGATATTCTTTCAGACCTTCTCAAACCTGTCACCGGCGTGACAGTACCCCCCCCTTCTACGGGTGACCTCCGGGCACCCAGGACCCACCTTATCAGCATGAGCTCTGTGGAATGCTCTCACCAGACGGCTAGCATTAACATCGGTCTCTGGAACCCACATCCTCTCCTCTGGTCCGTACCCTTTCCAATGAACGAGATACTGGAGGGATCTCCGGAGAACTCGGGAGTCCACAATCCTGCTTATCTGAAATTCTAAATTGCCGTCCACCATGACAGGAGCGGGAGGCAAGGAGGACGGTTCAACAGGTTCAACACATTTCTTTAACAACGATTTATGACATACGTTATGGATTTTCAATGCCTGAGGAAGTTCAAGACGGAAGGCTACAGGGTTAACAATGGCAGTGATCTTATATGGACCAATAAATCTTGGTCTCAACTTCCAAGAAGGTACCTTAAGTTTAATGTTTCTTGTAGACAGCCACACAGAATCACCCACTCTCAGGTCCGGACCACTCATACGTCTCCTGTCAACCGCACGCTTATACCTGTTGCCCATCTTTTCCAGGTTATTTTGGATTTTCCGCCAAATAAAAGACAAAGAAGAGGAAAATCGTTCCTCCTCAGGAATGCCGGAATTATGAGCACCAGAAAATGTACCAAACTGTGGATTGAACCCATATGCCCCAAAAAACGACGACTTATCAGTGGATTCCTGTCTACGGTTATTTATAGCAAACTCAGCTAACGACAAAAATGAAGACCACTGTTCCTGATTCTCTGAAACAAAACATCTCAAGTAAGTCTCCAGATTCTGATTAGTGCACTCCGTCTGTCTATTCGACTGAGGATGAAAAGCCGAAGAGAAGGACAATTGTTCACCCAGACGAGTACAGAACGCTCTCCAGAATCTGGAAACAAACTGAGTCCCTCTATCGGACACCACATCAGAGGGAATGCCATGTAGTTTCACGATGTTGTCGACAAACACCTGCGCAAGAGTTTTAGCATTGGGTAGACTAGGTAATGCAATAAAGTGTGTCATTTTATTAAAATGATCGACAACCACCAGAATCACGGTCTTTCCCGAAGAATTTGTTAATTCCGTGATAAAATCCATGAACAAATGGGTCCAAGGTCTGGACGGGATGGGCAATGGAAGCAGAGATCCGGAAGGCCGAGTATGTGTCACCTTAGCACGTGCACAGGTACCACAGGCTGACACATAGTCCTCAATACACTTACGCAACCCTGGCCACCAGAATCTGCAAGAGATGAGATCGACAGTCGATCTGCTTTCACGGTGCCCAATAAGCACCGTACAGTGATGTTCCTCAAACACCTTGTGACTAGGGATGAGCGAACCCGAACTGTATAGTTCGGGTTCGTACCGAATTTTGGGGTGTCTGTGACACGGACCCGAACCCGAACATTTTCGTAAAAGTTCGGGTTCGGTGTTCGGCGCTTTCTTGGCGCTTTTTAAAAGGCTGCAAAGCAGCCAATCAACAAGCGTCATACTACTTGCCCCAAGAGGCCATCACAGCCTTGCCTACTATTGGCATGGCTGTGATTGGCCAGTGCAGCATGTGACCCAGCCTCTTTTTAAGCTGGAGTCACGTAGCGCCGCACGTCACTCTGCTCTGATCAGTATAGGGAGAGGTTGCAGCTGCGACGTTAGGGCGAGATTAGGCAGATTAACTCCTCCAAAAGACTTCATTCTGTGATCGATTTGCAGCTGTGGATCATTGAAGTGCTATTATTGACTTGCTCACTTTTTTGAGGCTGCCCAGAGCGTTTTTAGATCACTTTTTTTCTGGGGTGATCGGCGGCCATTTTGTGACTTGTGGTGCGCCAGCACGAGCTATCACCAAGTGTATTTAACCATCGATAGTGTGGTTATTTTGTGCTATATCCTACATCAGCTGCAGGCTGAGCCTGAGTCACCGAAGTGCATTTAACCATCAACAGTCTGGTTATTTTTTGGCCATATACTACATCAGCTCCAGGCTGAGCCGGTTTCACCCAAGTGCATTTAACCATCAACAGTCTGATTATTTTTTGGCCATATACTACATCAGCTGCAGGCTGAGCCTGTGTCACCCAAGTGCATTTAACCATCAACAGTCTGGTTATTTTTTGGCCATATATTACATTAGGGGCAAGTTGAGCCTGTCACCCAGCGCCTGAAAAATAGACCTGACATTTCTATTCAACCAAATCTTCACAGTTTTAGCTGGTCAAGTTATTTGTAGTGACCGTCAAAGCAGACTTTTTGTTCTGGGTTGAAAAAGCATTCCCAAATTTGCCATTCTGAAAATAACTAGTTTGTGGTATTTCAGGCCTACTTGAAATCTATCCCAAAAAGAAAATCTTACATTGAAGTTATTGATAGTATCATTCAGAAAAACCTAAGACACACGCTAGCGTGCTGATAGAAGTGTCATTCTGTGATTAAACCTATAACTGTCACACAGCGCAAAAAAAAACAGGTCTCACATCTCTATTCAACCAAATCTGCACAGTTTTAGCTGGTCAAGTTATTTGTAGTGACCGTCAAAGCAGACTTTTTGTTCTGGGTTGAAAAAGCATTCCCAAATTTGCCATCCTGAAAATAACTAGTTTGTGGTATTTCAGGCCTACTTGAAATCTATCCCAAAAAGAAAATCTTACATTGAAGTTATTGATAGTATCATTCAGAAAAACCTAAGACACACGCTAGCGTGCTGATAGAAGTGTCATTCTGTGATTAAACCTATAACTGTCACAAAGCGCAAAAAAAACAGGTCTCACATCTCTATTCAACCAAATCTGCACAGTTTTAGCTGGTCAAGTTATTTGTAGTGACCGTCAAAGCAGACTTTTTGTTCTGGGTTGAAAAAGCATTCCCAAATTTGCCATCCTGAAAATAACTAGTTTGTGGTATTTCAGGCCTACTTGAAATCTATCCCAAAAAGAAAATCTTACATTGAAGTTATTGATAGTATCATTCAGAAAAACCTAAGACACACGCTAGCGTGCTGATAGAAGTGTCATTCTGTGATTAAACCTATAACTGTCACACAGCGCAAAAAAAAACAGGTCTCACATCTCTATTCAACCAAATCTGCACAGTTTAAGCTGGTCAAGTTATTTGTAGTGACCTTCAAAGCAGACTTTTTGTTCTGGGTTGAAAAAGCATTCCCAAATTTGCCATTCTGAAAATAACTAGTTTGTGGTATTTCAGGCCTACTTGAAATCTATCCCAAAAAGAAAATCTTACATTGAAGTTATTGATAGTATCATTCAGAAAAACCTAAGACACACGCTAGCGTGCTGATAGAAGTGTCATTCTGTGATTAAACCTATAACTGTCACACAGCGCAAAAAAAAACAGGTCTCACATCTCTATTCAACCAAATCTGCACAGTTTTAGCTGGTCAAGTTATTTGTAGTGACCGTCAAAGCAGACTTTTTGTTCTGGGTTGAAAAAGCATTCCCAAATTTGCCATTCTGAAAATAACTAGTTTGTGGTATTTCAGGCCTACTTGAAATCTATCCCAAAAAGAAAATCTTACATTGAAGTTATTGATAGTATCATTCAGAAAAACCTAAGACACACGCTAGCGTGCTGATAGAAGTGTCATTCTGTGATTAAACCTATAACTGTCACACAGCGCAAAAAAAAACAGGTCTCACATCTCTATTCAACCAAATCTGCACAGTTTTAGCTGGTCAAGTTATTTGTACTGACCGTCAAAGCAGACTTTTTGTTCTGGGTTGAAAAAGCATTCCCAAATTTGCCATTCTGAAAATAACTAGTTTGTGGTATTTCAGGCCTACTTGAAATCTATCCCAAAAAGAAAATCTTACATTGAAGTTATTGATAGTATCATTCAGAAAAACCTAAGACACACGCTAGCGTGCTGATAGAAGTGTCATTCTGTGATTAAACCTATAACTGTCACACAGCGCAAAAAAAAACAGGTCTCACATCTCTATTCAACCAAATCTGCACAGTTTAAGCTGGTCAAGTTATTTGTAGTGACCGTCAAAGCAGACTTTTTGTTCTGGGTTGAAAAAGCATTCCCAAATTTGCCATTCTGAAAATAACTAGTTTGTGGTATTTCAGGCCTACTTGAAATCTATCCCAAAAAGAAAATCTTACATTGAAGTTATTGATAGTATCATTCAGAAAAACCTAAGACACATGCTAGCGTGCTGATAGAAGTGTCATTCTGTGATTAAACCTATAACTGTCACACAGCGCAAAAAAAAAACAGGTCTCACATCTCTATTCAACCAAATCTGCACAGTTTTAGCTGGTCAAGTTATTTGTAGTGACCGTAAAAGCACACTTTTTGTTCTGGGTAAAAAAGCATTCCCAAATTTGCCATTCTCAAAATTGTAGTGAACGGGAACAATGAGGAAAACATCTAATAAGGGACGCGGACGTGAACATGGTCGTGGTGGTGTTAGTGGACCCTCTGGTGCTGGGAGAGGACGTGGCCGTTCTGCCACTGCCACACGTCCTAGTGAACCAACTACCTCAGGTCCCAGTAACCAGCAGAATTTACAGCGATATTTGGTGGGGCCCAATGCCGTTCTAAGGATGGTAAGGCCTGAGCAGGTACAGGCATTAGTCAATTGGGTGGCCGACAGTGGATCCAGCACGTTCACATTATCTCCCACCCAGTCTTCTGCAGAAAGCGCACAGATGGCGCATGAAAACCAAGCCCATCAGTCTGTCACATCACCCCCATGCATATCAGGGAAACTGTCTGAGCCTCAAGTTATGCAGCAGTCTCTTATGCTGTTTGAAGACTCTGCTGCCAGGGTTTCCCAAGGGCAGATAGAATGCACTAACGCACAACCACTTATGTTTCCTGATGATGAGGACATGGGAATACCACCTCAGCACGTCTCTGATGATGACGAAACACAGGTGCCAACTGCTGCGTCTTTCTGCAGTGTGCAGACTGAACAGGAGGTCAGGGATCAAGACTGGGTGGAAGACGATGCAGGGGACAATGAGGTCCTAGACCCCACATGGAATGAAGGTCGTGCCACTGACTTTCAGAGTTCGGAGGAAGAGGCAGTGGTGAGACCGAGCCAACAGCGTAGCAAAAGAGGGAGCAGTGGGAAAAATCAGAACACCCGCCGCCAAGAGACTCCGCCTGCTACTGACCGCCGCCATCTGGGACCGAGCACCCCAAAGGCAGCTTCAAGGAGTTCCCTGGCATGGCACTTCTTCAAACAATGTGCTGACGACAATACCCGAGTGGTTTGCACGCTGTGCCATCAGAGCCTGAAGCGAGGCATTAACGTTCTGAACCTTAGCACAACCTGCATGACCAGGCACCTGCATGCAAAGCATAAACTGCAGTGGAGTAAACACCTTAAAAACAAGGAAGTCACTCAGGCTCCCCCTGCTACCTCTTCTGCTGCTGCCGCCTCGGCCTCTTCTGCTGCTGCCGCCGCCTCGGCCTCTTCTGCTGCTGCTGCCGCCGCCTCTGCCTCTTCCTCCGCCTCTGGAGGAACGTTGGCACCTGCCGCCCAGCAAACATGGGATGTACCACCAACACCACCACCTGCGTCACCAAGCATCTCAACCATGTCACACGGCAGCGTTCAGCTCTCCATCTCACAAACATTTGAGAGAAAGCGTAAATTCCCACCTAGCCACCCTCGATCCCTGGCCCTGAATGCCATCATTTCTAAACTACTGGCCTATGAAATGCTGTCATTTAGGCTGGTGGACACACAGCTTCAAACAGCTCATGTCGCTTGCTGTCCCACAGTATGTTTTTCCCAGCCGCCACTACTTCTCTAAGAGAGCATTGCCTTCCCTGCACAAACAAGTGTCCGATAAAATCAAGTGTGCACTGCGCAACGCCATCTGTGGCAAGGTCCAACTAACCACAGATACGTGGACCAGTAAGCACGGCCAGGGACGCTATATCTCCCTAACTGCACACTGGGTAAATGTAGTGGCGGCTGGGCCCCAGGCGGAGAGCTGTTTGGCGCACGTCCTTCCGCCGCCAAGGATCGCAGGGCAACATTCTTTGCCTCCTGTCTCCTCCTCCTCCTACTCAGCTTCCTCCTCCTCTTCTTCCACCTGCTCATCCAGTCAGCCACACACCTTCACCACCAACTTCAGCACAGCCCGGGGTAAACGTCAGCAGGCCATTCTGAAACTCATATGTTTGGGGGAGAGGCCCCACACCGCACAGGAGTTGTGGCGGGGTATAAAACAACAGACCGACGAGTGGTTGCTGCCGGTGAGCCTCAAGCCCGGCCTGGTGGTATGCGATAAATCTCGTTGCAGCTCTGGGACTAGCCGGTTTGACGCACATCCCTTGCCTGGCGCATGTGCTGAATTTGGTGGTGCAGAAATTCATTCGCAACTACCCCGACATGTCAGAGCTGCTGCATAAAGTGCGGGCCGTCTGTTCGCGCTTCCGGCGTTTACACCCTGCCGCTGCTCGCCTGTCTGCGCTACAGCGTAACTTCGGCCTTCCCGCTCACCGCCTCATATGCGACGTGCCCACCAGGTGGAACTCCACCTTCCATATGCTGGACAGACTGTGCGAGCAGCAGCAGGCCATAGTGGAGTTTCAGCTGCAGCACGCACGGGTCAGTCGCACTGCAGATCAGACCCACTTCACCACCAATGTCTGGGCCTCCATGCGAGACCTGTGTGCCCTGTTGCGCTGTTTCGAGTACTCCACCAACATGGCCAGTGGCGATGACGCCGTTATCAGCGTTACAATACCACTTCTATGTCTCCTTGAGAAAACACTTAGGGCGATGATGGAAGAGGAGGTGGCCCAGGAGGAAGAAGAGGAAGAGGGGTCATTTTTAGCACTTTCAGGCCAGTCTCTTCAAAGTGACTCAGAGGGAGGTTTTTTGCAACACCAGAGGCCAGGTACAAATGTGGCCAGACAGGGCCCACTACTGGAGGACGAGGATGAGGAGGAGGTGGAGGAGGATGAGGATGAAGCATGTTCACAGCGGGGTGGCACCCAAAGCAGCTCGGGCCCATCACTGGTGCGTGGCTGGGGGGAAACACAGGACGATGACGATACGCCTCCCACAGAGGACAGCTTGTCCTTACCTCTGGGCAGCCTGGCACACATGAGCGACTACATGCTGCAGTGCCTGCGCAACGACAGCAGAGTTGCCCACATTTTAACGTGTGCGGACTACTGGGTTGCCACCCTGCTGGATCCCCGGTACAAAGACAATGTGCCCACCTTACTTCCTACACTGGAGCGTGATAGGAAGATGCGCGAGTACAAGCGCACGTTGGTAGACGCTCTACTGAGAGCATTCCCAAATGTCACAGGGGAACCAGTGGAAGCCCAAGGCGAAGGCAGAGGAGGCGCAAGAGGTCGCCAACGCAGCTGTGTCACGGCCAGCTCCTCTGAGGGCAGGGTTAGCATGGCAGAGATGTGGAAAAGTTTTGTCACCACGCCACAGGTAACTGCACCACCACCTGATACGGAACGTGTTAGCAGGAGGCAACATTTCACTAACATGGTGGAACAGTACCTGTGCACACCCCTCCACGTACTGACTGATGGTTCGGCCCCATTCAACTTCTGGGTCTCCAAATTGTCCACGTGGCCAGAGCTAGCCTTTTAAGCCTTGGAGGTGCTGGCCTGCCCGGCGGCCAGCGTTTTGTCTGAACGTGTATTCAGCACGGCAGGGGGCGTCATTACAGACAAACGCAGCCGCCTGTCTACAGCCAATGTGGACAAGCTGACGTTCATAAAAATGAACCAGGCATGGATCCCACAGGACCTGTCCATCCCTTGTGCAGATTAGATATTAACTACCTCCCCTTAACAATATATTATTCTACTCCAGGGCACTTCCTCATTCAATACTATTTTTAATTTCATTTTACCATTATATTGTGGGGCAACCCAAAGTTGAATGAACCTCTCCTCTGTCTGGGTGCCGGGGCCTAAATGTGTGACAGTGGCCTGTTCCAGTGTTGGGTGACATGAAGCCTGATTCTCTGCTATGACATGAAGACAGATTCTGTGCTGACATAAGGCCAGATTCTCTGTTACGGGACATCTCTCCTCTGCCTGGGTGCCTGGGCCTAAATGTGTGACAGTGGCCTGTTCCAGTGGTGGCTGACGTGAAGCCTGATTCTCTGCTATGACATGAAGACAGATTCTGTGCTGACATAAGGCCAGATTCTCTGTTACAGGACCTCTCTCCTCTGTCTGGGTGCCGGGGCCTAAATGTGTGACAGTGGCCTGTTCCAGTGGTGGGTGACGTGAAGCTTGATTCTCTGCTATGACATGAAGACTGATTCTGCGCTGACATAAGGCCAGATTCTCTGTTACGGGACCTCTCTCCTCTGCCTGGGTGCCTGGGCCTAAATGTGTGACAGTGGCCTGTTCCAGTGGTGGGTGACGTGATGCCTGATTCTCTGCTATGACATGAAGACAGATTCTGCGCTGACATAAGGCCAGATTCTCTGTTACGGGACCTCTCTCCTCTGCGTGGGTGCCTGGGCCTAAATGTGTGACAGTGGCCTGTTCCAGTGGTGGGTGACGTGATGCCTGATTCTCTGCTATGACATGAAGACAGATTCTGTGCTGACATAAGGCCAGATTCTCTGTTACAGGACCTCTCTCCTCTGTCTGGGTGCCGGGGCCTAAATGTGTGACAGTGGCCTGTTCCATTGGTGGGTGACGTGAAGCTTGATTCGCTGCTATGACATGAAGACTGATTCTGCGCTGACATAAGGCCAGATTCTCTGTTACGGGACCTCTCTCCTCTGCCTGGGTGCCTGGGCCTAAATGTGTGACAGTGGCCTGTTCCAGTGGTGGGTGACGTGAAGCCTGATTCTCTGCTATGACATGAAGACTGATTCTGCGCTGACATGAAGCCAGATTCTCTGCTATGGCATGAAGAGACTGATTCTCTGCTGACATGAAGCCAGATTCTTTGCTATGGCATGAAGAGACTGATTCTCTGCTGACGTGAAGCCAGATTCTCTGCTATGGGACCTCTGTCCAATTGATATTGGTTAATTTTAATTTTTTTAATTTTAATTTTAATTCATTTCCCTATCCACATTTGTTTGCAGGGGATTTACCTACATGTTGCTGCCTTTTGCAGCCCTCTAGCTCTTTCCTGGGCTGTTTTACAGCCTTTTTAGTGCCCAAAAGTTCGGGTCCCCATTGACTTCAATGGGGTTCGGGTTCGGGAAGAAGTTCGGGTCGGGTTCGGATCCCGAACACGAACATTTCCGGGAAGTTCGGCCGAACTTCTCGAACCCGAACATCCAGGTGTTCGCTCAACTCTACTTGTGACGTAATTCGGAGGGAACAAACAATTTCCCCTGAGGACAAGAGTCCGGAGCATCCTCCTGTGCCTCCGACACCCTGGCCTCGAGATCAGGATAAATAGCGGATATAACTACCCCTTCAGATAAAATGGGACTAGGGTCATTGGACTCTCCCCCCCCCCCCAGGAAAGCTACGTGACAAAGCTTCCGCATTTATGTTCTTAACCCCAGGGCGATAAGTGACGATGAAGTTAAATCTGGTGAAAAACAATGACCATCTGGCCTGCCTTGGGTTCAGTCGCTTAGCCGACTCCAAGTAGGCCAGATTCTTGTGATCCGTAATTACCGTAATAGGATGAATTGCTCCTTCCAACCAATGCCGCCATTCCTCGAATGCTAACTTAATAGCCAGCAATTCCCTATTCCCTACATCATAATTCATTTCAGCAGTCGAGATTTTTTTTTAAAAAAAAATGCACATGGGCGCCATTTACTGGGTGAAGGACCCTGCGACAATATTGCTCCTACCCCAACCTCAGACGCGTCAACCTCAACAATAATTGACTGAGACACTTCCGGTTGCACCAGAATAGGGGCCGAAGCAAAACATTCTTTCACAGCAGAAAAGGCCTGTAATGCCGCATCAGACCAGATAGAAATATCAGCACCCTTCCTAGTCATGTCTGTTAAAGGTTTAACCACCGATGAATAGTTCAAGATAAATTTACGGTAGTAGTTGGTAAACCCCAAAAACCGCATAAGCACTTTCAGATTTTAGGGTCGATCCCAGTCCAACACGGCACGGACCTTCTCGGGATCCATACGAAAACCTGAGGATGAGAGCAGGTAACCCAGAAATTGCACTTCCTGTACAGCAAATACACACTTTTCCATCTTAGCATACAACTTATTCTCTCAGGATCTGTAACACCTGTCTCACATGATCCTGATGAGTCTCCATATTAGGCAAATAAATTAGTATGTCATCAAGGTATACAACGACAAACCTCCCCACCAGATGATGAAAGATGTCATTGACAAAGTGTTGAAAAACCGCAGGAGCATTGGTTAACCCAAAGAGCATGAGAAGGTTTTCAAAATGACCCTCAGGGGTATTAAATGCGGTCTTCCACTCATCCCCCTCCTTGATCCTTACCAGATTATATGCCCCCCTCAGATCCAATTTAGAGAACACCTTGGCACCGACAATCTGACTAAACAAATCCGGAATCAAAAGAAGGGGGTAAGGATCACGGACGGTAATACGATTGAGCTCATGGAAGTCCAGACATGGTCTCAAGGTACCATCCTTTTTCTTTACAAAGAAAAATCCAGCAGCCACTGGGGACTTGGATGGTCTAATATGTCCCTTTGCCAAACTCTCGGTGATATATTCTCGCATAGCCTTTCTTTCGGGTTCCGAAAGATTATACAACCGAGATTTGGGCAATTTAGATCCGGCAATAAGATTGACGGGACAGTCATACTCCCGGTGTGGAGGCAACTCCTGATTACCACTCTCAGAGAAAACATCAGAAAATTCTGAAATGAACGAGGGTACAGTTTTAGTGGTAACCATAGAGAATGATGCATTAAGACAGTTGTCCATGCAAAAATCACTCCAATCTAGAATCTGTCTCGCTTGCCAATCGATGTTAGAGTTATGTTTGCTTAGCCATGGTAAGCCCAACACCAACGGAGCAGGCAGACCCTCCAACACATAACAGGAGATAGATTCCTGATGCAAATCACCCACTCTTAAATGAATGTCATTCACTACCTGCGACAGGCATTTTTGGGCGAGAGGTGCTGAGTCAATTGCAAAGACAGAAATACTATTCTCTAATGCATTAGTAGTCAACCCGTGAATGCGTACAAACTGTCCATCAATCAAGTTTACTCCTGCCCCACTGTCGATAAATGCTTCGATTTTCACCGTTTTGGACTCTAGCGCCACCTCGGCAGACAAGAGAAAAAGGGTACTACCAGTAAAAGACAAAAGTAGGTTTTCTTGCTCCCCACCCATACTACCAATAGTAATTTGGGGATTAAACTTTTTTTTTTTTGTTTACACCTTGATGCTGCAAGTACGGACAAATATTCACCAAATGTCCCTTCTTGCAACAACAAAAGCAGACTCCTTTCACATGACCCAAGCTTTTGCAATAGTTCCAGGAGTAGCTCCTCCTAACTGCATAGGCTCATCACAAGGCACAACCACTCGTGTCTCTCCACCATAAGTGTCAAAGGAAGCAGTACCCTTATTGGACAGTACGTCCTGAAGGTGAGGACCCCTAGATCTCTTCCTCAGGCGTCTATCAAGACGTACAGCAAGAGACATAGCTGCTTCCAATGACTCAGGATTTTCATGAAAAGCCAATGCGTCCTGCAGTCTCTCAGAGAGACCCTGGCAGAATTGGCTACGGAGAGCAGAATCGTTCCACTCTGTATCCGTAGCCCATCTCCTAGATTCTGAGCAATAGGTCTCAACAAAACGTTCTCCCTGCCGCAAACCCCGTAACTTGGTCTCGGCCTGAGAGATCCGATCCGGGTCATCATAGATAAGACCCAAGGCTCTAAAGAATTTATCTACCGACCAGTCGGCAGAGAAAAAGCCCAAGATTGGGCGTCCTCTTTTAGCAATGAAATAATCATACCCACACGTTAACACTCATCCCCAGAAGAGTATGGGCACAGCCTAAAGTATAATTTACATGACTCCCTGAACCGTATGAAATTGTCACTACCCGGAAAACCTGTCTGGGAGAGCTACCTTCGGTTCAGGGCAGGCCTGGAACCCACCACTGGAACCAGCAGCCTGTGGACTCTGAATCTGCAAAACCATTGCATGGAGGTCTGCTACCTCCAAAGTCAAATTTTGCAGCTGTTTGACCAGTGCAGTCATAGCATCCATAGCTGCACAGATCAGAACAAAAAATGGCGGTATTGGCTCTGGATAATGTCACGGATGTTGTAGGGGAGAACACCAAAAGACAACAAGAAGGAAGGGAAAAGACACTAGGCCTCACCGCTAGGGAAGGAAAAGGGTCACCACCTATAAAACCCTGCTCCTGGCCCTAACTCCTATCCGTATGGGCACCTGTCGATGGTAGAGATACCCATACACAGGAACCTAGAAAACCCTGGTGGCCCTCAGATGCCCTAATCGTAATGACAGGGCAGAGACAACCCACTCCTTCCCTGGTGAAGGAACCAGCGTCTCGCTAAGGCCTAGTAAACAACAAAGGTGGGGGGAATACAAAACACAACAAGCAGAACACTTAACTTCTGCAGCTGATGGACGAACAGGACTTCACCACGAACCACACTCCAGCTCTTCCAAAAACTAAATGAAGCTATCCAGAGCAAGGAGTGATGGGTAAAGTCAGACTAAATAGGGGGAGGTGAAGGTCACATGATCCACACCTGAACAGGGGGTGTGGACATACAAACAACACACAGACAAAGTGAAACCAAAAGAGGCTGTCAGATAACTAATGTGCAGATATTCTTTCAGACCTTCTCAAACCTGTCACCGGCGTGACAATATGTCACAGAAACCCACAGAATATGGACACTATATTAGGCCCAGATTATTGGAATTTGCCCTAATGAAACAGTTTTTGGATGCAGGACAGTATATGTCACAGAAACACAAAGAATGTGGAGACTATATTAGGCCTAGATTATTGAAATTTGCCCTAAAGAAACAGTTTTCGGATGCAGGACAGTATATGTCGCAGAAACCCACAGAATATGGACACTATATTAGGCCCAGATTATTGGAATTTGCCCTAAAGAAACAGTTTTCGGATGCAGGACAGTTTTCGAAAACTGGCATTACAGTGATGGCAGTACTTACATGCACATTTATTGGCTGCTGAGCAGCCGCAAAACGTGCGGGGAGGAGACTCGAGCATGCCGCTCGAGCACATGTGGTACTCGGCCGAGTACCGCCATATGCAGAGCATAGCGATGCTCGAGCCGAACAGGTATTCGGCCGAGCATGCTCGCTCATCACTAGTCCTGACCACCTTGTTGGGAAACAGTAGAGCGTTGCAGCGCTCGTTGTTTCAGTAGCTCCCATTGTGGCGCATAAGAGCTGCGGAAACAGCATAGAACAGCAAGCTATACTGTTTCCCTAACTCAGAAATAGCATAGCTTGCTATGCTACGCTGTTTCTGACCGGCTGGTGGTCGGGACTGTGTCTCATCTCATCTTAATAACAGCAAGATAAGACAAACCCCTTGTATACACTTGTGTGAAATTGGCCTAATTGTGTAAGAAAATGTGCCACAAAACCTGTTTGTCTGTTTGTGAAAATATACTCTTAAAGAGGTTTTCCCATCACAGACAATGGGGGCATATTGCTGGGACCTACACTGAGAACGGAGCCGGGAAAGGTGGTGGAGGGCGCACTTCGCATGCGCAGCCGCCCTCAATTCATGTGTATTGGGCCGCCGAAAATAGCCGAGCTGGCTCAGCTATTTCCGTCGGCCCTGATAGTGGCTTGCTCGCACCGCGCTCCCATTCACTTATATGGGGAGAGAGCTTGGCGGTGGCCGGACCCCGGTAAACTCGCTGCTCTGCCCGCACCGTTCTCGGCATAGGTGCGGGTCACAGAGGTGTGACCCGCACCTATCAGACAATGGAGACATATTCTAGTGATATGACTGTGATGGGAATACCTCTTTAAAGAAAGAAAAGTAAATGTAGGTAGTCTACACAAATGACTGCTCACCATCACTTCAGGATTTGGAAAACATGGTTGTTGTCCCCCCAAAAAAGGTGTCCCATACCTGTCCACATATTGTGTGTGGTTTTGCAGCTCATTCCCATTCACTTCAGTGGAAAGCGGCTGCAATACCACGCACAACCTGTGGACAGGTGTTGTGCTGTTTCTGTAAGGAAGCTGCCATGTTTTCTACCCTGGAACAATCCCTTTACCTTCAGCATAGCAAACCTCTTTTTTTAGAGCTCAGTTTTTCAAGTCACCTATTCTAATATAGGTATATAGTTACTATATAGTGTTCTAGAATTTGAATTAGTATTTGCACGTAAAAAGCAGTTTACAAACTGAAAGGAATCATAAAGAACACAGAGTCCTGCTCCCTCTGCCAAACATAGAGTAATTGACAGCAGTGCATACTATCTTATACGGCAAAAACTGTCAATCAGGCCGTGTGTGCCTGAAAAAGCAGAACTCGTAGGCTTTTTCGATGATTTCTGACTACAGCTTTTCTTTTTTTTTTTTTTTCATTAAAATACTGAATCACATCATAAAAACAATATATCCCCCGAGCTCAGCATCTCCCTCTCTTACAGAAACTGCTCTTAGATTGGAAGCATAAGAGACCTGACAAATTTACTTTAATTCAGTGTCTATGCAGTGAACTTGGAGCTCTTCATGGGAAAATGGAGCTCCGACAGCATAAAGATATGTTATGAAATGAATCAGCATAGAATGTTGGCCCAAAAGAAAATAATGTAATGATAAAAGGCTGAAATAAACTTCTGGCTTTGATGCAATCCTCATGTGATGAAGGCTACAACAGCTAAACAAACATAGATCAATTATGTTTTTGGATTAGAGTCAAACATGACACTTCTATATTCAGTATAAGGGCTCATGCACACGACCATTGTTGTTTTGCGGTCCGTTTTTCACGGATCCGTTGTTCCGTATCTAAGGTTTTTTTTTTCTCTGATTTAAGTTGTCTTCCGTTCCGTTATTCCACAAAACATATCCGTATGGTTTCCGTATGCGATCCGTTTTTTGCAGATCGGGAACGGAAACGGTAACTTATTAATCACCAAACACATGAGCAATATGGGTGGGCATAGCATTTTTACAGTATGGATCCGCAAAATACGGATGACATGGAATGAAATGGAATGCATACGGAGTACCTTCCATTGTTTTTGCAGACCCATTGAAGTAAATGTTTCCGCATACGGTCCGCAAAAAAACCGGAATGGAAGCAGAAAGAAAATAAGTTTGTGTGCATGAGCCCTAATGCATACCGTGGAAAGAAAATATCAGTCTTAATCATGGTCTATTATAAATATATCCAACATTTAGAAAATGTCTTTTAATGTTGGATTCACATGAGAATTCTGTGGCGTTTTTCACCACTTTGGCGGTGGTGTCTTCTGCACCAGCGTTTTTTTGCTGAATGAACACCAGCTCCAGATGTTAGCTGAAAGTCTATGGGAAATATAAAATATGCAGTACACGCGAGATTTTTTTGGCAGTGGTGTTTTTTTCAATTTGGTGCTATTTTTCATGTGTATGGCGTTTTTTTAAATGCAGCATTTTGAAGCTATGAAGCTTAAAAAAACATCATCCATACAAAAAACAAAAAAAAGTGCCATAAAAAACGCATACACACACTTTGGAGAAAAATGCAAGCAGTTTCTGTGACATCCTTTCAGTGGTAAAAAATAACGCCAGACCAAATTCATGTTTGTGGCCCTTAGCCTTGCATCAGTCATGACCATGTCCGTGCTACCTTAATATGGTATTACATTTTGTGTGTAATTACACTATAATAAGCTTTATGCTTCAACAGTCAAAAACATCCTAATAAAACAACAGAAATAAGAAATATGGATTAGGATATTTAAGAAAAAAAATGTAACTTCTTCCGGGGCACCTAGAAATTTATTTGACGGTCTGGAAGAGGTTAAATGCTTTTATTTTTTCCTAAACATCTTTACAGAGATGTCTGCAGAGAGATTGTGCAGCTACAGGAGCGGGGAACTAGTTGTCAGTGACAGCCGGGCTCCCTATTGAAAATCCCATGATCAAGAAGAGGTAAGTAGGGATTAAATCACGGCACTGATCCTGAGAAGTTTTCAAACGAAGTTCATCCAAGATGGAAGCTTTATTGGGACTATTTGTTTCAGGCCTGATGAAGGCACTGGTTTAGTACTGAAACATGTAGTCCCAATAAAGCATTTTATCTTGAATTAACTTTATTTGATGACCTCTCAGTACCAGAGGTGTGGCCAAGTCCCTTCTTATCTTTTCTTGTTCATGTGACTCTTTGGGATTCTGCTTATTTGTCAACACTAGGGTTGTGTCTGTTGTTTGCACAACCATCAAAGGTAGAGCACCCAATCACTCGCTTTTGCGCCATCCCACAATGTATACAAACAATACTGTTCAAGGTGCACTGTGTTTAATTCTCTTTTGCATCCCGATTGAGAAGGCAGACCTGTGTTTTTTATTTGCCATCCATGCTTTCCCTATCACTGTATATCTGTATGCACAGATCAGGAAGCATCAGTGCTGTTTCCTTTTCCAGTCGTAGTAATCATATATGTACAGTGTTCCCTCTGATTTCCAGGTAACTGCAAGAGCTCTTGGTTCTTAGCAGATTCAGATCAGCCCTGCATTGCATATCAGGAAACTGTAATCCCCTGTAACTGGAGCTAATACAGGTGAAACTCAAAATATTAGAATATTGTGCAAAGTTCATTTATTTCAGTAATCCAACTTAAAAGGTGAAACTAACATATGAGATAGACTCATTACCTGCAAAGTGAGATATTTCAAGCCTTTATTTGTTATAATTTGGATGATTATGGCTTACAGCTTATGAAAACCCCAAAGTCTCAATTTTGAGGTACCCTTTGCTCAGGGGGTATGGATTAATTAGCTGACTAGAGTGTGACACTTTGATCCTAGAATATTGAACCTTTTCACAAAATTCTAATTTTAAGCAGCATTAATGCAATTCTTTTTAATTTGCATTACTGAAATTGATGGACTTTTGCACGATATTCAAATTTTTCGAGTTTCACCTGTATGTCAGCCCCAGTTACAAGAAAAAACAGCATTAAAAAAGTAAAACATATTGTTAAATACCTTCAAAGGTTTTGTATGAGGGCACAAAGTTTAAAATAAATATTTAAGCTTTAAAAAATAAATATTAAAATTAATAATCTAGAAGCTTACATTGCAGCTTCAAGCCCCAGCAACCATAAACCATCCCCTGTATCAAAATGTTCCAGAGACACAATTTAGGGCTCTTTCACACTTGCGTTGTTCTGTTCCGGCATAGAGTTCCGTCGTCGGGGCTCTATGCCGGAAGAATCCTGATCAGGATTATCCCCATGCATTCTGAATGGAGAGAAATCCGTTCAGGATGCATCAGGATCTCTTCAGTTCCGGAACGGAAAGTTTTTTGGCCGGAGAAAATACCGCAGCATGCTGCGCTTTTTGCTCCGGTCAAAAATCCTGAACACTTGCCGCAAGGCCGGATCCGGAATTAATGCCCATTGAAAGGCATTAATCCGGATCCGGCCCTAAGCTAAACGTCGTTTCGGCGTATTACCGGATCCGACGTTTAGCTTTTTCTGAATGGTTACCATGGCTGCCAGGACGCTAAAGTCCTGTTTGCCATGGTAAATTGTAGTGGGGAGCGGGGGAGCAGTATACTTACCGTCCGTGCAGCTCCCAGGGCGCTTCAGAGTGACGTCAGGGCACCCCACGCGCATGGATGACGTGATCGCATGGATCAAGTCATCCATGTGCATGGGGCGCCCTGACGTCATTCTGGAGCGCCCCGGGAGCCGCACGGATGGTAAGTATACTGCTCCCCCGCTCCCCACTACTATGGCAACCAGGACTTTAATAGCGTCCTGGGTGCCATAGTAACACTGAACGCATTTTGAAGACGGATCCGTCTTCAAATGCTTTCAGTTCACTTGCGGTGTTTCGGATCCGGCGGGCACTTCCGGCAAATGGAGTACACGACGGATCCGGACAACGCAAGTGTGAAAGAGGCCTTAAAAATGTATTTCAGCTGCACTGTTCTATTTAAAAAAAAAAATTCAAATGTAAATAACAGCAGTGAAGGCCAGTTTGCAGTGTTCGCCCTGAAACAAATGCAGTCACCAGGAGCAGGCAGTTCCGATAACAGCCGCTGGGGGCCTTCATTGTGCTGTTCTCGGAACTGCCTGCTCCCGGTGACCGCATTTGTTTCAGACTGGCTCGCAACACAGGCACAGGTAAGAGCTTACCTGTGCATCACCGGACTTGTGAGTTAAGATTGCAGCCCGCATGTGTTCGCGGGCGAACACTGCGAACTGGCCATCACTGAATAACAGGCTGTTTTTCTCTTCTTTTTACTTTTTGCTGGGTATAAAAAAGCCTATCTAAGGGCTCATGCACACGACCGTGCCATTTTTTGCTGTCCGCAAATTGCGGATCTGCAAAAAATGGATGCCCCCCATGTGCCTTCCGCAATTTGCGGAATGGAACAGGAGGCCCATTATAGAGATGCCTATTCTTGTCTGCAAATGCACAAGAATAGGACGTCTCATAATTTTTTTTGCGGGGTCACGGAACGGAGCAAAGCATGCGGACAGCACACAGAGTGCTGTCCACATCTTTTGCGGACCCATTGAAATGAATGTTTCCGTATACGGAATTAAAATACGGTCTGTATACGGAACGCAAAAAACTTTTGTGTGCATGAGCCCTGAGCCAGGCTTTAGTAGAGCAGCACTGGTATAGGCAGGAGCAGTGATGTGCTATGGATCTCCTGCCTGTACAATGTTCAGTGTGGCCGTAAGGGTGTCTGTACTCCCATAAACAGTGGTGTATGGAGGTACGTATTGCAAAATGCTATAGGCTATTGAACTGAGAAAACATGAGAAAAAAAAACAACGTATTCGCAAAAATAAATTTTATGGCATTTACAGTGGGTTTTAATAAAGTATATAGAATGGTTTAGGTACACTTAAAAAAATAAAATAAATGACACTTTAGACATGAAAACCACACTCACATTGAAAAGGTACACTAGGAAAAACCGCCAAACTTCGGGTGCCTGTGTTTTTCCTGCAAAAACACGTGCAAAAAGGTGGGAAAATCACCAGTAAAAAACATGTGTGAATCCAGCCTACGTGCAGCATAGAAGACAAAATAACTGAGCTGGCTGATGTGTCAATCTGGGTTATCTGTTGACAAAGGTGTGGCATTGTAGTTGTCCTATGCTCTTTCAGACGAGCATGTCCTGTGTGGAAATCATGTGTGGGCATGATTTCCTGTTATGGACACTGCTAGTTTTGCAAGATTGCACAGCATAGTGATGATTTATAATGCTTTGTGTCATTGTATGACCTTACTTCTACAAAATTATACTGATATAATACTGTGGCACATCTCAAACTTAAAAGAGAGATACAAGGGGTATTGTGTAAAATATTATTTCAGGCTAGATTGCTTATACTTCGAAAATGGATAAATAAAGATCCCCCCACAGTGGGACAGTGGCAGGAAGCAGTGCTCAATTTGATTAAATTGGAACAGGCGGCTGAGAGATATAGGGATAGAGATGTAAAAATTGACAAAATATGGAGGAAATGGTTGAACCAGGGCCACGGTGCTTGAATGATAAATACCTTCTTTTTTTTTCCCTCTCTCTCCTCTCCCCCCCCCCCCCACCTTGGCTCTTTCTCTCCAAACGGAGGGGCGGAGAAACTCTCTCTCTCTCTCTCTCTCTCTCTCTCTCTCTCTCTCTCTCTCTCTCTCTCTCTCTCTCTCTCTCTCTCTCTCTCTCTCTCTCTCTCTCTCTCTCTCTCTCTCTCTCTCGTGGGTGGGAGGGTAGTCGGTATAATATGTTAATACATGAATGATTATTGTGATGGACCCTTTGGACGGTCCGATGCTGTGTTTTTTGTATGTGTTTGGTATAACAAATAAAAAGATTAATAAAAAAATAAAAATATTTTTGCACCCGTGCAGAAAAAACAAACACTGAACGCAATTGCAGACAAAAGTGACTGATGGTGCTTGCGAAATGGTGCGAGTTTCACAGAACACATCCTGACAATCCGTATCGTTTGTGTGAAAGAAACCTTAGGGTGATATTACACTGCCCAATATTCGGCAATGGTGGATAATAATTGTCCATTGCTGCTTGTTTGCACCAGCCTGATAACACAGATGCAAGTGTTGAACATTTTTTTAAAAAGACCAATTGAAAAAATTATTTTTAGACCGAAATTAGTAAAATGCAATGCTAAAAAAAGCATGTTCATAGCCTTTAAGTTTGGGACCACCAACTTAAGGCCTCTTTCACACTGACGTGTGTGATCCGTGGCCATATTGCGGCCCGCAAATCGCGGGCCGCAATACACGGCCACAGTTTCGTGTGCATTCCGCATCACGGATGCGGACTCATTCACTTCAATGGGTCCGCAAATCCGGAATCGCGGAATGGCTGCACGGGACGGGACCCCTCGGAAGTACTACGGAGTGCCTCCGTGGGGTTACGTCCCGTACTTCCGTTCCGCAAAAAGATAGAACGTGTCCTATCTTTTAGCGGAACGGGCGGATCGCGGACCCATTAAAGTTAATGGGTCCGCGATCCGATGCGGCTGACCTACGGCCGGCGATCGTGCATTGCGGCCCGCTATTTGCGGGCCGCAACACAGGCACGGGTCACACACGTCAGTGTGAAAGAGGCCTAAGGGTGTATTCACACATTGCAGTCAGATCACGTTTTTGGCTGCAACTACCACCAAAAATGGTGATCTGTTTTGGTTCTTCCATAACATTTTATTTATAATGGACTGAGTGTGCTTTGTAAAAAATAAAAAATAACTTTTATTCAGATACTTTAAAAAAAATTATCATTTGGGTAAGGTAATAGATTGAAGCGCGAGACAGGGTTGAATAGCCTGGTCACTTTTCTTGTGGTCTGCATTTCCCTGTTTATGATAAATTGCTAATGCTGGATTGCTTCTGCTTCGAGGGGAAAAAACACATGAAAAAAATGTCCTTCAAACTTTTGCTACAAAGTGCTATACTGTTATAAGAAACACTGTAGAAACAGCATGTGGTATGAAAAATGCCAGCTGCTTTTATGGCCTCACCGCACCGCATCTTCCGGATTGCAGACCCATTGCGGTGCCCGTGTATTGCGGACCCACTGTATGCGGACCACAGTACGGCCACGGCCAGGCATTGGCCATGTGCATGAGCCCTTAAAATCCAGATGTAACCAGTTTTTAAGGTCTTGTAATAGAAGTTAATTGCGGTATGTGGATATGGTAGGAAAGGTTTTTTGTTATGTTGAAAAAAAAAAATAACCAGGGTGAAAAAAACATGGTGTGAACATTTCTTAACATTTTATGAAGCTATATGAGGCATTGTCATCTAACGCTGTGATCTTTCTCTTGTAGGATGTTCCTGCACTACCATTTAATAGATCGTTCTTGGAAAGAAATTTGCCATCAGCTCAAGGATTTGTTAGGTTCATTGGCTACTCTACGTTCATTGCTTCGGCAACTGCTCTTGGGTTCTTTGCATACAAGAAAGGCTTCATTGCTCATGTTAAATAAGTTCACAATACTGGTCTCATTTTCATGGTGACAATCAGCCGATTCTGTTGTGTTATTTGGTATACACAGCGTATAAGCCACATGCCACGTTAACCTTATCTCTTAGAGCTCATGCACACAAACGTATTTTCTTTCCGTGTCCATTAGGTTTTTTTGCATTTCAATGGGTCTGCAAAAAATGGAAAGTGACTCTGTGTGCATTCCGTTTCCGTATGTCCGTATTGCCGTTCTGCAAAAAATAGAACATGTCCTATTATCGTCCGCATTACGGACAAGGATAGGACTGGTCTATTAGGGGCCAGCTGTTCCGTTCCGCAAAGTATGGAATGCGCACGGACGTCATCCGTATTTTTTGCGGATCCGTTTTTTGCGGACTGCAAAATACATACGGTCATGTGCATGAGCCCTTAGGGTATGATGCAACCGTGAAATCGTGTGCGGAAAATCTTCTTTAGTTTTCAGTACAAGCAATGTTGATGTGATTTTGAGAATTCTCGTCTATACATGACAGGCAAATAAAAACCAGCAGGGTAAATTGTACCACTGTGCAGATTTTAAATTTGCAGCATATCAATTATACTGTTCTGTCAAAGATTTCATTCTTTGCAATGTTAGGCCCCTTTCACATTGGCGTTGCGGATTGGGGCCGGATGTGTTCAGGGAAAATGGTGCGATTTTGACACTAAAACAAGTCAGTTTTCACTGCGATTGCATTCTATGTTTGCGTTTTTTGCCGGGTGCAAAACATTGTAATGCGTTTTGCACGCGCGTGAGAAAAATCAGCATGTTTGGTACCCAGACCCAAACTTCTTCACAGAAGTTCGAGTTTGGGTTAGGTGTTGTGTAGATTTTATTATTTTCCCTTATAACATGGTTATAAGGGAAAATAATAGCATTCTTAATACAGAATGCATAGTACAATAGGGCTGGAGGGATTAAAAAAAATAAAAAATAATTTAACTCACCTTAATCCACTTGATCGCGCAGCCCTGCTTCTCTTCTGTCTTCTTCTTTGAGGAATAGGACCTTTGATGACATTACTGCGCTCATCACATGGTTCATCACATGATCTTTTACCATGGTGATAGATCATGTGACAGACCATGTGATGAGCACAGTGACGTCATCAAAGGTCCTTTTCCTGTGCACAGCAAAGAAGAAGACAGAAGAGAAGCCGGGCTGCGCGATCAAGTGGATTAAGGTGAGTTATATTATTTTTATTTATTTTTTTAACCCCTCCAGCCCTATTGTACTATGCATTCTGTGTTAAGAATGCTATTATTTTCCCTTATAACCATGTTATAAGGGAAAATAATAATGATCGGGTCCACATCCCAATCGTCTCCTAGCAACCGTGCGTGAAAATCTCACCGCATCCGCACTTGCTTGCGGATGCTTGCGATTTTCACGCATCCCCATTAACTTCTATGGGGCCTGCGTTGCGTGAAAAACGCTGAATATAGAACATGCTGCGATTTTCACACAACGCACAAGTGATGCGTGAAAATCACTGCTCGTGTGCACAGCCCCATATAAATGAATGGGTCCGGATTCAGTGCAGGTGCAATGCGTTCACGTCACGCATTGCACCCGCGCGGAAAACTCGCTCTTGTGAAAGGGGCCTTAATCCGCATATATTATTATTATTTTTAAATTCTTTATTTAGGAAGTTTCAATAAAAACAAGAACAAGTGTCTCTTCATTACAATAAAACATATCAGACATATATCTGTAAGGCAAGTAATCAGCAACTCAATATCTTCATCATCATTTAAATAAAACATGTCAAATATAGACCTGTGTGAAGAGTCCTCTGTGACAAATCAGTTTTAGCGCTATTGTGCTTTGCCCATTGTCCATATGATATAGTCTAACAGTGCTTTAAACTATCAATCTTATCTTAAATACCGTATAATCAGACAGACAGTAGGAGGGAGACAAACAGCAATATAAGGGGAGGGTTGTGGGGAAAGGGGGAGAGGAGTAAGAAAGAAAGAAAGAAAGAAATAAGGGGGGGGGGAGTTGAAGAGGGATGAGTAAAGTACAGTAAGAAAGGAGGTCTTCATTATGTTAACAGAGCGTGGTATTCTGGTGTGTCCTGGAAGGTGAGTCCATACCGAGACAAATGCCTCATGAGAGTTTTTCAGGTGGCTTTTATTTCCTCCATTCTCCAAATGTCCACTACCTTGTTGACCCAAAGGTGTGTAGCAGGTGGGGAAGGTGATTTCCATCTGGCTGGGATACAGGCCCTCACCGTGTTTACTAGGTGACGCAATATTGATTTGTATAGTAGACGGTTAGGTAGGTCCGAAAGGTGTGATAAAAAGAAGCTCGGAGAATTCGGAATTTGAAAGGAGAAGATCTGTGTCATGGTTTTATGTACCTACTCCCAAAATTGTCTGATTCTACAACAGTGCCAAAAGATATGAATCAGTGTGCCTGGTGCCGACTCACATCTCCAGCATAGTGAAGATATTGAGGGGAACATTTTCTGTAGGCGGGTCGGGACATAGTACCGTCTAGAGAGTATCTTGAAACCTGCTTCTTGAAATTTACAGGCTAGCTATGGATGATTTAGGCATTATGTTGAATAGCTTTGGCCATTGGTCGGGGGGAATGTCTGTCCCAAGATCAGAGCTCCATTTATCAATATATGTAGGGCGAAAGTCCGGATCCGGAGCTACCAGCGCTTTATAAAACTCTGAGTGTCGGTAGATTCCTGAGCCGATACAGACCTTTTCAAATGAAGTCAAGGATCTGTCGAAGCCCGGAGACGAGGGGATCGAGGAGAGGAAGTGAGATATTTGTCTAGCTCTCCAATGCCCCAGGGCACACGGGTCCGATAGGTTTTGTAATTCGGAATGTGTGAGCCATCTCCCTGCAGTTCTGAACAAAGGGGCCCTGCACTTACCACTCAGATGCCTTTGTAGGTGCGGCCCTGAGGAGCAGCTGACTAGGAAGTCCGGGTGACCCAGGATTGTGAACAATGGGGAGGGTGAAGTGGATAGTGTGTTCACGGCAGCATACTTGTGGAATTGCAATAAGGTGGGGCCTATGGTGGGGTGAGCGGAAAGAGCGGTTGGTGTCCGCACCATTGCCCAGGGCAAGAGCACTAGAGGGGTTCGAGAGCAATGCTGTTCAATGCTGCCGGAATAAAACTACATGTCCGACATTTATTCCGGCAGCCTCTCGCCATGTGCTGCCGTGCCTCTGCCGGAACTTCGCCCCGCCCCCATTATATTCAATGGGGCCGGAGCGGTAGTCCGGGGGCACACGTTCACTAGCGGCAGGACGGATCCGACAGGCTGTTCACCCGACGGAACAGCCTGCCGGAGGTCCGTGCCGCTAGTGTGAAAGTAGCCTTAGTCAACTGGGCATGAGATTGTTTGTTTGTGAACAAGCTCAAGGCGGGAGACCTCCACAAGAAGTTGGGAGATTTCCTCTGCTCTTTCTTTTTTCCACCTGGCTCTATGCTTAATGAGAGCCCCTCTGATTACACATTTCTGAGCTGCCCATACTGTAAGGGGGGAAGTGTTATCCACCTGGTTTTCCTCGAAGTGACTGGAGAGAACCTTGTGGATATCTTGAGAGATCACTAGATCCTTTATTAAAGACTCATTCAATCGCCACTGCCAGGATTTGGGTGCTGGAAGCGGGATTCTCAAAGAAGCATGGAGCATAGCATGATCAGAGAAGGTCATTGTGTCGATCGAGGAGGAAGCTAAAAGAGGAACCGCTGAATATCTTATCAGGAAGTAGTCTAACCTGGAGTAGACATCTCTTGCCGCAGATTAATTGGTGTAGTCCCAGACATCTGGGTTCACCGCCCTCCATACATCTATTAGTTGGTGGGAGTGTAGAAGACATTTGATACTATGGAGATAAGAATAGGCCAAGTGTGAAGCCCCTCTAGATATGTCTATCTGCGGGTCTATGGCAACATTTAGATCCCCCTGACGAAAAGCACACCTTCCGCAAAACAGTCTAATTTCGATAGTATTCCCGCTAGAGCCTTGTGTTGATTGGTACACATTGGCTAGAGTGTAAAGTTGTCCTGCTAGACAGCCTTTTGCGAAAAGGTATAAACCATTTTCATCAGTCTGAAAGTCTACCAGTTCCCAGGGGGTAGATCTGGAGATTAGCATGCTTACACCTCTAGATTTTGATGACTTCTGCAGTGTGTATGTGTATATTGTTTTGGAGGTGCGTTTGGAGTCGTTATCATGTTGGAATATTGCCCCGCGGCCCAGTTTCCAAAGGGAGGTGTCTATGCTCTGCTTCGGTTTGTCGTGGTTCCCTTAATGAACTGTAGCTCCCTACAGCCTGCAGTCCTCATGCAGCCCCAAACCACGACACTCCCACCACCATGCTTGACTGTAGGCAAGACACACTTGTCTTTGTACTCCTCACCTGGTTGCCGCCACACACGCTTGACACCATCTGAACCAAATACCGTAAGTTTATCTTGATCTCATCAGACCACAAGACATGATTCCAGTAATCCATGACCTTAGTCTGCTTGTCTTCAGCAAACTGTTTGCAGGCTTTCCTGTGCATCATCTTTAGAAGAGTCTTCCTTCTGGGACGACAGCCATGTAGACCTATTTGATGAAGTGTGCAGCGTATGGTCTGAACACTGACAGGCTGACCTCTTTAACCTCTGCAGCAATGCTGGCAGCACTCATGCGTCTATTTTAAAAAGACAACCTCTGGATATGACGCTGAGCACGTGCACTCAACTTCTTAGGCCGACCATGACTAGGCCTGTTCTGAGTGGAACCTGTCTTGTTAAATCGCTGTATGGTCTTGACCACCATGCTACAGCTCAGTTTTAGGGTGTTGGCAATCGTCCTATAGCCTAGGCTCTACTATAGCCTTTATGTAGAGCAACAATTCTTTTTTTCAATTCTTTTTTTAAGATACTCAGATAGTTCTTTGACATGAGGTTCCATGTTGAACTTTCAGTGACTAGTATGAGATTCTTTGAGAGTGATAACACCAAATTTAACACACCTGCTCCCCCTTCACATTTGAGACCTAGTAACTAACAAGTCACATGACACCGAGGAGGGAAAATCGCTAATTGGGCACAATCTGGCCATTTTCACTTTGGGGTGTTCTCACTTTTATTGCCAGCGGTTTAGACAATAATGGCTGTGTGTTGGGTTATTTTGAGGGCACACAAAATTTACACGGTTATACAAGCTGTACACTGACTACATTGTAGCAAAGTGTCACATCTTCAGTGTTGTCCTATTAAAAGATATAATAAAATATTTAGAAAAATGTGAGGGGTGTACTCACTTTTGTGATATACTATATATCTGTTATACATATAAAAATGAGTTTCTGTCTGTCTGTCTGTCTAGACGTCTGTCTGGACGTTCTTTAAGCGCACCAAATTTGGCACACAGGTAAAGAAGGTTTTAGACAGGCTCTCAGCTCTCTAGGACTTACCGCTCCTGAGATATTCCCAAAAAATTACCTGCATTAGCCAATAAAAGTCTGCAAGTCTTTCACTCATATCCCAAATGCTATACACACGGTCACATGTCCCTTATCAGCCAATAGAAGCTCACAGGTCCTATTCCAGGTTGCCATAACAACTGATCGAAGGTTTCAGCAGGTCGAAAGTCCTTAAATATTCAGTCATATGACGTATCACGGCACAACAACACTGCTACATGCATGGGGGGCCACTATTAAACGGACGGGGGCTGTGGTATTGACTGTTAAAGGGGCGGGCACTGTGGAGGTCACTGTTATTAAAAGGGCAGATGCTGTGGAGGTCACTGTTATTAAAGGGGAGGGCGCTGTGAAGGCCACTGTTAAAGGGGCGGGCGCTGTGGAGGTCACTGTTATTAAAGGGGCAGACTCTTTGGAGGTCACTGTTATTAAAGGGGCGGGCACTGTGGAGGTCACTGTTAAAGGGGCAGGCACTGCGAAGGTCATTGTTTTAACTCTCTAGGACGTACCGTTCCTGAGATATTCCCCAAAAATTACCTTCATTAGCCATTAGAAGCCAGCAAGCCTTTCACTTAAATCCGAACTGCCATTCACACAGTCACATGTCCCTTATTAGCCAATAGAAGCTTGCACGTCCTACTCCAGGTTGCCATAACAACTGATCACAGGTTTTAGCAGTTAGTAGGTCCTTAACTATTCAGTCATATGATGTATGATGGCACAACTACACTGCTACATGCATGGGGGAAGAGGCCACTATTAAATGTGCTGTGTAGTTCATTGTTAAAGGGGCGGGTATTGTAGAGAACACTGTTGAAGGGGCAGGCACTGTGGAGGTTATTTTTAAAGGGGCGGGCACTGTGGAAGTCACTGTTAAAGGGGCAGGTACTGTGGAGGTCACTGTTAAAGGGGCGACCACTATGAAGGTCACTGTTAAAGGGGTGATCAATGTTAAAGGGGCGGGCACTGTGGAGGTCACTGTTAAAGGGGCGGTCACTGTGAAGGTCACTGTTAAAGGGGTGATCAATGTTAAAGGGGCGGGCACTGTGGAGGTCACTGTTAAAGGGGCGGGCACTGTGAAAGTCACTGTTAAAGGGGCGGGCACTGTGCAGGCATATTTTAAAGGGGCGTGCACTGTGGAAGTCACTGTTAAAGGGGCGTGCACTGTGGAAGTTGAAAGGATTTGGATCTTTCTGGACCTCTACGACAACCTTGGTTTGAGACACTGACGTCAGGAGAGATGTTTCTCAGTTGCTAATAACAGACACACACACAGGCAATCACTGAGAAACACTCTAATTTTATTATGCTATAGCTTGGCCTTATATAGGCAGTAGAAAAGTTTGCATAACAACAGCGTTAATCCAATCATAAAAGATAAACATTGGTGCTCACACAGATACTACCGGAACATCCTTTTATGGTATGTAATACGTCACATATAAGAATGTACGCAGTTGTGCCGAATGACCCTGAATGAGACAGAACATTTGTTCTAGTTCTGGGAGATTTCCAGAATCTGTCGTGAGACAGATAAGTGAACCTAACTCACAGCGGGGCGGATGTGAAACAGTGCGTGGGTGAGATATTATAACAATTCTGTATATGTAAGAGAAGACAAGATGGAGTCACATTTTCCTTTAATCCCCTCTTAGAACAAAATTTCTTAGATAATATGGTTCTTACCCTTGCCCTTTTCCCTGTATACCGCCAGATATTTTCTATATCCTTCATGTGAGTTGTCTTCAGGATTAGGTAGCAGAGTTTCAGAAAATTACATATTTGATACTCCTTTTATTATCAGTTTCCGTACACATGGTATGATACATGTTGCAACTAATGCTATTACTATAATAATTATCAGGATAATAATTCCCAACTGTACAAGTGCCTGTTTCCAGTTAGTGAATCAGCCAAAATACTGATCCCAAGGGTTATCAATACCTGAGTTTCTTTTGAGCTCGATTGATAAATCCTCGAGTTTCTTTATTGCCAGTGTGACCTTACCATTAGGGCCGGTGTTGTTGGGTATGAACGTGCAGCAGGATGAGGGGTTGGATGAGGGGTCCGTCCATACCTTATAGACACCACCTCTTTCTGCAAGTATCATATCGAGTACCATGCGGTTTTTAAATGTCATAAAGGAATCTGCTTGTAACTGTTCTGCTACACCCTGTAACGCATCCCTGGTGTAGTTTACAAACCTTTGTTGATTATAGTAGATATAGTTGATCCAGTCTACATTTTTGTTGATTGTTATGTGGGGAATTATGGATTCAAATCCTGCTGCCACCTGACCTCTGGCCTTGAATTCATCAGGGACCCCTCTTGGGACCCCGATTGCATCAATATACACGTGTGGGTCGAAGCTACCTTTTGGGAGGGTGTGACGGTTGCGTATATGTGTGTTGGTGTCTTTTTCATTTTCAGTGAAGATGTGTATGTTCACGATGGCTTTAGCAAGGGCACATTCACCTTTCCAGGAACCCTCTAGTCTAGATCTTATCTTTCCATCCCCACAGATCCAATATACATCTCCAATCGAGTATACTTGATTCTGTGTGAGGGAGGTATCTGTTTCACTGTAAGTTGCACAGTATCCTTCAGTAAAATTACCCAGGGATCTTCTTTGATCTCCCCCTCTGTGGCAGGTATAGTTACCAGGATAGATATGTATACCTGCACCAGGGTGGGGAGTTTTTATGAGGAGTGGGTATTTTTGCTTCCATTCTTCACATGCAGACTGGTTAGTAGATGAATTTGAGAATAATTGCAAAAAACTTTCCTCAACACTAGAGGGCAATATTAAGGGCACAGTACCTAGGTGAGGCTTAGCGGTCCCACATATATAAAAATTACTTTTATTTACTGAAGCAGCGCTGTACTTCATCCATTCTAACCATAGGTTGGCATCATATGTTGGGTCAGATATTGCTCTCATATTGTTAAAAGTTAAGATACGGGGTTTGAGGGGGTTGGTTTGTTTCTGAGGGTATGTCCATTCTTATAGTGGTTGCCGCAGCTCGTGGAAGGACTGCACTTCATTATGCTGCATAAACAGAAGGAGTAAGTTGCAACGTGAGTACTGGAGGAATTGTACCAGAAGGTAGTGATTCCACCTTTCTGCGCTATAGCAACTTCAGCTTTGTTATCCTCCGGCAGAGTCATTAGGATCGTCAGTAATCCCACAGTCCAAGTAGACCGTCTGTGCCATCTTCCAGAATTGAGGGAGTGCATCCTGGTGGAGGTCAGAGCTGTCTGCTCCCATTAGTACCTCACTTTGTCCTTTTTCGAGGTCAGGACTGTCTGTCCCCGTTATTACCTCCTTTTGGGGTGCCTCCTTTACCAGTTTCACTCTGGTGGCGTGGATACAAGTAGGTGCTTCTTCCGTGAGTACTGCTGTGTGGGTCACGGCCACCACTGTAGTCGGTGGTCCATAGGTGAAGTTTCCTGCGAATTTTCCTTTCTTTAATTTCTTTATCAGCACGATATCTCCCACTTGGAATGGGTGAGTTGGTTCCTGTGGAAGACAAGGAGACTTACAATCAATTTTTTTCCTCAATTTCACTTAGGGCTTTAATCAATCTGGTTACATTGGTGTTTGGGTTGTTCCTCAAACATGTGATACACCTTCCCACATAATCTGACACTAACTGTTTAATGCCTGTAATATAGAAATTATGTGCCAGCAGCATGTGTGTTGTTTGAATGCTGTTGTGTCCTACTCCATGAAAATGTGCAATGAACAGAGGGGAGCTGTGCTGTGGTATGCATGTTTCCCCCTGTTTGCAGATTAATCCTGTCCTAGGATTCTTCTGCAAGATTGGATAACACCAATCGGCCATTTTATCGTCAGTAGCTGAGGACTGGAGATCCACAAGCATCTGAGTTAACTCAAGTGAAGGAGGTACTAATTTCACCATTTGCAATGTGGCTGGTGCCATAAGTGCAGCCTTCTTGGTCTCCGCGTCTGCCAGGGCATTGCCTTGGGACACATGATCTTTACCCCCAATATGCGCCCTGCAGTGGACAATTGCAATCTATGAGGGCAATCTTATGGCTTCTAAAAGTTGTATGACAAGTTGTGAATGTGAGATGTGCTTACCATCATCTGCAATGAATCCTCTCCTTTGCCAAATGACCCCGTGGTCCCAGACCACTCCATGTGCGTACCTGCTGTCAGTGTAAATGGTGACTGGCTTGCTTTCATGTAGTATGCATGCTCTCGTGAGTGCAATTAATTCTGCTGCTTGTGCAGATTGGTATGTGATGGGTCTGGCTTCCAGGACAATATGTGTGTCATGTTGTATGGCGTGTATACAATCATGAGCCTCTGTCAAGTGATCCTCATGTCCTTTAAGTCCTAATAGGGCATTCAAGATAGGTGATGGATCTGAGGTGTGTGTTGCATATTTGATTTGGAGGGAGGGATTGCTGAGGAGTAGAATCTCATATCCAGATAGTCTTTGTGCAGACATGTGCTGTGTGTGTATGCCTTTGAGAAGGCCTACTACATCATGTGTGGTGTACAGGATAGTCTCATGTCCCATTGTGAGTGGCGTTGCAAGCTCAACCATCATAGCACAGGCTGCAAGAGATCTCAGACAGGCCGGCATTCCTTGGACGGATGCCGGAACCACCTTTGAAAAAAAGGCACAAGGACGTAACTTGCCTCCGTGATATTGTGTCAGCACACCCGCCATGGTTTTACAATTTTGTCGATCATATACGTGGAATGTGAGTTTGTAGTCAGGGAGGCCCAAACCTGGACTTTTCATTAAAGAACATTTCAAATAATCAAATGCATTAAACATTTCCTCAGACCACCTTATGAGATCTGGCATGTCTGCCAGAGTGGCTTGTCTCATTACATTGTCATAGTAGGATCAATCAGGAATCCATTGTCTGCAGTAGTTTATCATTCCAAGGAAGATAACATTTCTTTCTTGGTGTGTGGGGTGACCAGGCCCGCAACAGACTGGACTCTTTCTGTGCTGATTCTCCTTTCTCCCTTTGAGAGAACAAAGCCCAAGTATTCAACTTGCTTTTTACACCATTTCATTTTCTTGCGTGACACCTTGTGTCCACATTCAGACAACCATTTCAACAAAGATAAACCATCTGTTACATTGGCCTCCTCTGACATACTACACAATAACAAATAATCCACGTATTGCAAGAGCACAGAACCCTGGGGGGGGGGGGGGGGGGCCCTGGTTTTAAACTGGCTTGGAGGACAATGCTGTACACTACAGGTGAATCAGCATATCCCTGGGGCATCCTGCACCAGGTGAGTTGACGACCCTCAAAGGAAAAAGCAAAAAGAGTCTGGTCTGCTTGTCAACCGGGATAGAGAAGAAAGCATTTTGCAAGTCTATCACGCTGAAACAGACAGCTTCTGCAGTAAATGGCTGACAGCAACTGAGAAATGTCGGCTGTCTCTGTTTACTCACGTGTTGGCTCCTGAACTTTTGTAACTATGTGTGGGGGTCTGTATCTTTCTGATCTCAAAGCATCCCGCTGCCTCCTTCTCATATAATTGTTTCTCAAAGTCTTGTATGACACAAACCAACTTACGGATAGATCTCCCTGAGACTCTATGCCGTGCATGGCACTCCAAGTGCCGGCCTTATTCATGAAAGTACTCCAAGTACTTATTATAAACTCCCAGAGTCTATTTTTAAGGCTTAACAATGTATCCCGGATACATAATAAAAACTCATGGATAGCGTATAAGCCACATGCCACGTTAACCTTATCTCTTAGAGCTCATGCACACAAACGTATTTTCTTTCCGTGTCCATTAGGTTTTTTTGCATTTCAATGGGTCTGCAAAAAATGGAAAGTGACTCTGTGTGCATTCCGTTTCCGTATGTCCGTATTGCCGTTCTGCAAAAAATAGAACATGTCCTATTATCGTCCGCATTACGGACAAGGATAGGACTGGTCTATTAGGGGCCAGCTGTTCCGTTCCGCAAAGTATGGAATGCGCACGGACGTCATCCGTATTTTTTGCGGATCCGTTTTTTGCGGACTGCAAAATACATACGGTCATGTGCATGAGCCCTTAGGGTATGATGCAACCGTGAAATCGTGTGCGGAAAATCTTCTTTAGTTTTCAGTACAAGCAATGTTGATGTGATTTTGAGAATTCTCGTCTATACATGACAGGCAAATAAAAACCAGCAGGGTAAATTGTACCACTGTGCAGATTTTAAATTTGCAGCATATCAATTATACTGTTCTGTCAAAGATTTCATTCTTTGCAATGTTAGGCCCCTTTCACATTGGCGTTGCGGATTGGGGCCGGATGTGTTCAGGGAAAATGGTGCGATTTTGACACTAAAACAAGTCAGTTTTCACTGCGATTGCATTCTATGTTTGCGTTTTTTGCCGGGTGCAAAACATTGTAATGCGTTTTGCACGCGCGTGAGAAAAATCAGCATGTTTGGTACCCAGACCCAAACTTCTTCACAGAAGTTCGAGTTTGGGTTAGGTGTTGTGTAGATTTTATTATTTTCCCTTATAACATGGTTATAAGGGAAAATAATAGCATTCTTAATACAGAATGCATAGTACAATAGGGCTGGAGGGATTAAAAAAAATAAAAAATAATTTAACTCACCTTAATCCACTTGATCGCGCAGCCCTGCTTCTCTTCTGTCTTCTTCTTTGAGGAATAGGACCTTTGATGACATTACTGCGCTCATCACATGGTTCATCACATGATCTTTTACCATGGTGATAGATCATGTGACAGACCATGTGATGAGCACAGTGACGTCATCAAAGGTCCTTTTCCTGTGCACAGCAAAGAAGAAGACAGAAGAGAAGCCGGGCTGCGCGATCAAGTGGATTAAGGTGAGTTATATTATTTTTATTTATTTTTTTAACCCCTCCAGCCCTATTGTACTATGCATTCTGTGTTAAGAATGCTATTATTTTCCCTTATAACCATGTTATAAGGGAAAATAATAATGATCGGGTCCACATCCCAATCGTCTCCTAGCAACCGTGCGTGAAAATCTCACCGCATCCGCACTTGCTTGCGGATGCTTGCGATTTTCACGCATCCCCATTAACTTCTATGGGGCCTGCGTTGCGTGAAAAACGCTGAATATAGAACATGCTGCGATTTTCACACAACGCACAAGTGATGCGTGAAAATCACTGCTCGTGTGCACAGCCCCATATAAATGAATGGGTCCGGATTCAGTGCAGGTGCAATGCGTTCACGTCACGCATTGCACCCGCGCGGAAAACTCGCTCTTGTGAAAGGGGCCTTAATCCGCATATATTATTATTATTTTTAAATTCTTTATTTAGGAAGTTTCAATAAAAACAAGAACAAGTGTCTCTTCATTACAATAAAACATATCAGACATATATCTGTAAGGCAAGTAATCAGCAACTCAATATCTTCATCATCATTTAAATAAAACATGTCAAATATAGACCTGTGTGAAGAGTCCTCTGTGACAAATCAGTTTTAGCGCTATTGTGCTTTGCCCATTGTCCATATGATATAGTCTAACAGTGCTTTAAACTATCAATCTTATCTTAAATACCGTATAATCAGACAGACAGTAGGAGGGAGACAAACAGCAATATAAGGGGAGGGTTGTGGGGAAAGGGGGAGAGGAGTAAGAAAGAAAGAAAGAAAGAAATAAGGGGGGGGGGAGTTGAAGAGGGATGAGTAAAGTACAGTAAGAAAGGAGGTCTTCATTATGTTAACAGAGCGTGGTATTCTGGTGTGTCCTGGAAGGTGAGTCCATACCGAGACAAATGCCTCATGAGAGTTTTTCAAGGTGGCTTTTATTTCCTCCATTCTCCAAATGTCCACTACCTTGTTGACCCAAAGGTGTGTAGCAGGTGGGGAAGGTGATTTCCATCTGGCTGGGATACAGGCCCTCACCGTGTTTACTAGGTGACGCAATATTGATTTGTATAGTAGACGGTTAGGTAGGTCCGAAAGGTGTGATAAAAAGAAGCTCGGAGAATTCGGAATTTGAAAGGAGAAGATCTGTGTCATGGTTTTATGTACCTACTCCCAAAATTGTCTGATTCTACAACAGTGCCAAAAGATATGAATCAGTGTGCCTGGTGCCGACTCACATCTCCAGCATAGTGAAGATATTGAGGGGAACATTTTCTGTAGGCGGGTCGGGACATAGTACCGTCTAGAGAGTATCTTGAAACCTGCTTCTTGAAATTTACAGGCTAGCTATGGATGATTTAGGCATTATGTTGAATAGCTTTGGCCATTGGTCGGGGGGAATGTCTGTCCCAAGATCAGAGCTCCATTTATCAATATATGTAGGGCGAAAGTCCGGATCCGGAGCTACCAGCGCTTTATAAAACTCTGAGTGTCGGTAGATTCCTGAGCCGATACAGACCTTTTCAAATGAAGTCAAGGATCTGTCGAAGCCCGGAGACGAGGGGATCGAGGAGAGGAAGTGAGATATTTGTCTAGCTCTCCAATGCCCCAGGGCACACGGGTCCGATAGGTTTTGTAATTCGGAATGTGTGAGCCATCTCCCTGCAGTTCTGAACAAAGGGGCCCTGCACTTACCACTCAGATGCCTTTGTAGGTGCGGCCCTGAGGAGCAGCTGACTAGGAAGTCCGGGTGACCCAGGATTGTGAACAATGGGGAGGGTGAAGTGGATAGTGTGTTCACGGCAGCATACTTGTGGAATTGCAATAAGGTGGGGCCTATGGTGGGGTGAGCGGAAAGAGCGGTTGGTGTCCGCACCATTGCCCAGGGCAAGAGCACTAGAGGGGTTCGAGAGCAATGCTGTTCAATGCTGCCGGAATAAAACTACATGTCCGACATTTATTCCGGCAGCCTCTCGCCATGTGCTGCCGTGCCTCTGCCGGAACTTCGCCCCGCCCCCATTATATTCAATGGGGCCGGAGCGGTAGTCCGGGGGCACACGTTCACTAGCGGCAGGACGGATCCGACAGGCTGTTCACCCGACGGAACAGCCTGCCGGAGGTCCGTGCCGCTAGTGTGAAAGTAGCCTTAGTCAACTGGGCATGAGATTGTTTGTTTGTGAACAAGCTCAAGGCGGGAGACCTCCACAAGAAGTTGGGAGATTTCCTCTGCTCTTTCTTTTTTCCACCTGGCTCTATGCTTAATGAGAGCCCCTCTGATTACACATTTCTGAGCTGCCCATACTGTAAGGGGGGAAGTGTTATCCACCTGGTTTTCCTCGAAGTGACTGGAGAGAACCTTGTGGATATCTTGAGAGATCACTAGATCCTTTATTAAAGACTCATTCAATCGCCACTGCCAGGATTTGGGTGCTGGAAGCGGGATTCTCAAAGAAGCATGGAGCATAGCATGATCAGAGAAGGTCATTGTGTCGATCGAGGAGGAAGCTAAAAGAGGAACCGCTGAATATCTTATCAGGAAGTAGTCTAACCTGGAGTAGACATCTCTTGCCGCAGATTAATTGGTGTAGTCCCAGACATCTGGGTTCACCGCCCTCCATACATCTATTAGTTGGTGGGAGTGTAGAAGACATTTGATACTATGGAGATAAGAATAGGCCAAGTGTGAAGCCCCTCTAGATATGTCTATCTGCGGGTCTATGGCAACATTTAGATCCCCCTGACGAAAAGCACACCTTCCGCAAAACAGTCTAATTTCGATAGTATTCCCGCTAGAGCCTTGTGTTGATTGGTACACATTGGCTAGAGTGTAAAGTTGTCCTGCTAGACAGCCTTTTGCGAAAAGGTATAAACCATTTTCATCAGTCTGAAAGTCTACCAGTTCCCAGGGGGTAGATCTGGAGATTAGCATGCTTACACCTCTAGATTTTGATGACTTCTGCAGTGTGTATGTGTATATTGTTTTGGAGGTGCGTTTGGAGTCGTTATCATGTTGGAATATTGCCCCGCGGCCCAGTTTCCAAAGGGAGGTGTCTATGCTCTGCTTCGGTTTGTCGTGGTTCCCTTAATGAACTGTAGCTCCCTACAGCCTGCAGTCCTCATGCAGCCCCAAACCACGACACTCCCACCACCATGCTTGACTGTAGGCAAGACACACTTGTCTTTGTACTCCTCACCTGGTTGCCGCCACACACGCTTGACACCATCTGAACCAAATACCGTAAGTTTATCTTGATCTCATCAGACCACAAGACATGATTCCAGTAATCCATGACCTTAGTCTGCTTGTCTTCAGCAAACTGTTTGCAGGCTTTCCTGTGCATCATCTTTAGAAGAGTCTTCCTTCTGGGACGACAGCCATGTAGACCTATTTGATGAAGTGTGCAGCGTATGGTCTGAACACTGACAGGCTGACCTCTTTAACCTCTGCAGCAATGCTGGCAGCACTCATGCGTCTATTTTAAAAAGACAACCTCTGGATATGACGCTGAGCACGTGCACTCAACTTCTTAGGCCGACCATGACTAGGCCTGTTCTGAGTGGAACCTGTCTTGTTAAATCGCTGTATGGTCTTGACCACCATGCTACAGCTCAGTTTTAGGGTGTTGGCAATCGTCCTATAGCCTAGGCTCTACTATAGCCTTTATGTAGAGCAACAATTCTTTTTTTCAATTCTTTTTTTAAGATACTCAGATAGTTCTTTGACATGAGGTTCCATGTTGAACTTTCAGTGACTAGTATGAGATTCTTTGAGAGTGATAACACCAAATTTAACACACCTGCTCCCCCTTCACATTTGAGACCTAGTAACTAACAAGTCACATGACACCGAGGAGGGAAAATCGCTAATTGGGCACAATCTGGCCATTTTCACTTTGGGGTGTTCTCACTTTTATTGCCAGCGGTTTAGACAATAATGGCTGTGTGTTGGGTTATTTTGAGGGCACACAAAATTTACACGGTTATACAAGCTGTACACTGACTACATTGTAGCAAAGTGTCACATCTTCAGTGTTGTCCTATTAAAAGATATAATAAAATATTTAGAAAAATGTGAGGGGTGTACTCACTTTTGTGATATACTATATATCTGTTATACATATAAAAATGAGTTTCTGTCTGTCTGTCTGTCTAGACGTCTGTCTGGACGTTCTTTAAGCGCACCAAATTTGGCACACAGGTAAAGAAGGTTTTAGACAGGCTCTCAGCTCTCTAGGACTTACCGCTCCTGAGATATTCCCAAAAAATTACCTGCATTAGCCAATAAAAGTCTGCAAGTCTTTCACTCATATCCCAAATGCTATACACACGGTCACATGTCCCTTATCAGCCAATAGAAGCTCACAGGTCCTATTCCAGGTTGCCATAACAACTGATCGAAGGTTTCAGCAGGTCGAAAGTCCTTAAATATTCAGTCATATGACGTATCACGGCACAACAACACTGCTACATGCATGGGGGGCCACTATTAAACGGACGGGGGCTGTGGTATTGACTGTTAAAGGGGCGGGCACTGTGGAGGTCACTGTTATTAAAAGGGCAGATGCTGTGGAGGTCACTGTTATTAAAGGGGAGGGCGCTGTGAAGGCCACTGTTAAAGGGGCGGGCGCTGTGGAGGTCACTGTTATTAAAGGGGCAGACTCTTTGGAGGTCACTGTTATTAAAGGGGCGGGCACTGTGGAGGTCACTGTTAAAGGGGCAGGCACTGCGAAGGTCATTGTTTTAACTCTCTAGGACGTACCGTTCCTGAGATATTCCCCAAAAATTACCTTCATTAGCCATTAGAAGCCAGCAAGCCTTTCACTTAAATCCGAACTGCCATTCACACAGTCACATGTCCCTTATTAGCCAATAGAAGCTTGCACGTCCTACTCCAGGTTGCCATAACAACTGATCACAGGTTTTAGCAGTTAGTAGGTCCTTAACTATTCAGTCATATGATGTATGATGGCACAACTACACTGCTACATGCATGGGGGAAGAGGCCACTATTAAATGTGCTGTGTAGTTCATTGTTAAAGGGGCGGGTATTGTAGAGAACACTGTTGAAGGGGCAGGCACTGTGGAGGTTATTTTTAAAGGGGCGGGCACTGTGGAAGTCACTGTTAAAGGGGCAGGTACTGTGGAGGTCACTGTTAAAGGGGCGACCACTATGAAGGTCACTGTTAAAGGGGTGATCAATGTTAAAGGGGCGGGCACTGTGGAGGTCACTGTTAAAGGGGCGGTCACTGTGAAGGTCACTGTTAAAGGGGTGATCAATGTTAAAGGGGCGGGCACTGTGGAGGTCACTGTTAAAGGGGCGGGCACTGTGAAAGTCACTGTTAAAGGGGCGGGCACTGTGCAGGCATATTTTAAAGGGGCGTGCACTGTGGAAGTCACTGTTAAAGGGGCGTGCACTGTGGAAGTTGAAAGGATTTGGATCTTTCTGGACCTCTACGACAACCTTGGTTTGAGACACTGACGTCAGGAGAGATGTTTCTCAGTTGCTAATAACAGACACACACACAGGCAATCACTGAGAAACACTCTAATTTTATTATGCTATAGCTTGGCCTTATATAGGCAGTAGAAAAGTTTGCATAACAACAGCGTTAATCCAATCATAAAAGATAAACATTGGTGCTCACACAGATACTACCGGAACATCCTTTTATGGTATGTAATACGTCACATATAAGAATGTACGCAGTTGTGCCGAATGACCCTGAATGAGACAGAACATTTGTTCTAGTTCTGGGAGATTTCCAGAATCTGTCGTGAGACAGATAAGTGAACCTAACTCACAGCGGGGCGGATGTGAAACAGTGCGTGGGTGAGATATTATAACAATTCTGTATATGTAAGAGAAGACAAGATGGAGTCACATTTTCCTTTAATCCCCTCTTAGAACAAAATTTCTTAGATAATATGGTTCTTACCCTTGCCCTTTTCCCTGTATACCGCCAGATATTTTCTATATCCTTCATGTGAGTTGTCTTCAGGATTAGGTAGCAGAGTTTCAGAAAATTACATATTTGATACTCCTTTTATTATCAGTTTCCGTACACATGGTATGATACATGTTGCAACTAATGCTATTACTATAATAATTATCAGGATAATAATTCCCAACTGTACAAGTGCCTGTTTCCAGTTAGTGAATCAGCCAAAATACTGATCCCAAGGGTTATCAATACCTGAGTTTCTTTTGAGCTCGATTGATAAATCCTCGAGTTTCTTTATTGCCAGTGTGACCTTACCATTAGGGCCGGTGTTGTTGGGTATGAACGTGCAGCAGGATGAGGGGTTGGATGAGGGGTCCGTCCATACCTTATAGACACCACCTCTTTCTGCAAGTATCATATCGAGTACCATGCGGTTTTTAAATGTCATAAAGGAATCTGCTTGTAACTGTTCTGCTACACCCTGTAACGCATCCCTGGTGTAGTTTACAAACCTTTGTTGATTATAGTAGATATAGTTGATCCAGTCTACATTTTTGTTGATTGTTATGTGGGGAATTATGGATTCAAATCCTGCTGCCACCTGACCTCTGGCCTTGAATTCATCAGGGACCCCTCTTGGGACCCCGATTGCATCAATATACACGTGTGGGTCGAAGCTACCTTTTGGGAGGGTGTGACGGTTGCGTATATGTGTGTTGGTGTCTTTTTCATTTTCAGTGAAGATGTGTATGTTCACGATGGCTTTAGCAAGGGCACATTCACCTTTCCAGGAACCCTCTAGTCTAGATCTTATCTTTCCATCCCCACAGATCCAATATACATCTCCAATCGAGTATACTTGATTCTGTGTGAGGGAGGTATCTGTTTCACTGTAAGTTGCACAGTATCCTTCAGTAAAATTACCCAGGGATCTTCTTTGATCTCCCCCTCTGTGGCAGGTATAGTTACCAGGATAGATATGTATACCTGCACCAGGGTGGGGAGTTTTTATGAGGAGTGGGTATTTTTGCTTCCATTCTTCACATGCAGACTGGTTAGTAGATGAATTTGAGAATAATTGCAAAAAACTTTCCTCAACACTAGAGGGCAATATTAAGGGCACAGTACCTAGGTGAGGCTTAGCGGTCCCACATATATAAAAATTACTTTTATTTACTGAAGCAGCGCTGTACTTCATCCATTCTAACCATAGGTTGGCATCATATGTTGGGTCAGATATTGCTCTCATATTGTTAAAAGTTAAGATACGGGGTTTGAGGGGGTTGGTTTGTTTCTGAGGGTATGTCCATTCTTATAGTGGTTGCCGCAGCTCGTGGAAGGACTGCACTTCATTATGCTGCATAAACAGAAGGAGTAAGTTGCAACGTGAGTACTGGAGGAATTGTACCAGAAGGTAGTGATTCCACCTTTCTGCGCTATAGCAACTTCAGCTTTGTTATCCTCCGGCAGAGTCATTAGGATCGTCAGTAATCCCACAGTCCAAGTAGACCGTCTGTGCCATCTTCCAGAATTGAGGGAGTGCATCCTGGTGGAGGTCAGAGCTGTCTGCTCCCATTAGTACCTCACTTTGTCCTTTTTCGAGGTCAGGACTGTCTGTCCCCGTTATTACCTCCTTTTGGGGTGCCTCCTTTACCAGTTTCACTCTGGTGGCGTGGATACAAGTAGGTGCTTCTTCCGTGAGTACTGCTGTGTGGGTCACGGCCACCACTGTAGTCGGTGGTCCATAGGTGAAGTTTCCTGCGAATTTTCCTTTCTTTAATTTCTTTATCAGCACGATATCTCCCACTTGGAATGGGTGAGTTGGTTCCTGTGGAAGACAAGGAGACTTACAATCAATTTTTTTCCTCAATTTCACTTAGGGCTTTAATCAATCTGGTTACATTGGTGTTTGGGTTGTTCCTCAAACATGTGATACACCTTCCCACATAATCTGACACTAACTGTTTAATGCCTGTAATATAGAAATTATGTGCCAGCAGCATGTGTGTTGTTTGAATGCTGTTGTGTCCTACTCCATGAAAATGTGCAATGAACAGAGGGGAGCTGTGCTGTGGTATGCATGTTTCCCCCTGTTTGCAGATTAATCCTGTCCTAGGATTCTTCTGCAAGATTGGATAACACCAATCGGCCATTTTATCGTCAGTAGCTGAGGACTGGAGATCCACAAGCATCTGAGTTAACTCAAGTGAAGGAGGTACTAATTTCACCATTTGCAATGTGGCTGGTGCCATAAGTGCAGCCTTCTTGGTCTCCGCGTCTGCCAGGGCATTGCCTTGGGACACATGATCTTTACCCCCAATATGCGCCCTGCAGTGGACAATTGCAATCTATGAGGGCAATCTTATGGCTTCTAAAAGTTGTATGACAAGTTGTGAATGTGAGATGTGCTTACCATCATCTGCAATGAATCCTCTCCTTTGCCAAATGACCCCGTGGTCCCAGACCACTCCATGTGCGTACCTGCTGTCAGTGTAAATGGTGACTGGCTTGCTTTCATGTAGTATGCATGCTCTCGTGAGTGCAATTAATTCTGCTGCTTGTGCAGATTGGTATGTGATGGGTCTGGCTTCCAGGACAATATGTGTGTCATGTTGTATGGCGTGTATACAATCATGAGCCTCTGTCAAGTGATCCTCATGTCCTTTAAGTCCTAATAGGGCATTCAAGATAGGTGATGGATCTGAGGTGTGTGTTGCATATTTGATTTGGAGGGAGGGATTGCTGAGGAGTAGAATCTCATATCCAGATAGTCTTTGTGCAGACATGTGCTGTGTGTGTATGCCTTTGAGAAGGCCTACTACATCATGTGTGGTGTACAGGATAGTCTCATGTCCCATTGTGAGTGGCGTTGCAAGCTCAACCATCATAGCACAGGCTGCAAGAGATCTCAGACAGGCCGGCATTCCTTGGACGGATGCCGGAACCACCTTTGAAAAAAAGGCACAAGGACGTAACTTGCCTCCGTGATATTGTGTCAGCACACCCGCCATGGTTTTACAATTTTGTCGATCATATACGTGGAATGTGAGTTTGTAGTCAGGGAGGCCCAAACCTGGACTTTTCATTAAAGAACATTTCAAATAATCAAATGCATTAAACATTTCCTCAGACCACCTTATGAGATCTGGCATGTCTGCCAGAGTGGCTTGTCTCATTACATTGTCATAGTAGGATCAATCAGGAATCCATTGTCTGCAGTAGTTTATCATTCCAAGGAAGATAACATTTCTTTCTTGGTGTGTGGGGTGACCAGGCCCGCAACAGACTGGACTCTTTCTGTGCTGATTCTCCTTTCTCCCTTTGAGAGAACAAAGCCCAAGTATTCAACTTGCTTTTTACACCATTTCATTTTCTTGCGTGACACCTTGTGTCCACATTCAGACAACCATTTCAACAAAGATAAACCATCTGTTACATTGGCCTCCTCTGACATACTACACAATAACAAATAATCCACGTATTGCAAGAGCACAGAACCCTGGGGGGGGGGGGGGGGCCATGGTTTTAAACTGGCTTGGAGGACAATGCTGTACACTACAGGTGAATCAGCATATCCCTGGGGCATCCTGCACCAGGTGAGTTGACGACCCTCAAAGGAAAAAGCAAAAAGAGTCTGGTCTGCTTGTCAACCGGGATAGAGAAGAAAGCATTTTGCAAGTCTATCACGCTGAAACAGACAGCTTCTGCAGTAAATGGCTGACAGCAACTGAGAAATGTCGGCTGTCTCTGTTTACTCACGTGTTGGCTCCTGAACTTTTGTAACTATGTGTGGGGGTCTGTATCTTTCTGATCTCAAAGCATCCCGCTGCCTCCTTCTCATATAATTGTTTCTCAAAGTCTTGTATGACACAAACCAACTTACGGATAGATCTCCCTGAGACTCTATGCCGTGCATGGCACTCCAAGTGCCGGCCTTATTCATGAAAGTACTCCAAGTACTTATTATAAACTCCCAGAGTCTATTTTTAAGGCTTAACAATGTATCCCGGATACATAATAAAAACTCATGGATAGAGATGTGGCCAGTGCCCTCGGACCCGGCAGTGGACAAAAGGGATATCTCTCTTACTGTACACAAGGATGGCCTTCTCTATCCCGGACGGAGCCCCCAACCTGAAAGGATTTGGACCTTTCTGGACCTCTACGACAACCTTGGTTTGACACACTGACGTCAGGAGAGATGTTTCTCAGTTGCTAATAACAGACACACACACAGGCAATCACTAAGAAACACTCTAATTTTATTATGCTATAGCTTGGCCTTATATAGGCAGTAGAAAAGTTTGCATAACAACAGCGTTAATCCAATCATAAAAAATAAACATTGGTGATCACACAGATACTACCGGAACATCCTTTTATGGTATGTAATACGTCACATATAAGAATGTACGCAGTTGTGCCGAATGACCCTGAATGAGACAGAACATTTGTTCCAGTTCTGGGAGATTCCCAGATTCTGTCCTAGGACAGATAAGTGAACCTAACTCACAGCGGGGGAAATGTGAAACAGTGCGTTGGTGAGATATTATAACAATTCTGTACATGTAAGAGAAGACAAGATGGAGTCACATTTCCCTTTAGAAGTCACTGTTAAAGGGAGGTGCACTGTGAAGGTCACTGTCAAAGGGGTGGTCAATGTTAAAGGGGCGAGCACTGTGGAGGTCATTGTTAAAGGGGCGGGAACTTTGGAGGTCAGTGTTAAAGGGACGGGCACTGTGGAGGTCACTATTGAAGGGACGGGCACTGTGAAGTTCACTGTTAAATGGTCAGCCACTATGAAGGTCACTGTTAAAGGGGTGTTCAATGCTAAAGGGGCGGGCACTGTGGAGGCCACTGTTAAAGGGGCAGGCACTGTTAAAGGGGTGGGCACTGTGGAGGTCACTGTTAAAGGGGTAGACACTGTGGAGGTCAATGTTAAATTAATTTTTATTTATAAAAAAATACCAAATTTACCAAAAAAAAAGTTAAAATTTTTCTACTTTTATTATACATAGTAATACCTCCAATAATAGTTATTACTTAACATTCCCCATATGCCTACTTCATGTTTGGATCATTTTGGGAATGCCATTTTATTTTTGGGGGTTGTTACAAGGCTTAGAAGTTTAGAAGCAAATCTTGAAATTTTTCTGAAATTTTCAAAAACCCACTTTTTAAGGACCAGTTCAGGTCTTACCGTATTTTTTGCCCTATAAGATGCACCGGCCCATAAGACGCACCTAGGTTTTTGAGGAGGAAAATAAGAAAAAAATAATTTTTAACCAAAAGGTGTGCTTTTGGTGGGTTTTGAACTAATGGTGGTTTGTGGATGACACTACTATGGGGGATTTGTGGATGACACTGTTATGGGGGGATCTGTGGGTGGCACTGTTATGGGGGGATCTGTGGATGGCACTGTTATGGGGGATCTGTGGATGGCACTGTTATGGGGGATCTGTGGATGGTACTGTTATGGGGGGGATCTGAGGGGGCACTGTTATGGGGGGGATCTATGAATGGCACTGGTATGGGGGGGTGATCTGTGGATGGCACTGTCATGGGGGGGTGATCTGTGGATGGCACTGTTATGGGGGGGAGATCTGTGGATGGCACTGTTATGGAGGGGGATCTGTGGATGGCACTGCTATGGGGGGTGGATCTGTGGATGGCACTGCTATATATGTGTCACCCACAGATCCCCCTCTCCATAATAGTGGCATCCATAGATTCCCTAATATACGGGGGCTAAACCTGTGGGAGGGGCCGGTGTCATGCAAATGCAGCAGGGCCGGTGCGGTCACTGTACTCCGGCCCCACCGCTCACTCACTGCTTTATTGCCTAAACATTTTATAATAATAGCTTTCATTGAAGTTCCGATCCCCAGCCCCATCTGTACTACTTACTAAATGTCCTGTAGCAGGCAGAGCAGGGCGGGCGGGCGGCCGGAACTCACTGACGTCATGTGCCTGCGCCGCCTACTATATGAATGAAATAGGCGGCTCAGGCACGTGACGTCAGTGAGTTATGGCCGGCCGCCCGCCCTGCTCTGCCTGCTACAGGACATTTAGTAAGTAGTACAGATGGGGCTGGGGATCGGAACTTCAATGAAAGCTATTAATATAAAATGTTATGGCAATAAAGCAGTGAGTGAGCGGTGGGGCCGGAGTACAGTGATCGCACCGGCCCCACCGCATTTGCATGACACTGGCCCCTCCTCCCTCCCCGTCCAGCTGATACATCGCAGTCTGCGATGTAAAATGGCAGCATTCGCCCCATAAGATGCAGGGGCATTTTTCCCCTACTTTTGGGGGGGGGAGAGTGCGTCTTATGGGGCGAAAAATACGGTAAGTCACTTTGTGAGGCTTACGTAATAGAAACCACCCAAAAATGACCCCATTCTACAAAATACACCTCTCAAGGTATTCAAAACAGATTTTTACATAACCCTTTAGGTGTTCCACAAGAGTTAGCAAATGGAGATACAATTCCAGAATTTTCCATTTTAATCCATTTTTTCCAGTAACAAAGCAAGGGTTAACAGCCAAAGAAAACTCAATATTTATTGCCCTGATTCTGTAGTTTGCAGAAACACCCCATATGTGGTCGTAAACTGCTGTACGGGCACACTGTAGGGTCTAGAGGGAAAGGAGCGCCGTGTGGTTCTTGGAAGGCAGATTTTGCTGGACTGGTTTATTTACACCATGTCCCATTTGAAGCCCCCCTGATGCACCCCTAGAGTAGAAACTCCATAAAAGTGACCCTATCTAAGACACTACACCCCTCAAGGTATTTAAAACAGATTTTACAAACATCGTCAACCTTTTAGGTGTTCCACAAGCGTTAATGGCAAATGGAGATAAAATTTCAGAATTAGATTTTTTGGCAAATTTTCAATTTTAATCCATTTTTTTCAGTAACAAAGCAAGGGTTAACAGCCAAACAAAACTCAATATTTATTGCCCTGATTCTGTAGTTTGCAGAAACACCCCATATGTGATCGTAAATTACTGTACGGGCACACAGTAGGGTGTAGAGGGGAAGGTGCGTCGTGTGGTTTTTGGAAGGCAGATTTTGCTGGGCTGGTTTATTTACACCATGTCCCATTTGAAGCTCCCCTGATGCACCCCTAGAGTAGAAACTCCATAAAAGTGACCCCATTTTGGAAACTACGGGATAAGGTGGCAGTTTTGTTGGGACAATTTTTAGGGTACATATGATTTTTGGTTGCTCTATATTACATTTTTGTGAGGCAAGGTTACCAAAAATAGAAATTCAGAAATTTCATCTCCGTTTGCCATAAACTGTTGAGGGTTAATAAAGTTTGTAAAATCAGTTTTGAATACCTTGAGGGGTGTAGTTTCTTAGATGGGGTCACTTTTATGGAGTTTCTACTAGGGGTGCATCAGGGGTTCTTCAAATGGGACATGGTGCCAAAATAAAAAGGCCATCAAAATCTGCCTTCCAGAAACCATATGTCGTTCCTTTCCTTCTGCGCCCTGCCGTTTGGTCATACAGCAGTTTACGACCACATATGGGGTGTTTCTGTAAACTGCAGAATCAGGGTAATAAATATTAAGTTTTGTTTGGCTGTTAACCTTTGCTTTGTTACTGGAAAGAAAACAGATTAAAATTAAAAATTTGCCAAAAAATAGCTGTTTTGGCACAGTTTTTATTTAATTTGTTTGACCTTGTTCATCTGAGGGGTTAGGTCATGAGGTATTTTTATAGAGCAGATTCTTACGGCCGCGGCGATACCTAATATGTCTACTTTTTTTTTATTTATTCAGGTTTTACACTATATTATCCTTTTTTAAACAAAAAAAAGAACATTTAATTATCTCCATAGTCTAAGAGTCTTTTCTGCGGGATGAGAGGATGGTTTTATTGGTACTATTTTGGGGGGCATATGACTTTTTGATCGCTTGCTATTACACTTTTTGTGATGTAATGTGACAAAAAATACCTTTTTTTGCACCGTTTTTATTTTATAGAGCAGATTCTTACGGACGCGGCGATACCTAATATGTCTACTTTTTTTACTTATTTTAATTTTACAAAATAATATTTTTGAAAAATATATATTTATTTGTTTTAGTGTCTCAAGTCTGAGAACCATATATATTTTTTCGATTGTTAGTGGCTAAATGGAATTTAAATTGGGGAAGGGAATTATACATTTTAGTACTCCATGGAAGTGTGGTACTCCCTAAAGCAACCAATAATGCAGAGGCCCGGATGATCGGGGCACGTGTCACACTGAGTGGTGGTTTCCTTTCGTATCCTCCTCCTGTGACACACTCTGCACCTTTTTTTTTTTTTTGGGTCCGTCCCTTCTTTCCAGTATGGGGGACCACAACTGGAAAATGTCGGCCAGGGACGATCCGGGCGCCTCCAGTTCCCGAGGTACTCCTGCCTGCTCTTTCCCGGTCAGAAAAGATCAAGGCCTTGAGGACTACCTTATAGAACTGGAGGAAATTCGCTATGTTGCCAGTGCTCTGGGACAGCACAAAATAGTTGTACAAGGCAACCTGTACCAAGTAGACCACAACTTTTTTGTACCATGCCCGTGTTTTGCGCATGGCATTATATGGCTTGAGGACTTGATCAGAGAGATCAACTCCTCCCATATACCAATTGTAGTCGACGATACAATCGGGCTTGAGGACCGTTGCCGCGGTACCTCGCACAGGGACAGGGGTGATGCCGTTACTGTGATTTGTGGACAGTACAAGGACATCCCTCTTGTCCTTATATCTGACCAGCAACAGGTTTCCACTGGTAAGGGCACGGGTCCCACCCCTGGGGATAAGGCACCTGGAGGGGGTGGGTAGGGAGGCCACGTTGATTTTTCCTCACAGTCCCACAAGAGGACGTGGATCTGGCGGCGAGGGACTGGAACAAGGGGATACTAGTATAAAAGTTATCCACGTACAGGTGGTAACCCTTATCTAGCAGTGGGTGCATAAGGTCCCACACAAGTTTCCCGCTAACACCCAGTGTGGGGGGACATTCTAGCGGTTCAATACGGGAATCTCGTACACACAAAACTTGTATGTGTACCCAGAGGTACTCTCACAAAGTTTGTACAGCTTCACGCCATACCTTGCCCGCTTAGAGGGAACATACTGGCGGAAAATGAGTCTCCCTTTGAAAGCAATGAGAGACTCATCATCCGCGACCTCCCTTCCAGGTACATAGGCCTCCAAAAATTTGGCCTCAAAGTGATCGATGACCGGCCTGATTTTGTACAGGCGGTCATAGGCAGGATCACCTTAGGAGGACATGCTGCATTATCTGCATAATGCAGGCATTTCCGAATGGCTTCAAAATGGGAGCGTGTCATGGTCGTAATGTAAAGTGGGGTCTGGTAGAGGACGTCACCACTCCAGTAATGCCTGACACTGGGTTTTTTGACTAGGCCCATGTGCAGCACGAGGCCCCAAAACGTCCTCATCTCGGCTACACTGACCGGAGTTCAGCCACCAGCCCTAGCCAAAAAGGAGCCCGGGTGTTGAGCAATGAACTGTTGGGCGTACAAGTTCGTTTGCTCCACCATCAGATTCACAAAGTGGTCACAGAAAAAAAAATACTAAAATAGTCATATTCAGTGAAGCCCACTGTTGGAATCTGGATTGCTGGTTGGCCAACAAAATCAGGAATCACAGGCTCAAAATCCTCTGCGGTACACCATGCAAGTTCACCGGTAGGGGGCTCCGCTGGACTTATCTGGTGGGCCGGAAAACTAGTACGAGCCCGAGCTGCTCGTACTAGTGTGGGCCACAGGGTCCATGGCATGGAGGTCCCCTTGCTCTGCCTGGCAGCATCTCCGCCGCCTTGGGGGCTCATTATCATCGCTAGATGATGAGGAGGACGCGGATGACAAAAGGAAAGTGGGGTCATCCTCGTCCTCACTGGGGCTCTTGGAGTCGGAGGCAAGCTGGGCGTATCTGGTAAGCCATAGGGGAGTGTGTGTGTGCGTGTGTGTGTGCGTTTGTGGAAATCTTTATTTAGTGTACGTGTGTGTGGGGGCACGGGTGTTCGCTTACTTATCCCTAAACCTAATAGAAAAAAAAAAAAGAAATAAAAGAAAATCCCCAAATATGTGAAAAAATAAATAAAAATGATTCAAACTAGCTGATCAGCCATCTGAAGCTGATCATGAGCGGTGGGGTGTGCGATGCGCTACCAGTGGCCGGACGCTAAGAGTGCCGGCCACAGTCAGCGTACGAAAAAATAAATAATACTAATAATAATATGCTTGCACCCCAAAAAATGTGTGTGTGGGGGGGCAAGCTGCAGCACCGCTGGGGGGTCTAGGGTCACACAGCTGTGCTGTGGACCCCAGACACCCGATCAGGGTGATGCAACAGTTAAAACTTTATTTTTATTTTTTCCCTAAACTTTCCTTGAATTTCCCAGCCTAACCTAACCTTTCCCTAACCTTTCCCTAAGTACCTTTTAGTGCCAGATGGCACTGTGGAGGGTCAGAAGGGGGGTGCTGGGCACAGATGGGGGTGCTGGGTCAGGAGATCCGATGCAGGCTCCTCTCTCCTCGCTCCCGGACACAGAAAGGAGAAGGAGAGGAGAGCTGCAATAACTTAAACCTTCCGCCCGCCCTGCAGCCAATCAGAAGCGATCCTGAGAGCTAATGTCCCCATCACCTCTCTGGATCACAGGATGGTGATTGGTGGTATATTATCACACCACGATCACCATCCTGTTCCGGGTTATCGGGTCACCAGAGACCCGAATAACCCGGAAACGCAGCAAACCGCAGGTCTAAATTACCCTACCGTTTGCCGCGATCGCCGATACGGGGGCGGTCACAGGACCCTTTACCACATTGTCCCAGGGTGCCTGCTGATTGATTTCAGCAGGCACCCAGTTCCGAGAACCGCCCGCGCGGCGGTGATCGGAAATACACATGACGTACCGGTACGTCATGTGTCCTTAAGTACCGGGACATCATGACGTACCGCTACGTCATGTGTCCCCAACAGGTTAAAGGGGCGGGCACTGTGGAGGTCACTATTAAAGGGACAGGCAATTTGGAGGTCACTGTTAAAGGGGCAGGCAGTGTGGAGGTCATTGTTAAAGGGGCTGGCACTCGGGAAGTCACTGTTAAAGGGGAAGTCACTGTAAAAGTCACTGTTAAAGGGGCGGTCACTGTGAAAGTCTCTGTTAAAGGGGCAGTAGCTGTGAAAGTCACTGTTAAAGGGGCGGTCACTGTAAAAGTCACTGTTAAAGGGGCGGTCACTGTGAAAGTCACTGTTAAAGGGGCTGTCACCATGAAAATCTCTGTTAAAGGGGCGGTCACCATGAAATACATTGTTAAAGGGGCGGTCACCATGAAAGTCACAGTTAAAGGGGCGGTCACTATGAAAGTCACTGTTAAAGGGGCGGTTACTGTTAAAGGGGCAATCACTGTTAAAGGGGCAGTCACTGTGAAAGTCACTGTTAAAGGGGCGGTCACTGTGAAAGTCACTGTTAAAGGGGCAGTCACTGTGGAATTCACTGGTAAAGGGGCGGCCACTGTGAAAGTCATTGTTAAAGGGGAGGTCATTGTGAAATTCACTGTTAAAAGGGCGGTCACCATGAAAATCACAGTTAAAGGGGCGGTCACCATGAAAGTCACTGTTATGGGGAATACTAATGTTAAAGGGGTGGGCACTGTGGAGGTCATTGTTAAAGGGGCAGGTACTGTAGAGGTCACTGTTATGGGGGGTACTGTCGATATCTTTTTACGACACACGGAAACATAAAATGAAATAGATCAAATATACCCGTGCGAAGCCGGGTCCTTCTACTATTCTCTTATATATATAAAAAATAATTTCTATCTGTCTGTCTAGACGTCTGTCTGTCTGCCTGAATGTTTTTTATGCGCGACCAGACGACTGGACCTATTTTCACCAAATTTGGCACACAGGTACATCAGGTGTCCCGGAAGGTTTTAGACTGGGTCTCAGCTTTCTAGGACGTACCGTTACTGAGATATTCAGAAAAAATGAGCCCCCCAATACAAGCCTGCAAGTCTTTCTCTTCAAATCTGAACTGCCATAAAAACTGTTTTACTCCAGGTTTCCATAACAACCCAGCCATATTTATTTACTGCTTAAAGGGGCGGGTACTGTGGAGGTCACTGTTTTTAAAGGGGCGGGCACAGTGAAGGTCACTGTTTTTAAAGGGGCGGGCACAGTGAAGGTCACTGTTTTTAAAGGGGCGGGCACAGTGGAGGTCACGGTTATTAAAGGGGCGGGCACAGAGGAGGTCACTGTTATGAAATGGGTGGGCACTGTGGAGGTCACTGTTATTAAAGAGGCGAGCTCTATGAAGGTCCCTGTTAAAGGGGTGGTCACTTTGAAAGTCACTGTTAAAGGGGTTGCCACTGTGAAAGTGGCTGTTAAAGGGGTTATCACTGTTAAAGGGGCGGTCACTGTTAACAGGGGATCACTGTGAAAGTCATTTTTAAAGGGGCAGGCACTGTCGAGGTCTCTGTTAAAGGGGCTTGCACTGTGGAAGTCACTGTTAAAGTGGCAGGCACTGTGAAGGTCACTGTTAAAGGGGTTGACACTGTGGAGGTCACTGTTAAAGAAGCAGGCACTCTGAAGGTCATTATTAAAGGGGCAGCCACTATAAAAGTCACTGTTAAAGGGGTGATCAATGTTAAAGGTGCGGGCGCTGTGGAGATCTCTGTTAAGGGGTCGGGAACTGTGGAGTTCGCTATTAAAGGGGCAGACACTGTGTAGGTCACTGTTAAAGGGGCGGGCACTGTGGAGGTCACTGTTAAAGAAGCGGGCACTGTGAAGGTCATTATTAAAGGGGCAGCCACTATACAGGTCACTGTTAAAGGGGTTGTCAATGTTAAAGGTGCGGGCACTGTGGAGATCTCTGTTAAGGGGGCGGGAACTGTGGAGTTCACTATTAAAGGGGCGGACACTGTGTAGGTCAATGTTAAAGGGGCGGGCACTGTGGAGGTCACTGTTAATGGGGTAAACACTGTGAAGGTCACTGTTAAAGAAGAAAACAATGTGGAGGTCACTGTTAAAGGGGCAGGCACTGTAGAGGTCACTGTTAAAGGGGCGAACACTGTGGAGGTCACTGTTAAAGGGGCAGGCACTGTAGAGGTCACTGTTAAAGGGGCGGTTACTGTTAAAGGGGCAATCACTGTAAAAAGGGCGAACACTGTGGAGGTCACTGTTAACCACCTCCGGACCGCCTAGGCGGTTCCGGAGGCGGCAGCCCTGCGCAGAGTCACGCATATATGCGTCATCTCGCGAGACGCGAGATTTCCTGTGAATGCGCGCACACAGGCGCGCGCGTTCACAGGATCGGAAGGTAAGCGAGTGGATCTCCAGCCTGCCAGCGGCGATCGTTCGCTGGCAGGCTGGAGATGCGATTTTTTTAACCCCTAACAGGTATATTAGACGCTGTTTTGATAACAGCGTCTAATATACCTGCTACCTGGTAATCTGGTGGTCCCTTTTGTTTGGATCGACCACCAGAGGACACAGGCAGCTCAGTAATATGTAGAACCAAACACCACTACACTACACCCCCCCTGTCACTTATTAACCCCTTAATAACCCCTGATCACCCGATATAGACTCCCTGATCACCCCCCTGTCATTGATCACCCCCCTGTCATTGATCACCCCCTTGTAAGGCTCCATTCAGACGTCCGTATGATTTTTACGGATCCACTGATACATGGATCGGATCCGCAAAACACATACGGACGTCTGAATGGAGCCTTACAGGGGGGTGATCAATAACAGGGGGTGATCACCCCATATAGACTCCCTGATCACCCCCCTGTCATTGATCACCCCCCTGTCATTGATCACTCCCCTGTAAGGATCCATTCAGACGTCCGTATGTTTTTTACGGATCCACGGATACATGGATCGGATCCGCAAAACACATACAGACATCTGAATGGAGCCTTATAGGGGGGTGATCAATGACAGGGGGGTGATCACCCCATATAGACTCCCTGATCACCCCCCTGTCATTGATCACCCCCCTGTCATTGATCACCCCCTGTAAGGCTCCATTCAGATGTCTGTATGTTTTTTACGGATCCACGGATACATGGATCGGATCCGCAAAACACATACGGACATCTGAATGGAGCCTTATAGGGGGGTGATTACCCCATATAGACTCCCTGATCACCCCCCTGTCATTGATCACCCCCCTGTCATTGATCACCCCCCTGTCATTGATCACCCCCCTGTCATTGATCACCCCCCTGTCATTGATCACCCCCCTGTAAGGCTCCATTCAGACATTTTTTTGGCCCAAGTTAGCGGAAATTTATTTATTTTTTCTTACAAAGTCTCATATTCCACTAACTTGTGTCCAAAAATAAAATCTCACATGAACTCACCATACCCCTCACGGAATCCAAATGTGTAAAAAAAATTTGACATTTATATTCCAGACTTCTTCTCACGCTTTAGGGCCCCTAGAATGCCAGGGCAGTATAAATACCCCACATGTGACCCCATTTCGGAAAGAAGACACCCCAAGGTATTCCGTGAGGGGCATATTGAGTCCATGAAAGATTTAAATTTTTGTCCCAAGTTAGCGGAAAGGGAGACTTTGTGAGAAAAAAATAAAATAATAATTTCCGCTAACTTGTGCCCAAAAAAAATAATTTCTATGAACTCGCCATGCCCCTCATTGAATACCTTGGGGTGTCTTCTTTCCAAAATGGGGTCATATGTGGGGTATTTATACTTCCCTGGCATTTTAGGGGCCCTAAAGCGTGAGAAGAAGTCTGGGATCCAAATGTCTAAAAATACCCTCATAAAAGGAATGTGGGCCCCTTTGTGCATCTAGGCTGCAAAAAAGTGTCACACATCTGGTATTACCGTACTCAGGAGAAGTTGGGCAATGTGTTTTGGGGTGTCATTTTACATATACCCATGCTGGGTGAGATAAATATCTTGGTCAAATGCCAACTTTGTATAAAAAAATGGGAAAGGTTGTCTTTTGCCAAGATATTTCTCTCACCCAGCATGAGAATATGTAAAAAAAACACCCCAAAACACATTGCCCAACTTCTCCTGAATATGGCGATACCACATGTGTGACACTTTTTTGCAGCCTAGGTGGGCAAAGGGGCCCACATTCCAAAGAGCACCTTTCAGATTTCACAGGTCATTTACCTACTTACCACATATTAGGGCCCCTAGAATGCCAGGTCAGTAAAACTACACCACAAGTGACCCCATTTTGGAAAGAAGACACCCCAAGGTATTCCGTGAGGGGCATGGCGAGTTCCTAGAATTATTATTTTTTTTTTCACAAGTTAGCGGAAAATGATGATTTTTTATTTTTTTTCTTACAAAGTCTCATATTCCACTAACTTGTGACAAAAAATAAAAACTTCCATGAACTCACTATGCCCATCACGAAATACCTGGGGGTGTCTTCTTTCCAAAATAGGGTCACTTGTGGGGTAGTTATACTGCCCTGGCATTTTAGGGGCCCGAATGCGTGAGAAGTGGTTTGAAATCAAAATCTGTAAAAAATGGCCGGTGAAATCCGAAAGGTGCTCTTTGGAATGTGGGCCCCTTTGCCCAACTAGGCTGCAAAAAAGTGTCACACATCTGGTATCACCGTACTCAGGAGAAGTTGGGCAATGTGTTTTGGGGTGTCTTTTTACATATACCCATGCTGGGTGAGAGAAATATCTTGCCAAGAGACAACTTTTCCCATTTTTTTATACAAAGTTGGCATTTGACTGAGATATTTATCTCACCCAGCATGGGTATATGTAAAATGACACCCCAAAACACATTCCCCAACTTCTCCTGAGTACAGCGATACCACATGTGTGGCACTTTTTTGCAGCCTAGGTGGGCAAAGGGGCCCACATTCCAAAGAGCACCTTTCATTTGGTGGTATTTCATTGCTGCTGACATTTTTACTTTTTTTGTTATTAATCGAAATTTAACGATTTTTTTGCAAAAAAATGACATTTTTCAATTTCAGTTGTAAAATTTTGCAAAAAAAACGACATCCATATATAAATTTTTCTCTAAATTTATTGTTCTACATGTCTTTGATAAAAAAAAAAATGTTTGGGTAAAAAAAAAAATGGTTTGGGTAAAAGTTATAGCGTTTACAAACTATGGTACAAAAATGTGAATTTCCGCTTTTTGAAGCAGCTCTGACTTTCTGAGCACCTGTCATGTTTCCTGAGGTTCTACAATGGCCAGACAGTACAAACACCCCACAAATGACCCCATTTCGGAAAGTAGACACCCTAAGGTATTCGCTGATGGGCATAGTGAGTTCATAGAACTTTTTATTTTTTGTCACAAGTTAGCGGAAAATGATGATTTTTTTTTTCTTACAAAGTCTCATATTCCACTAACTTGTGACAAAAAATAAAAACTTCTATAAACTCACTATGCCCATCAGCGAATAACTTGGGGTGTCTTCTTTCCAAAATGGGGTCACTTGTGGGGTAGTTATACTGCCCTGGCATTCTAGGGGCCCTAATGTGTGGTAAGTAGTTTGAAATCAAAATCTGTAAAAAATGGCCGGTGAAATCCAAAAGGTGCTCTTTGGAATGTGGGCCCCTTTGCCCACCTAGGCTGCAAAAAACTGTCACACATGTGGTATTGCCGTACTCAGGAGAAGTTGGGCAATGTTTTTTGGGGTGTCATTTTACATATACCCATGCTGGGTAAGATAAAAATCTCGGTCAAATGCCAACTTTGTATAAAAAAAATGGGAAAAGTTGTCTTTTGCCAAGATATTTCTCTCACCCAGCGTGGGTATATGTAAAAAGACACCCCAAAACACATTGCCCAACTTCTCCTGAGTACGAGGATACCAGATATGTGACACTTTTTTGCAGCCTAGGTGGGCAAAGGGGCCCACATTCCAAAGAGCACCTTTCAGATTTCACCAGCCATTTTTTACAGATTTTGATTTCAAACCACTTCTCACGCATTCGGCCCCAAAAATGCCAGGGCAGTATAACTACCCCACAAGTGACCCCATTTTGGAAAGAAGACACCCCAAGGTATTTCGTGATGGGCATAGTGAGTTCATGGAAGTTTTTATTTTTTGTCACAAGTTAGTGGAATATGAGACTTTGTAAGAAAAAAAATAAAAAAAAATAAATCATCATTTTCCGCTAACTTGTGAAAAAAAAAAAAATTCTAGGAACTCGCCATGCCCCTCACGGAATACCTTGGGGTGTCTTCTTTCCAAAATGGGGTCACTTGTGGGGTAGTTATACTGCCCTGGCATTCTAGGGGCCCTAATGTGTGGTAAGTAGGTAAATGACCTGTGAAATCCGAAAGGTGCTCTTTGGAATGTGGGCCCCTTTGCCCACCTAGGCTGCAAAAAAGTGTCACACATGTGGTATCGCCGTATTCAGGAGAAGTTGGGCAATGTGTTTTGGGGTGTCTTTTTACATATACCCATGCTGGGTGAGATAAATATCTCGGCAAAAGACAACTTTTCCCTTTTATTATACAAAGTTGGCATTTGACCAAGATATTTATCTCACCCAGCATGGGTATATGTAAAATGACACCCCAAAACACATTGCCCAACTTCTCCTGAGTACGGCGATACCAGATGTGTGACACTTTTTTGCAGCCTAGATGCGCAAAGGGGCCCACATTCCTTTTATGAGGGTATTTTTAGACATTTGGATCCCAGACTTCTTCTCACGCTTTAGGGCCCCTAAAATTCCAGGGCAGTATAAATACCCCACATGTGACCCCATTTTGGAAAGAAGACACCCCAAGGTATTCAATGAGGGGCATGGCGAGTTCATAGAATTTTTTTTTTTTTGGCACAAGTTAGCGGAAATAGATTTTTTTTTCTCACAAAGTCTCCCATTCCGCTAACTTGGGACAAAAATTTCAATCTTTCATAGACTCAATATGCCCCTCAGCAAATACCTTGGGGTGTCTTCTTTCCGAAATGGGGTCACATGTGGGGTATTTATACTGCCCTGGCATTCTAGGGGCCCTAAAGCGTGAGAAGAAGTCTGGAATATAAATGTCTAAAAAATTTTACGCATTTGGATTCCGTGAGGGGTATGGGGAGTTCATGTGAGATTTTATTTTTTGACACAAGTTAGTGGAATATGAGACTTTGTAAGAAAAAAAAAAATTCTGCTAACTTGGGCCAAAAAAATGTCTGAATGGAGCCTTACAGGGGGGTGATCAATAACAGGGGGGTGATCAATGACAGGGGGGTGATCAATGACAGGGGGGTGATTAATGACAGGGGGGTGATCAGGGAGTCTATATGGGGTGATCACCCCCCTGCCATTGATCACCCCCCTGTAAGGCTCCATTCAGACGTCCGTATGTGTTTTGCGGATCCAATCCATGTATCAGTGGATCCGTAAAAATCATACGGACGTCTGAATGGAGCCTTACAAGGGGGTGATCAATGACAGGGGGGGTGATCAAAGAATCTATATGGGGTGATCACCCCCCTGTCATTGATCACCCCCCTATAAGGCTCCTTTCAGATGTCCGTATGTGTTTTGCGGATCCGATCCATGTATCCGTGGATCCGTAAAAAAAACATACGGACATCTGAATGCAGCCTTACAGGCGGGTGATCAATGACAGGGGGGTGATTAATGACAGGGGGGTGATCAGGGAGTCTATATGGGGTGATCAACCCCCTGTAAAGCTCCATTCAGACGTCTGTATGTGTTTTGCGGATCCGATCCATGTATCCGTGGATCCGTAAAAAAACATACGGACATCTGAATGCAGCCTTACAGGGGGGTGATCAATGACAGGGGGGTGATCAATGACAGGGGGTGATCAGGGAGTTTATATGGGGTGATCACCCCCTGTCATTGATCACCCCCCTGTAAGGCTCCATTTAGATGTCCGTATGTGTTTTGCGGATCCGATCCATGTATCAGTGGATCCGTAAAAATCATACGGACGTCTGAATGGAGCCTTACAAGGGGGTGATCAATGACAGGGGGTGATCAGGGAGTCTATATGGGGTGATCACCCCCCTGTAAGGCTCCATTCAGACGTCTGTATGTGTTTTGCGGATCCGATCCATGTATCCGTGGATCCGTAAAAAACATACGGACATCTGAATGCAGCCTACAGGGGGTTGATCAATGACAGGGGGGTGATCAATGACAGGGGGGTAATCAGGGAGTCTATATGGGGTGATCACCCCCATCATTAATCACCCCCCTGTAAAGCTTAATTCAGACGTCCGTATGTGTTTTGCGGATCCGATCCATGTATCAGTGGATCTGTAAAAATCATAGGACGTCTGAATGGAGCCTTACAGGGGGATGATCAATGACAGGGGGGGTGATCAATGACAGGGGGGTGATCAGGGAGTCTATATGGGGTGATCAGGGGCTAATAAGGGGTTAATAAGTGACAGGGGGGGGTGTAGTGTAGTGTGGTGCTTGGTGCTACATATTGCTGAGCTACCTGTGTCCTCTGGTGGTCGATCCAAACAAAAGGGACCACCAGAGGACCAGGTAGCCGGTATATAAGACGCTGTTATCAAAACAGCGTCTAATATACCTGTTAGGGGTTAAAAAAATCGCATCTCCAGCCTGCCGGCGAACGACTGGCAGGCTGGAGATCCACTCGCTTACCTTCCGCTCCTGTGAACGCGCGCGCCTGTGTGCGCGCATTCACAGGAAATCTCGCGTCTCGCGAGATGACGCATATATGCGTGACTCTGCGCAGAACTGCCGCCTGCGGAATGCGATCCTGCGTTAGGCGGTCCGGAGGCGGTTAAAGGGGCGGGCCCTGTGGAAGTCACTGTTAAAGTGGCGGGCACTGTTGAGGTTACTGTTAAAGGGGCGGGCCATGTGGAGATAACTGTTAAAGGGGCAGGCACTGTGAAGGTCACTGTTAAAGGGGTGGGCACTGTGAAGGTCACTGTTAAAGGGTCAGGCACTGCGGAGGTCACTGTTAAATATCGTGCACTGTGAAAGTCACTGTTATAAGGGCGGCCACTATGAAGGTCACTGTTAAAGGGGTGATCACTGTTAAAGGAGTGGACACTGTGGAGGTCACTGTTATAGGGGAAGGTACTGTGGAGGTCACTGTTTAAAGAGCTGCCACTATAAAGATCACTGTTAATGGGGAGGGCACTATTAAAGGGATGGGCATTGTGGAGGTCACTGTTAAAGAGGCGGTCACTGTGAAGTCATTATTTAAGGGGCAGCCACTATAAAGGTCACTGTTAAAGGGGTGGTCAATGTTAAAGGTGCTTGCGCTGTGGAGGTCACTGTTAAGGGGGTGGGAACTGTGGAGTTCACTATTAAAGGGGCGGACACTGTGTAGGTCACTGTTAAAGGGGCGGGCAATGTGGAGGTCACTGTTAAAGAAGCGGGCACTGTGAAGGTCATTATTAAAGGGGCAGCCACTATAAAGGTCACTGTTAAAGCGGAGGTCAATGTTAAAGGGGCGGGCACTGTGGAGGTCACTGTTAATGGGGTGGGCACTGTTAATGGGGCTGGCACTGTGAAGGTCACTGTTAAAGGGGCAAACACTGTGAAGGTCACTGTTAGAGGGGCAAACACTGTGGAGGTCACTGTTAAAGGGACAAACACTGTGGAGGTCACTGTTAAAGGGGCAGGCACTGTAGAGGTCACTGTTAAATGGGCGGACACTGTGGAGGTCACTGTTAAAGTGGCAGACACTGTGGAGTTTAATGTTAAAGAGGCAGCCACTGTAGAGGTCACTGTTAAAGGGACGGGCACTGTAGAGGTCACTGTTAAAGTGGCAGACACTGTGGAGTTTAATGTTAAAGGAGCGGGCACTGTAGAGGTCACTGTTAAAGAAGCAGTCACTGTTAAAGGAGCAATCACTGTTAAAGGGGCGGCCACTGTGGAGATCACTGATAAAAGGGGCAGGCACTGTAGAGATCACTGTTAAAGGTGCTGGCACTGTGGAGGTCACTGTTAAAGGGGCGTGCACTGTAGAGGTCACTGTTAAAGGGGCAGACACTGTGTTGGTCACTGTTAAAGGGGCGGTCATTGTTAAAGGGGCGGACACTGTGGAGTTCACTGTTATGGGGGATACTGTTGATATTGTTTTACGACTCACGGAAACATGAAATGAAATTGATGAAATATACCCGTGCGAAACTGCATCCTCCTGCTAGTCTCTTATATATATAAAAATTAATTTCTGTCTGTCTAGACGTCTGTCTGTCTGTCTGGACGTTCTTTTTGATCGACCAAATGACTGCACCGATCTTCACTAAATTTGGTACACAGGTACATCAGGTGTCCGGGAATGTTTTAGACCGGGTCTCAGCTCTCTAGACCATACCATTCCGGAGATATTCCCCAAAAATGACCTGCATTAGCCAATAGAAGCCTGCAAGTCTTTCACTCATATCCCAACTGTCATATACACGGTCACATGTCCCTTATCAGCCAATAGAAACTTGCAGGTCCTACTCCAGGTTGCCATAAAAACTGATCACAGGTTTTAGCAGTTCGCAGGTCCTTAAATATTCAGTCATATGACGTATAACGGCACAACTACACTGGTACATGCATGGGGGCAGGGGCCACTATTAAATGGACTGGCGCTATGGAGTTCACTGTTAAAGGGGCGGGCACTGTGGAAGTCACTGTTAAAGGGGCGAACACTGTGGAGGTCACTATTAACCGCCTCCGGACTGCCTAACGCAGGATCGCGTTCCGGAGGTGGCAGCCCTGCGCACAGTCACGCATATATGCGTCATCTCACGAGACGCGAGATTTCCTGTGAACGCGCACACAGGCGCGCGCGTTCACAGGATCGGAAGGTAAGCGAGTGGATCTCCAGCCTGCCAGCGGTGATCGTTCGCTGGCAGGCTGGAGATGCGATTTTTTATACCCCTAACAGGTATATTAGACGCTGTTTTGATAACAGCGTCTAATATACCTGCTACCTGGTCCTCTGGTGGTCCCTTTTGTTTGGATCAACCACCAGAGGACACAGGTAGCTCAGTAATAAGTAGCACCAAGCACCACACTACACTACACCCCCCCTGTCACTTATTAACCCCTTATTAACCCCTGATCACCCCTGATCACCCCATATAGACTCCCTGATCACCCCCCTGTCATTGATCACCCCCCTGTAAGGCTCCATTCAGACGTCCGTATGATTTTTACGGATCCACTGATACATGGATCGGATCCGCAAAACGCATTCGGACGTCTGAATGGAGCCTTACAGGGGGGTGATCAATGACGGGGGTGATCACCCCATATAGACTCCCTGATCACCCCCCTGTCATTGATCAGCCCCCTGTCATTGATCACCCCTCTGTAAGGCTGCATTCAGATCTCCGTATGTTTTTTACGGATCCACGGACACATGGATCGGATCCGCAAAACACATACAGGCGTCTGAATGGAGCCTTACAGGGGGGTGATCACCCCATATAGACTCCCTGATCCCCTGTCATTGATCACCCCCTTGTAATGCTCCATTCAGACGTCCGTATGATTTTTACGGATCCACTGATACATGGATCGGATCCGCAAAACACATACGGACGTCTGAATGGAGCCTTACAGGTTGGTGATCAATGACAGGGGGTGATCACCTCATATAGACTCCCTGATCACCCCCTGTCATTGATCACCCCCCTGTCATTGATCACCCCCCTGTAAGGCTGCATTCAGATGTCCGTATGTTTTTTACGGATCCACCGATACATGAATCGGATCCGCAAAACACATACAGACGTCTGAATGGAGCCTTACAGGGGGGTGATCACCCCATATAGACTCCCTGATCACCCCCCTGTCATTGATCACCCCCCTGTAAGGCTCCATTCAGACATTTTTTTGGCCCAAGTTAGCAGAATTTTTTTTTTTTTTCTTACAAAGTCTCATATTCCACTAACTTGTGTCAAAATATAAAATCTCACATGAACTCACCATACCCCTCACGGAATCCAAATGCGTAAAATTTTTTAGACATTTATATTCCAGACTTCTTCTCAAGCTTTAGGGCCCCTAGAATGCCAGGGCAGTATAAATACCCCACATGTGACCCCATTTCGGAAAGAAGACACCCCAAGGTATTCGCTGAGGGGCATCTTGAGTCCATGAAAGATTGAAATTTTTGTCCCAAGTTAGCGGAAAGGGAAACTTTGTGAGAAAAAAATAAATAAATCAATTTCCGCTAACTTGTGCCAAAAAAAAATATTTCTATGAACTCGCCATGCCCCTCATTGAATACCTTGGGGTGTCTTCTTTCTAAAATGGGGTCACATGTGGGGTATTTATACTGCCCTGGCTTTTTAGGGGCCCTAAAGCGTGAGAAGAAGTCTGGGATCCAAATGTCTAAAAATGCCCTTATAAAAGGAATGCGGGCCCCTTTGCGCATCTAGGCTGCAAAAAAGTGTCACACATCTGGTATCACCGTTTTCAGGAGAAGTTGGGCAATGTGTTTTGGGGTGTCATTTTACATATACCCATGCTGGGTGAGATAAATATCTTGGTCAAATGCCAACTTTGTATAAAAAATGGGAAAAGTTGTCTTTTGCCGAGATATTTCTCTCACCCAGCATGGGTATATGTAAAATGACACCCCAAAAAACATTTCCCAACTTCTCCTGAGTACGGCAATACCACATGTGTGACACTTTTTTGCAGCCTAGGTGGGCAAAGGGGCCCACATTCCAAAGAGCACCTTTTGGATTTCACCGGCCATTTTTTACAGATTTTGATTTCAAACTACTTTGCACGCATTTGGGCCCCTAAAATGCCAGGGCAGTATAACTACCCCACAAGTGACCCCATTTTAGAAAGAAGACACCCCAAGGTATTTCGTGATGGGCATAGTGAGTTCATGGAAGTTTTTATTTTTTGTCACAAGTTAGTGGACTTTCTAAGAAAAAAATCAAAAAAAAAATCATCATTTTCCGCTAACTTGTGACAAAAAATAAAAAGTTCTATGAACTCACTATGCCCATCAGCGAATACCTTAGGGTGTCTACTTTCCGATATGGGGTCATTTGTGGGGTTTTTCTACTGTCTGGGCATTGAAGAACCTCAGGAAACATGACAGGTGCTCAGAAAGTCAGAGCTGCTTCAAAAAGCGGAAATTCACATTTTTGTACCATAGTTTGTAAACGCTATAACTTTTACCCAAACCATTTTTTTTTATCAAAGACATGTAGAACAATAAATTTAGAGAGAAATTTATATATGGATGTCGTTTTTTTAAAAAAAATTTACAACTGAAAGTGAAAAATGTCATTTTTTTGCAAAAAAATCGTTAAATTTCGATTAATAACAAAAAAAGTAAAAATGTCAGCAGCAATGAAATACCACCAAATGAAAGCTCTATTAGTGAGAAGAAAAGGAGGTACAATTCATTTGGGTGGTAAGTTGCATGACCGAGCAATAAACCGTTAAAGTAGTGTAGGTCAGAAGTGTAAAAAGTGGCCTGGTCATTAAGGGTGTTTAAGCAAGGGGGGCTGAGGTGGTTAAAGGGGCAGGCACTTTAGAGGTCACTGTTAAAGGGGCGGACACTGTGGAGGTCACTGTTAAAGGGGCGGACACTGTGGAGGTCACTGTTAAAGGGGCAGGCACTGCGGAGGTCACTGTTAAAGGAGCATGCACTGTGAAAGTCACTGTTATAAGGTCGGCCACTATGAAGGTCACTGTTAAAGGGGTGATCACTGTTAAAGGGGCGGGCACTGTGGAGGTCACTGTTATAGGTGCAGGTACTGTGGAGGTCACTGTTAAATGGGCGGGTACTGTGGAGGTCATAAATATTCAGTCATATGACGTATAACGGCACAACTACACTGGTACATGCATGGGGATAGGGAAAAAAACGTAAGAAAAATAGACCTGTATCGGGCGCCAATAGCCTCAAAGGTAATAGCCTACTTGCGATAAAAATGGTCAATTGAGTGGTAACTTTGATATAGTTGTTTAAAAACACAACATTTGTAAAACGTGCAAAATAACCTTAATTAAAACAGTAAAGGTAGTTGGTTAAAAAAGGCATTTTGTAGTAAAGACTCACTTCACCCAGGAGGGGCAGGGTGGGATAAAGCACATAACACCCACTCTGCTTCCTCCTGCGCCTGGATCGCCTGTAAGATCGTCCGGAAATAACGGCAGTCACACTTGGAACTTCTGGTTATTTTCTTTTTATTGTTTTAGCACAGGGTAGGGGTAGGAGTAGGCTCAACGCGTTTCGGGGTCACTGGGATCCCCTTCATCAGGAGCATAAGTGCATCATGCATAATGGCAGGTATTTATACAGAGAAAAAGCGCCAAAGAACGCCAGAAAACGGCGCCAAAAAACGGGAGGTACTGGCGTCACTTCCGGTTTGCGTTCCAGGGTGGAACGCATTGTGGTAGGCTTAACTTGGAGTGGTTTCCGGTTTGCGTTCCAGCGTGGAACGCATCAGGAAGCATCTCGGCCTTGTAGTGGATGGATAGTGGACCAGGAGGGGAAGAGACTTCACTTCCGGTGTGCGTTCCAGCTTGGAACGCATCGGCACCGATGTGATGGATTGAATGTGGACCAGGAGGGGAAGCGACGTCACTTCCGGTATGCGTTCCAGCCTGGAACGCATCGGGATCGAGGCGGCTGAGGGATCGGCACAAAAGTAATTAAACTTCTTGTCGGATATTGTGGGTAGGTGTGGCGATGTTTAGGAGGGGTATCTAGTTTTATTTATGTATAATATAATATGATATGATGGCCAGGGAGAGGGAGTTGGGTGTGGAGAAAACTGGAAGTGGTAAAGGTTCCGGTGTGCGTTCCAGGGTGAAACGCACCACAGCTTCTCACAGGGATCATGGTGGAGAATGTCTGTGTATGGGAGGGGGGGCAAAATAGCTGTTGGTAGTTGTTAGTCTAAAGGGAATGGCAGAGAAACACATTATGTATAGTAATATATTTTGATATATTCTATTATATTTTGACCAGGGTATTCTAACCGGCAATGGCTGGTTTTTCTTATCCCATAGGGATATGGGGAGAATCGGGAGATATATGATTTTATTTTTAGATGTTATTTGGATCAGCAGGTAACATCTCCCTAAGTGTATATTTATATATATACACACACGTACGCAAATATGTGCACAGGGAGGGGGGGGGGGATTTGTTCTATAGGTGGAAACGATGGGAAAAAAGTGAATAAAAATGGTTTGTAAGGGCATTTAGAAGAGATGAAGAAGTTAACAAGGAAAATTAGAAAATACTGTAGAAATAAAAAAAATGTGGAGGTCTGATGAATAAAATGTGTGTGTATTTTGCGGGATCGGGGAAGGAGGGTTACATGGATTGTATAAAGATCGTGCAGAAATTTTAAAAAAAGAATTTTTTTTTTTTTTTTAATTATTTTAAAAAAGGCGATCTGTGTGTCAGTGTCTTGGAACAGACGAGTATATTTTTGTTCCAAGGAAGGACATGTGTGTGTATATGAATGGAGGGGTGTGCCCTAAATAATTATTATCGTCGAGCTCAATAAAAATATTGCTCGAGGAGCGCTATATAATAATGATAAAATGTATTAAAAGACAGGGTGGATAGAGGTTGCTATAGAAAGTATAAAAAAGTATAAAAAATATAAAAAAATATAATAAAAAAATATATAAATAAAAAAGGGGGATGGATAAATAAATAGGAAAAAATTGTTTCGTATATTGTTTCAATATTATTATTTTATTATATATTTCGTCCGTGGGTTAACCGTAAAGATGTGTTGGTTATGTGCGGAAGGATCTATGATGGTTGTTTAAGGGATAATATTTTATATATATAGGTTTTTTATAAAAGGTTTTATGGTGTGTTGTTATGGTGATTGGTGATTGGAGGTGCTGGTTAGTAATTTGAATATTCCATTGATTCGTTGAGTCCGAAGGGTGTTAGGTTGTTAAAGCGGTAGATCCAATGCATTTCTTTCCGGCAGAGTTGTTGGTATGAGGTGGTTATATGTTCTATAGGTGAAACTTTTAGTGTAGATGGGTCTTTGTTATGTTTTTCTGAGTAATGTCGGGACACGCTGTGGGTTAGAACGCCTCGTCTGATGTTAGAGCGATGCTCGTTCATTCTTTCCCTGACTGTTTGTGTGGTTCTCCCAACGTATTTTAGTTTGCAGGGACAGGTAAGTAGATAAATCACATTTTTTGTGCCGAAATGTAGATCTTGGTTTATGTTCCATATTTCCTTAGGGGCCTCTTTTGGTCCATCAATAGATAGTTCTTTTGTGCCCTGAGTGATCATGGTGCAGCATAGGCATTTTTTGAGTCGGCATTTCCGTATTCCTATCAGACTTGTTATCCCAAGAGGCAGAGTCACTTTTTTTGTTTCTAATTTAGGGCAAGATGGGGCGATTAAATTTTTCATGGTTTGGGCTCTTCTGAATGTGAGGGATGGTTGTCTGGGTAAGGAGTCTCTTAAGATTGGATCCTTCAAGAGGATGTCCCAATGTTTATTCAGTATCTGCCTGATATTTTTGTGTTTTGCATTAAAACGGGTGATGAGGTTGTATTGATATTTCACGTCGGTTGTGGTTTTGGGTCGGGTCGATGTAAGAGTGGCTTTCTGATTAAGAGTGCAGACATTCTTTGCAGTAGCATTGATTATTTTTTTGGGGTACCCCTTTTCCTTAAATCAGTTTTTGATGATCTCTAGTTGTTCCTTCATTACTTGGTCGCTTGAGCAGTTTCTTCTGATTCTTTTCATTTGACCAAATGGAATGTTGTTTTTCCATTTGGAGTAGTGACAGCTGGAATATTCGAGGTAGCTATTCGCATCAACTTTTTTGAAGTGCGTTTGGGTGGTGATTTTATTTGTTAGGGTTTTGATATGGATGTCTAAAAAAACGGCTTCCTGGGGGTCGTGTTCAGAGCTAAATTGTAGGCCCCAGCTGTTGGTGTTAAGGTCCTTGATGAAGTTAACTAGATCCTCCTCTCGTCCATCCCAGATCATTATGATGTCATCAATATATATTTTGTAGAATATAATCTGGTCATAGGAGAGGAGGCCCAGCCTTTCCTCAAAAAGGCCTACAAATAAATTGGCATAGGAGGGCGCACATTTTGTCCCCATTGCTGTCCCCTTGGTTTGTAGGAAGAATTTTTTATTGAAGGTGAAAAAGTTGTGGTGAAGAATAAAGTGGATGGATTGGAGGATGAATTCTTTTTGGACCGAGGGCATTTCTTGATCTTGGGATAAAAAATGTTTAATTGCCTGCAGGCCTAATTCATGTTGGATGTTGCTGTAAAGAGAGCTTACATCTAGTGTTACCCAATGGTAGTTTGTTTTCCATTGGACTGTGTCTAGAATGTTGATTAGATGTGCGGAATCTCTAAGATAGGAGGGAAGTTTGATAACATATTTTTGCAGAAAATTGTCCACATAAGCGGACAGATTGGATGTGAGGGAGTCAATGCCGGATATGATCGGTCTGCCTGGAGGATTTTCAATGGATTTGTGAATCTTGGGTAAAAAATAAAAACGGGCTGTTGTGGGATGGTTATTGTAAAGGAATGCTTTTTCTTTCTTATTAATAATTCCCGAAGAGAAGCCAGAGTCTATTAGTGACTGGAGATTTTTTTTAAAAATAGGTGTTGGGTCACTTGGAATGGTTCTGTAGTAGTTGTTGTCTGACAGGATTCTATTGGATTCTTCTAAATAGTAGCTGTGATCCATAATGACGACTCCTCCCCCTTTATCGGCGTTCTTTATGACTATGTCACCATTGTTTTTTAGAGCCTTCAAGGCTCTGTTCTCATGGGTTTTGAGATTGAGCGGATGTTTGATGGATTGGGCTTTGGTCAGGGTCCACTATCCATCCACTACAAGGCCGAGATGCTTCCTGATGCGTTCCACGCTGGAACGCAAACCGGAAACCACTCCAAGTTAAGCCTACCACAATGCGTTCCACCCTGGAACGCAAACCGGAAGTGACGCCAGTACCTCCCGTTTTTTGGCACCGTTTTCTGGCGCTCTTTGGCGCCTTTTCTCTGTATAAATACCTGCCATTATGCATGATGCACTTATGCTCCTGATTAAGGGGATCCCAGTGACCCCGAAACGCGTTGAGCCTACTCCTACCCCTACCCTGTGCTAAAACAATAAAAAGAAAATAACCAGAAGTTCCAAGTGTGACTGCCGTTATTTCCGGAAGATCTTACAGGCGATCTAGGCGCAGGAAGAAGCAGAGTGGGTGTTATGTGCTTTATCCCACCCTGCCCCTCCTGGGTGAAGTGAGTCTTTACTACAAAATGCCTTTTTTATTCTCATTGTGATTTTAACCAACTACCTTTACTGTTTTAATTAAGGTTATTTTGCACGTTTTACAAACGTTGTGTTTTTAAACAACTATATCAAAGTTACCACTCAATTGACCATTTTTATCGCAAGTAGGCTATTACCTTTGAGGCTATTGGCGCCCGATACAGGTCTATTTTTCTTACGTTTTTTACCCTATCCTCACAATATGTCCATTTCAGGCTTACCCCTGTCTGCATACTAGACCTGTGGCTGCCTACCACCTCTCCAGTAATCAAACACACCCGTATTACACCCGAATTTTAAACCATCCACTAACGGTCCTTCCCTTTGGCGCCCTGCCTGGATATCCCAGACTCTTTTTACCGTAAGGAGTCTGTGACTAATCCCCTGTTTTTTTCCCCTCGTATCTCTGTCTTACATGCATGGGGGGCAGGGGCCACTATTAAATGGACGGGCACTGTGGAGGTCACTGTTAAAGGTCACTGTTATAGGAGGTCACTGTTATAGAGGCAGGTACTGTGAAGGTCACTGTTAAATTGTCAGGCACTGTGGAGGTCATAAATATTCAGTCATATGACGTATAACGGCACAACTACACTGGTACATAAATATTCAGTCATATGACGTATAACGGCACAACTACACTGGTACATGCATGGGGGGCAGGGGCCACGATTAAATGGACGGGCACTGTGGAGGTCACTGTTAAAGGGGCCTGCACTGTGAAAGTCACTGTTAGAGGGGCGGGCACTGTAAAGGTCACTGTTAAACAGGTGGGCACTGTTGAGGTAACTGTCAAAGGGGTGGGCCATGTGGAGATCACTGTTAAAGGGGCAGGCACTGTGAAGGTCACTGTTAAAAGGGTGGGCACTGTGAAGGTCACTGTTAAAGGGTCAGGCACTGCGGAGGTCACTGTTAAAGGAGCGTGCACTGTGAAAGTCACTGTTATAAGGGTGGCCACTATGAAGGTCACTGTTAAAGGGGTGATCACTGTTAAAGGGGCGGGCACTGTGGATGTCACTGTTATAGGGGCAGGTACTGTGGAGGTCACTGTTAAAGGGGCAGGCCATGTGGAGATCCCTGTTAAAGGGGCGGGCACTGTGGAGGTCACTGTTAAGCGGGCAGGCACTTTTAAAGAGATGGGCAATATGTAGGTCACTGTTAAAGGGGTGGGCACTGTGGAGGTCACTGTTAAAAGCGCTGCCACTATAAAGATCACTGTTAATGGGGAGGGCACTATTAAAGGGATGGGCATTGTGGAGGTCACTGTTAAAGAGGCGGGCACTGTGGAAAATTCTGTTAAAGGGGCGGGCACTATAATGGTCACTGTTAAAGGGGTGGTCAGTGTTAAAAAGGAGGGGACTGTGGAGGTCACTGTTAAAGGGGTGGTCAATGTTAAAGGGGCGGGCACTGTGGAGGTCACTGTTAACGGGGCAGGTACTGTGGAGGTCACTGTTAAAGGTGCAGGCCATGTGGAGGTCACTGTTAAAGGGGCGGGCACTGTGGAGGTCACTATTAAAGTGGTGGGCACTATAAAAAGACGGGCACTGTGGAGGTCACTGTTAAAGGGGCAAGCACTGTGGAAGTCACTTTTAAAGGGGCGGGCACTGTGAAGATCACTGTTAAAGGGGTGGTCAATGTTAAAGGGGTGGTCAATGTTAAAGGGGCGGGCATAGGGGAGGTCAATGTTAAAGAGGCAGGTACTGCGGAGGTCACTGTTAAAAAGGTGGTCAATGTTAAAAGTCGGGCACTGTGTCGGGCATAGGGGAGGTCAATGTTAAAGGGGCGTCCACCGTAGAGGTCACTGCCCTCAGGGCTCAGGTGACTTCGAGATGTAGGTGCCACATATTCTGTACCTTGGCCAATCAGATTTCCCAGCATCTCCTTAAGGATAGAAAGGAGTGGAATGACATCATTCAACCCTTAGTTCTGCCGACTGACAAATAAAGTGGCTACCTCAAAGAGCCTGAGCAAACGACATGTGTCACACATAAGCTACCACTGGCTAATGAGAAGTTACACTGTGGGATAAACCTGTCCGTCTGCTGCATTATGAAATTGTTGACCACCTTCGCACGGGCGGTCTAACATATGGAGCGGGGAGTTCCAATGGGTGGAAACGTTGCATATCAGGCGATGTTGGGGAGGAGCATTTTGCCTTAGTAGCTCAAGGAGGGCATGTTTTGCAAGGTAAGAGTGGCTGAAGTGCATGCACAGTTTCCTGTGCATTTTTAACAGCACTTGCAGTTCAGTAGAAGACTTGAGGAACCGGGTGACAACCAGATTGAAGACGTGCACCAAGCAGGGCACATGGGTCGGCCATCCCTGATGCAGCACAGACAAAACTATCTTCCCATTATTAGTAACCATGGTTCCTATCTCCAGTTGGCGCGAAGACAGCAAGTGTATGATTTCTTTATTGATGACACCGAGCAGTTCCTCCCAGGCTGACGAGGTGCAGAGCCGCGTGTCAATGCCTAGCTTTGCATAGGGAATATGCTGGAGGACTACTGCAAACTGTGTCTACATGGAAGGGTGAGGAGAAGGTGGAGGATGAGGAGGCAAAGGAGGACATTGACTCAGAAATCCCACCATTAAAACGCGGAGGCAGTATTGCCATCACCTGCCCAAGTTGCTGTTGTGTCTGGGCCAGAACCACATTTACCCAGTGGGCTGTGAACAACATATATTGTGCTTGTCCATAGTTACAGCTCCATACATCAGTTATGACGTGAGATACTGAGAGGTCCAAGGACTGTTCAGTGTATGTGTGCAAGGTTGGTACAGCTTTTTTGGAAAAGTAATGTCAGCTTGGGACTCTCTACCTTGGGTTGGCACAAGCCATCATTTTTTTTAAATGTGCAGAGTCATCTACATGAAAAGGGAGGGAAACTGTAGTACCAGCAACCAGGGGCGGATTAAGTGCATGATAGGCCCGGGGCTGTCTAACCAACTTGGGCCCCCCCCCCTCCCATTTTAGTTTAGTTTTTTTTTGTATGAAGAGGCTGCGGTGCTTCATGAGCGCCACAGTCTCTTCTTAGGCCATATGACATCTTCAGACAAAAAAAAAAATACCCCAAATTGGGTCCTAAACTGAAAAATTTGGTCGCCAAATTTAAAATACATATAATTGTAATAAAAAAAGACATGGAGGAGAATACAGCACGACATTCCTCTTACATCCAGTGACATCTCCTGTCATGTAGACCTTCTCTTTCCTCTTCTCCTCCATTTGACCCAGACCACCATGGCAAATTCTTTCAGCCGCATCTCGTCTCTGCAGTTTGTAGCACAGACACGTTAGATTTCTCAATTCCTCCTCATCCTGGTGTCCCCACAGTGTGATCCTGCTGCCACTCCCAATACTGTGCCCGTTGTGCCCCCCAATGTCCAAGGTACTATACTGCTGAAAAAATAGTGACCCTAATAGACATAATTGGAGTCATTTATCAAACTGGTGTAAAGTAGAACTGGATTTCCAAAAGAGCTGTCAAATATGAAAGGTGGAATCTGATTGGTTGCTATGGGCAACTAAGCCAGTTCTACTTTACACCAGTTTGATAAATTACCCCAAATGTCCCTATAGTGTCCACAGCAATTATAATGTCCCCTAGAGACCCCAGTAATAATAACACCCTATATTGTGCTCCAGGCAATAATCCCTGTATAGTGTCCCCAAAAATAATAGAATTGCCCCTACAGTGCCTCCCCAATAGCAACACCCCCATATAGTAATTTCCACCACACTGCCCCCACATAGTAATTCCCCATTGTAATTTGCCCCCACACAGTAATTTCCCCCAAACTGCCCCATATAGTACTTTGCCCCCACACAGTAATTTGCCCCACACTGCCCCTACATAGTAATTTCCCCCCACATAGTATTTGCCCCCACATAGTAATTTTCACCCACACTGCCCCCACATAGTAATTTCCACCACACAATAGTTTCCCCCCACACTGCCCCCACATAGTAATTTGCCCCTACATAGTAATTTGCCCCCACATAGTAATTTCCACCACACTGCCCCCACATAGAAATTACCCCCACACAATAGTTTCCCCCCACACTGCCCCCACATAGTAATTTGCCCCTACATAGTAATTTGCCCCCACATAGTCATTTCCACTACACTGCCCCCACATAAAAATTACCCCACACTGCCCCCACACAATAGTTTCCCCCACATAGTAATTTGTCCCCACATAGCAATTTCCCCACACTGCCCCCACATAGAAATTACCCCACACTGCCCCCCACATAGCAATTTCTCCCACACTGTCCCCACACAATAGTTTCCCCCACATAGTAGTCCCTCTCATAATAATTTGGCCCCACACAGCCCCATATAGTAATTTGCCCCCACACTGCCCCCACATAGTAATTACCCCACACAATAGTTTCCACCACACTGCCCCATATAGTAATTTGCCCCCACATAGTAGTCCCTCCCATAATAATTTGCCCCCACACTGCCCCCACATAGTAATTTGCCCCCACACTGCCCCATATAGTAATTTGCCCCCACACTGCCCCCACATAGTAATTTTCCCCCACACTGCCCCATATAGTAATTTTCCCCCACATAGTAGTCCGGCTCCCATAATAATTTGCCCCCCACATAGTAGTCCCTCCCATAAAAATTTAGCCCCACACAGCCCCACATTCCCCCTCCCATGTACTCGAGGTCCCTTCCCTAATATGTCCTCCTCTGTGTCTCGTCCCCCACATGTCCCCCAAAGTAGGCACATGAAATAAAAAAATTAAAATTGGAAAAAAAAAATGAAAAGCTAAATACTTACCGTCCAGGGCCAGGCACTTGATCGCAGACGAAGGCGGGATGAGGCAGGCACTCGTCAATGTGCTGTGTCCCGGCACAGGCGCGTGATGACATCATCACGCACGTCTGCGCCGGGATTTCACTACCGCATAGGCCTCAGGCCTACTAGGCCTGAAGCCTATGGCGGTGATAGGCGACGGGACAGGGAGCTATGCGCAGGGCCGGACTGGGGATAAAAACCAGCCCTGGAAAAAGTTGCATACCAGCCCCACAGCGTTGTGTCATTATTTACTTGTTTATAAAAGGCGAAAGCATTGCCCCACAATAGCTCTTTTGTAGAACCCCCATTGTTTATATTATCACAGTAGACCAGCTTTTCCCAAACAGGATGCGATAACGATATGCGATGCGATATTTTAAGGGAATTGTGGTAGAGTTCTATTTGCAGTGTTATGGGGGATCTGTGGATGGCGCTGTTATGGGGGATCTGTGGATGACACTGTTATCGAGGGGATCTGTGGATGACACTGTTGTGGAGGGGATCTATGGATGACACTGTTATGGAGGGGATCTGTGGATGGCACTGTTATGGAGGGGATCTATGGATGGCACTGTTATCGAGGGGATCTGTGGATGACACTGTTATGGAGGGGATCTATGGATGACACTGTTATGGAGGGGATCTGTGGATGGCACTGTTATGGAGGGGATCTATGGATGGCACTGTTATGGAGGGGATCTGTGGTTGGCACTGTTATGGAGGGGATCTGTGGTTGGCACTGTTATGGGGGATCTGTGGATGGCACTGTTATGGGGGGGATCTATGGATGGCACTGTTATGGAGGGGATCTGTGGTTGGCACTGTTATGGAGGGGATCTGTGGTTGGCACTGTTATGGAGGGGATCTGTGGATGGCACTGTTATGGGGGATCTGTGGATGGCACTGTTATGGGGATCTGTGGATGGCACTGTTATGGGGGATCTGTGGATGGCACTGTTATGGAGATCTGTGGATGGCACTGTTATGGGGATCTGTGGATGGCACTGTTATGGAGATCTGTGGATGGCACTGTTATGGGGGACCTATGGATGATGCACTGTTATCGGGGATGTGTGCTATGACACATAGGGCCATGAGGGGGGCCTGCATAAGATGCTATATGTGTGAATGACACACATATAGCATATTATGCTGGCCCCTCTCATGGCCCTATGTGTCACAGCATTACTTTATTAATGTCCCCTCATGTGTCCTAAACCACGCACATAACTGTCTTTGTATGCAAAGTCTTTCTTTACTGCTGAAACAATCGCTCTCCTATTGAAACTCCTATTGATATTGAAAATCACCAGCCTCTGTACTCAGCCTCCTACCTGATACACAGCCCTGAACAGCCGGATGACAGCTCTGCACAAGCAGCAGCTAGCAGGCTATTGCTAAAGGACCTTCAGTGATGTCATGATCATGTGATCAGTCACATGTGTGGGAGGAGTCAGGCTCCGGGCAATGGATGTCTGTGCTGGAGCCTGCTGTTGGGGGCGGGGCCGGGGGATGGGCTCCTCTCTCTGTCAGTCACTCTGTGTAATATACTACACCAGCCAAGGAGCCTCCTCGCTGTCGGCACGGCCGGCAGTATGTGGGCGTTCGGGTCGGCGCTGGGCCCCCCAGCGGTGCTGGGCCCGGGGCTGCCGACCCGAACGTCCCTATTGTAATCCGCCACTGCCAGCAACTTAGCCAGGTGCATGTTCAGCTTCTGCACTATTGGATGAGTACAAGCGTGCTGTTGACTTTTTGCAATCACCTCAGTGATCGATTGCTGTCCAAACAAATGACGAGGAGTAGGAGGAGGAGGAGCATCCGGAGCAATGGACTATACTGAAGTTGATGGGAAGGAATAACAGCTTCCTTCTGCTGACCTTGACGAGCCCTGACTGCTTGAGAGGGAGTGCAGGCCGGTGGGAAATGCAGCAGTTGCTGCATCAGGCTGTAACACTAAATGAGTCACACGCAGGGGTGGATTAAGTGCATGATAGGCCTGGGGCTGTCTACCCAATTAGGCCCCCCCCCCTCCATTTTTGTTTTAGTTTTATGTTTTTTTTTCTGTATGAAGAGGCTGCGGTGCTTCGTAAGTGCCAAAGTCTCTTCCTAGGCCATATGACATCGCTTACATGGTCTAGGTGCAGCTCTGTCCCATCTGAGTGATTGGGTTTGAGCTGTAATACCAAGCGCAGTGCTATGAAATGGAAAGCGCTGTGCTTGGTAAGGAGCAAAGAGGCTGCAGCGCTCACTTTAACATCATGGTCTCCTCAAACAGCTGATTGGTGGGATTGCCAAGAGGGTGCCATCTCATAACTCTCTGAGTACAGATTTCATAGATGTTACCTGCAGTCCTACGTAACACCCCACATAACACAGTGAACTATTGTGTTATGTGGGGTGTTACATAGGACTGCATGGAACATCTACTACATTATCTGTACACAGAATGTTATCACTGTTATCTGGGCTGTTACATAGGACTGCAGGTGACAAATTAAAATTTTAGTTGCCAAATTTAAATTACATACGATTATGATAAAAAAAAAGACTTGGAGGAGATGAGACACAGGTCACAGTAGTGAGCCAGCTCTACATATAGGGGAATACAATATCACATACCTGTTACATCCAGTGACATCTCCTGTCATGTAGATTTTCTCTTTCCTTTTCTCCTCCGTTTGACCCAGACCGCCATGCCTCACCTTCTGCCCACACATCCTGCATCCTCAACAACTTGGTAAAAAATTCCCACACTGGAGAGTATAGCATTTTCCCTCCCCCACTGAATGATGCCTGCATGACGCTGCTTTTATGAACCCGTGCACTGCTAGTGTGTTCCTTACTCGTATGTGTTTGGCTGCAAATCACTCACTGCTTCCAGCCTGCTGTCTCACAGGCATGCTTCCACCCTGCTGTCTCACAGCCACGCTTTCACCCTGCTGTCTCATGCGCACACTGCAACCCTCGCCCCCTGATGATGACAATGTCCCCTATTCACCCGACTCCCACTTGAAATCGACTACATCATCATCTACATCTGTTTGGTCGTTACTTGTGTCACCTTCACATGACTCTTGTGCACATCTCTAAACTCTCGCAACATGTGCTCCCAACTGACTGTCATCTTCGGTAGTTGCACACCTAGAGCAGTCCGCAACAGACCTCTCTTCTAAGTCTACACTGGAATGTAACTGCTAACTGACCTCATAAAGCTCATCCTCGCTGACAAGCCAAGCAGAGCCGCTGACTATCATTACTTGGCTATCAAAAGGATCAGCAAAATCAAGAGGCAGGTTTAGGACAGGTGAGGGCACAGAGGCAGTACCTGGACCATGCCAACTAACCGTAGTGTCAGAGCAACCCACCAATTCCTGGCTGTGTGTATTTGTTGTTACTTGAGATGCTGTTGAAGAGCAAGTCAAGCATTCCAGTATGATAGCCCAGCAGTCCGTGCCTTTGTTGCTGCCCCTACCCGTAGGCATTTGTTTTGTTGCAGGAAGTATTTAAAGGCGCTTCATGCCCCAGGAAGGTGCCTGAGCAATCTTGGTCACTAGCTTGTCTAGTTCCTAGTGTGTTTTGTTAGTTTCTGCTTTTCGGTGTACCAGACCCTGCATCTAGATTTAATGGATTTTGTTTGCCACCTGCTTCTGACCTTGGACCTCGTTTGTGGATTTTGCTTCATCGCTGCCTGCTCTGACTTCAGACTTCCTGACCACGTCCTTCCTCAGTACTTGCAATGGTATTTCTGACCCCTTGGTCAGCTGCCACTGACTTGGGGACTGCTCTGGAGTGGCACCTGGTAACTACCCTAATGACCCAAGCCTATCCTCACCATCACAGGCTCTAGTGAAGACCGTGTAGTTACTTAGTCACGCCCCTCCAGAGTATAGCCAGTCAGTGGCGCAGTGGATCCACACCCGCTTGCATAACACAGTACAGCTGGATTGTTGGTCAAAACATGACCGTTGGATGTAAGTGGCAGCTCTAGCCTGTTCTGTGGCTTCTAACATTCCTTTGTAGGGCCCAGGCAACTGTCTGTTGGCCATAGTGTATAACAACTGCATCGCTAACAGAATAGATTAGCTATGATAAATTTCACTCCACTGAACAGTTACGTACAGGGCGATAAATTACACCTGCCCATAATATGAACTTAACATAACACTATAGCTAACAGAATGGAATAGCTATGATAAATTTCGCTCCACTGCACACTTATGTACAGTGCAATAAATTACACCTACCCGAAATACGGAGACAACGTAATCCTACAGCTAACTGAAGGGATTAGCTATAATACATTTTGTTCCACTGCACACGTATGTACAGATCGATAAATTACACCTGCCTGTAATTAGACTTAACATAACGATACAGCTAACAGAAGGGATTAACTACGGAGACAACGTAATGCTACAGCTAACAGAAGGGATTAGCTATCATAAGTTTTGCTCCACTGCGCACTTATGTACAGGGTGATAAATTACACCTGCCCCTCATACGGACGCAACGTAATGCCACAGCTAACAGGACAGATTAACTCTGAATGTCTGTGCACTGTACAGTGATGCACACGGCGATATATTACACCTGCCTTTAATACTGAGGCACAGTAACTGTATACCTAACAGAACTCTGAATGTTGGTGACCTGCACAGTGATGAACAGTGATATATTACCCTGCTTTTAATACTGAGGCACATTAACTGTATGAATAAAATAACAGATGAACTCTGAATGTTGGTGCACTGCACAGTGATGCACACGGCGATATATGAATACATGACACCTGCCTTTAAAATTGAGGCACACTAACTGTATCATTAAATTAATGTATTACCTATGAATGTCAGTGCACTACACAGCGATACACATGATATATGTGATATATGACACCTTACAAGTGATATATGACACCTTACTTTAATACTGAGGCACACTAACTGTACCACTAAAATAACATTAACTCTAAATGTTGGTGCATTGCACAACGATGCACACAGCGATATATTGCACCTTTTTTTTGGGTTGAAACATAATTTTTTTTACTGTTAAAAACACTTTTTTTTCACTTTTATAATTTTTTTATTGTTGTCCCACTATGGAACGTCAACATTACAGGGTCTGATCCCTGGCCTCATATTGCACCTGCCTTTAACGCCTTAAGAACCCAGGACGAGAATGCTCGTCCTAAATGGCCAGTACTTTGTGCCTCAGGACGAGCATTCTCGTCCTGCTGTCCTTCCCCCTCTCCACGTTCGGTGCGGCAACCAGCGGCAGAGATCCGGCTGTTACTGACAGCCGGATCCCTGCTGCATCCACAAGCATCGGTAACAACGCCTATGCTGGTGGATTAACCCCTCATATGCCACGGTCAGCGCTGACCATGGCATATGGGAGGTTTGCGGTCACTCTCCTTAGCCATCAGGTCTGCGCGCTGTGGTGGCAGGGACACGATGGTTTCCATGGCAGCCCCAAGCCATTCCAAGGCCTTGGGGGTCTGGCATGTACAGAGGCCTATGAGGCCAGGGATCAGACCCTGTAATGTTGAAGTCTTATAGTGGGATAACAATAAAAAAATAATAAAAGTGAAAAAAAAAGTTTTTTTTTTCAATCCAAAAAAAAGCCCCTTTGCCATAAAAAGAGACATATAAAATTATAAAAAAAATATATATAGACATATTAAATATCACCGCGTGCTTAACAGCCTGCTCTATAAAAATATCACATGATCCACCCTGTCTGGTCAACACCTTAAAAAAAATAATAATAAAAACTGTGCTAAAAAAAGGCATTTTTTGTCACCTTACATCACAAAAAGTGTAATACCAAGCGATCAAAAAGTCATACGCACCCCAAAATCAAAATCATACCAATCAAACTATCATCTCATCCCTCAATAAATAAGACCCTACCTAAGACAATCGCCCCAAAAAAAAAACTATGGCTCTCAGAATATGGAGACACTAAAACGTGATTTTTTTTGTTTAAATTGTTTAAGTTTAATGAACTTAAATAAACAAAAAAAGTAGACATATTAGGTATCGCCGCGTCCATAACAACCTGCTCTATAAAAATATCACATGACCTAACCCCTCAAGTAAACACAGTAAAAAATAAAAACGGTTTAAAAAAAGCCATTTTTTGTCACCTTACATCACAAAAAAGTGTAATACCAAGCGATCAAAAAGTCATATGCACCCTAAAATAATATCAATAAAACCGTCATCTCCTACTGAAAAAAATTTGCCTCTACATAAGACAGTCACCCAAAAAATAAAAATAAATATTGTTTTTTAGAATATGGAGACACAAAAAAATCATTTTTTTTCAAAAATGCTTTATTATCTAAAACTGAAACAAACAACCAAAACTGCCTTCCAAAGACCAAATGGCATTCCTTTCCTTATGCGCCCTGCCATGTGCCCGTGCAGCGGTTTACCACCACGTATGGGGTGTTTCTGTAAACTACAGAATCAAAATAATAAATATTGTGTTTTGTTTGACTGTTAACCCTTGACTGGTTACTGAAAAAAAATGGATTTAAATGAAAAATCTACCAAAAAAGTGAAGTTCGAAAATGTAATCTCCATTTTGCATTAATTCTTGTGAAATACCTAAAGGGTTGACAAAGTTTGCAAAATCAGTTTTGAATACCTTAAGGGGTGTAGTTTCTAAAATGGGGCGACTTATGGGTGGTTTCTATTATGTAAGCCTCACAAAGTGACATTAGGCCTGAACTGGTCCTTAAAAAGTGGGTTTTGTATATTTTCTGAGAAAAATTTCAAGATTTGCTTCTAATCTTCTAAGCCTTGTAAACGTCCCAAAAAAAGAAAATGTCATTTCCAAAATGATCCAAACATGAAGTAGACATATGGGAAATTTGGTATTTTTTATAAATAAAAATTATATATTTTGACTCAAATTTACCACTGTCAGGAAGTACAATATGTGACGAGAAAATAATCTCAGAATGGCTTGGATAAGTAAAAGCATTTTAACGTTATCACCACATAAAGTGACACATGTCAGATTTGCAAAAAATGTCCTGGACCTTAAGGTGAAAAATGTCAAGGTCCTTAAGGGGTTAATACTGAGGCATACTAACTATAACACTAAAATAGCAGATTAACTCTGAATCTTGGTGCACTGCACAGTGATTCACATGGTGATATACACTGCTCAAAAAAATAAAGGGAACACAAAAATAACACATCCTAGATCTGAATTAATTAAATATTCTTCTGAAATACTTTGTTCTTTACACAGTTGAATGTGCTGACAACAAAATCACACAAAAATAAAAAAATGGAAATCACATTTTTCAACCCATGGAGGTCTGGATTTGGAGTCACACTCAAAATTAAAGTGGAAAAACACACTACAGGCTGATCCAACTTTGATGTAATGTCCTTAAAACAAGTCAAAATGAGGCTCTGTAGTGTGTGTGGCCTCCACGTGCCTGTATGACCTCCCTACAACGCCTGTGCATGCTCCTAATGAGGTGGCGGATGGTCTCCTGAGGGATCTCCTCCCAGACCTGGACTAAAGCATCTGCCAACTCCTGGACAGTCTGTGGTGCAACGTGACATTGGTGGATAGAGCGAGACATGATGTCCCAGATGTGCTCAATTGGATTCAGGTCTGGGGAACGGGCGGGCCAGTCCATAGCATCAATGCCTTCGTCTTGCAGGAACTGCTGACACACTTCAGCCACATGAGGTCTAGCATTGTCTTGCATTAGGAGGAACCCAGGGCCAACCGCACCAGCATATGGTCTCACAAGGGGTCTGAGGATCTCATCTCGGTACCTAATGGCAGTCAGGCTACCTCTGGCGAGCACATGGAGGGCTGTGCTGCCCTCCAAAGAAATGCCACCCCACACCATTACTGACCCAATGCCAAACCGGTCATGCTGGAGGATGTTGCAGGCAGCAAAACGTTCTCCACGGCGTCTCCCGACTCTGTCACGTCTGTCACATGTGCTCAGTGTGAACCTGCTTTCATCTGTGAAGAGCACAGGGCGCCAGTGGCGAATTTGCCAATCTTGGTGTTCTCTGGCAAATGCCAAATGTCCTGCACGGTGTTGGGCTGTAAGCACAACCCCCACCTGTGGACGTCGGGCCCTCATATCACCCTCATGGAGTCTGTTTCTGACCGTTTGAGCAGACAAATGCACATTTGTGGCCTGCTGGAGGTCATTTTGCAGGGCTCTGGCAGGGCTCCTCCTATTCCTCCTTGCACAAAGGCGGAGGTAGCGGTCCTGCTGCTGGGTTGTTGCCCTCTTACGGCCTCCTCCACGTCTCCTGATGTACTGGCCTGTCTCCTGGTAGCGCCTCCATGCTCTGGACACTACGCTGACAGACACAGCAAACCTTCTTGCCACAGCTCGCATTGATGTGCCATCCTGGATAAGCTGCACTACCTGAGCCACTTGTGTGGGTTGTAGACTCCGTCTCATGCTACCACTAGAGTGAAAGCACCGCCAGCATTCAAAAGTGACCAAAACATCAGCCAGGAAGCATAGGAACTGAGAAGTGGTCTGTGGTTACCACCTGCAGAACCACTCCTTTATTGGGGGTGTCTTGCTAATTGCCTATAATTTCCACCTGTTGTCTATCCCATTTGCACAACAGCATGTGAAATTGATTGTCACTCAGTGTTGCTTCCTAAGTGGACAGTTTGATTTCACAGAAGTGTGATTGACTTGGAGTTACATTGTGTTCTTTAAGTGTTCCCTTTATTTTTTTGAGCAGTGTATTACATCTGCCTTTAATACTGAGGCACACTAACCGTATCCCTAACAGAATGGATTAACTCTGAATGACGATGCACTGCACAGCGATGCACACAGCGATACACTCTCCCTACACTTTCCCTCTATATTTTGGACCACTATATTTGCGAAAAAACTACTCCTGAGAATTCAAATTAACCGCCTGTGAATTAGAGTTCTGAGATGTATGCAGCCGTTACCGTGTGAAGGTGGATTAGACTCACCGGGTTGCACAGTGAGATCACCAATGGAAAGAATGCGGTGAGAAAAAATTATAAAAGTGACTTACACTTTTTAATACTAACCAGTATGTTTTCATAAAAAGATTTTTTTATCTATTGTCATGTTTTTGTTTCACGGATTAATGTCTGCCCATTTCTTATCCACTTGTGCTTCATAGATCAATTTTTCTCCATTTCTGACCTATCCACTTTTTGGTGGTATCCTTGAGCTGTTCAATCAGTGCTTTTGCATAAGGTTTTTAATCTATTGTCATGCTTCAGTCCCCCAAATGGATTTCTGCAAAAAAAAAAAAAGAAAGAAAATTAGCACATCTTACACCTGCTGGTATCAGAAAGGCTTAGCTAATGTAAAAAATAACTTTAATACCTTTCCCAGAAACCCAGAGGGGCACTGCCTGGCCTACAATACTCTGTAGACTTACTATGCATACTAGGAGCTCTCCATAATGAGACACACAATTTTTGAAAAATTCTTAAAATCAGAAACAAATTTTAAGAAAGTCACTCATGTCTACTTCTGACGTATATGTAAACACAGCTTCGACCATAAGAAATAATTTTCATATGAACAAAGGTTCTGATATTGCTGTTCATTTCACCAATGCCAAGCTACAATGATACACATTGACTTTAGAAAAGAGAAATAAAATTATTTTTTTGCTATTGCTATTAAGAAATTCAGCAACCACTACATTATTATGTGTAAAGTGTACATGTTTCATTCAGACATTTTTGAAGACATTTTCATGAAAATAGAAAGGCACTTATTTGCAGCCAAATTAAAAATAAATGAAGTCAACCTCTTGATCTGTTCTTCAAAAGAAGAATAAAATTTGTTAGCAAACGAGAAGCGGAAGTAAAAGTACTGCTTCATAAAGATGGCAGCTGCTGATTCTTAATGAGAGATTTGCATAGAAAAAAATAGGCAATCATTTTATTTTACGCAATGAGCAAAAATTCAATTAGACTGTATATTCTTTCGGCATTCCACAGCTGCAAACCACTGTAAAGCAACAGCAATACCCGTCATGACCATTATTTCTCTTTGGAATATTTGCATCCTCGGTTCCATTCATGTGCTAAGCCTTCACCACTGTATAGTGCCAACTCTGCTACTAAAATTAATATAAAAAAATAAATAAATAAACATCAGTGGACTGAATGGAAATATAACCCCAAACTGATATACACAATAAAATATATGATTTTATCTCTCTTAGGCCTCATGCACACGACAGTTGTTTTTTGCGTCCGCAAATTGTGCTTCCGCTAATAAAAACGGATGCGGCATCCGTTTATTTTGGAGGATCCGTTTTTTTTCACAGATCCCTTGTAATAAATGCCTATCCTTGTCCGCAAATGTGAAAAAAGTAGGACATGCACAATTTTTTTTGCTGAAGGGAAACAAGGACAACGCGGAACACAAACGGATGAACTATAAGCAATTTTTTGCTGACCCATTGAAATTAATAGGTCCCAATGCTATCCGCAAAAAAAAACGGAACGGAGGCCGAGAAAAACAACTGTCATGTGCATGAGGCCATAGGCTACTTTCACACTTGCGGCAGAGTTATCCGGCAAGCAGTTCCGTTGAATCCGCAAAACGCTCATTACCGGACATTTTTTCATGCAACGGATCCGTCGTTCCGTCGCCGGAAATTCACGCCGGATCCGTCAAACCGTATGATACCGTATACTGTTTTTTCCGGATCTGTCAAAATAGTGGATCCGTCTATTCTGTTTTCTTCCGTTTTTAAACGGAAAGACGGATCCGGTATTCAAATTTTGAGAGATGATAGAGATGCAATCAGTTATGCAAATACTACAGTGGCTATAAAAGACAACCGAAGGTCACTTACCATTCAGATGCTCCCTCTGAAGATTGCAAAGATGATGCCGGACCATATTCGTTTTGGATTTCAGGCTCTAATTCTGGTTTCATGCTGGAGAAGACGTCTTCGAGCCAAACGGCGTCGTAATCGTCGCTATTGGGTGCATCCAATAACCTCTGCAAGAAGAATAAGAAGGGGAGCTTTTGAAACTTTGTTTCCTGAATTGAGGGATTATCCAGAAAAGTTTTTTAATTACTTACCGTAGAAAGTTTTGATGATCTCTTACAACGTGTGTCACCTCATATCCAAAGACAAGACACCACTTTCTGCCGCTGTGTTTCCCCATCAGAACGCCTATTGCTGACCATAAGGTAAATAAAAATTGTAATAATTATTGCTAAATTTATTTTTAGCATACATTTTTTACGGTTGATATTTTTAGTTTTAAAGTGACACCATAAATCTTTGTGAACTAAGTTATTCTGGCATCACTGTACAAAGTGCATAATTGGGGCTACAAATGAGGCTCAGCATTATTATCTTGACTTCAACATCTTGTATGGTAAAGTTTTCATCCATATATTGGGCATTAACGATGTTGAAAGCACTGTGATCAATATTGTTCGCCATGGAGAGCTATTTTTATTGTTGCATTTTGTAAAAAATTGTTTAGGCCGCAGAAAATTTTGACCGAACAAATGAATCGTCATAAGATCCCATAGAATTGCGTCCGATTGATGAACCTTGTATATTATTTTTTTGAAAAGTATTTTACTAGGATTTACTCTGTATATACAGTATATATTTTTTTTAGGTTTCTGGCAAGTGGAGAAAGTTTCACCTCACTCCATTTAAAATTTTGCCTTGGGATATCAACTGTCTCCATAATTGTGAAGGAGACATGCCGTGTTTTGTGGGAACAAATGCATGACGAATTTATCCCAAATCCAGTTTCCAAACTGCATCGGTGCGGTAGACGGGAAAGATATTAGGATTATCAAGCCCCAAGGAACCGGATCAGAGTTTTTCAACTACAAGAAATATTTCTCGATCATCCTAATGGCCATCGCAGATGCTCAATATCGTTTTTGTTGCCGTAAAAGTAGGGGCCTATGGACGCACCAACGATTAAATGGTTTTAAAAAATTCTTATATGGGCCGTAGTCTATATAACAGACAATTAGATTTTCTTCTGCCTCAACCACTGGCAGGTACAGATGGCCCACCCATGCCGTTTGTATTGGTTGGTGATGAGGCCTTCCAAATGTGTGGAAATCTTCTGAAACCGGATTAGATTTTAAAAATTGCACATTGAACTACTGCTTGACCAGGGCTCGAAGGATGGTTGAATGTACATTCGGGATTTTGGTTGCAAAATGGAGGATTTTCACTAAACCCATTCATATAAAGGAAGAATTGGTCGACGAGGTGGTAAAGTCTGCTGTTGTGTTACAAAACTACCTCCTTAAAAAAGAACCACTAAATTTGGAACAGATACCGGAGGACAGCGAGATGGCAAGCATTCAAAGTTTTGGACCGCGGTCAAGTGTAGCGGTTGCACAGATGAGAGACTGTTTTGCGGATTATTTCTGCTCTGATCTCTGATGCAGGATGGGTGGACTGGCAGGACTGATTTGTATAAACATTTTGTGATTAATTTGGAAAGAACCGTTAAGTTCTGTTTGTTTGCCTGTTTGTTGGTGGTTACAGTGTGGTGTATTGTTGTATATTGGATTTTTCTGTTCAATAAAAATTGTTTATCAACGTACTTGTAATTTTTTTCCGTATATTTATGTCCCCACACTTGAGGAGCGACACATACTTGCGTCGCTCCACTGGCGTTGGGATATTATGTATGGCTTGTTATAGACACTAATGTTCAATCTACCCACGCTTGAGGAGTGACACATACTTTTGTTGCTCCACTGGCGCTGGGAGATTTTGTCAGGCCTGTTATAGAGACTCTTGTTCACTCTCCCTACGCTAGAGGAGAGAAACATACTTGTGTCGCTCCACTGGCGCTGGGAGATTTTGTCAGGCCTGTTATAAAGACTCTTGTTCAATCTCCCCACGCTAGAGGAGCGACACATACTTGTGCCGCTCCACTGGCACTGGGAGAGTTTGTCAGGCCTGTTATAGAGACTCTTGTTCAATCTCCCCACGCTAGAGGAGCGACACATACTTGTGTCGCTCCACTGGCAATGGGAGAGTTTGCCAGGCCTGTTATAGAGACTCTTGTTCAATCTCTTTTATCACAGAGGTCAACCCCCTAAAATATAGCTTTTATTTGAAAATATTAAAAATTACCGTAAATCCCTCACATGGGGACAATAGAACATGAAAAACAAACAAACACGTACACATGGGCTGGATCAAGAACAGGGGGGAAAGTGATGGTATGGTGGGGAACGGGCAGGCCAGAAGGGTCCCTAGTATAACCCTAAGGTATCCCTTCCTAGTACTCAGCCCAGAGATGCAACCAAATGGTGGGAGCACTCTGTCCCAGTGCCTGCCCTATCTGTCCTTAAAACAGCCCTAAAACACACAATAGACCCTTATGGATGCCCAGGTCATATAATGTAGTAAGATATAAATACGGGAATGGTTGTCAAAATTCAATTAAAGGTTCTCGTCTCGACACGTTTCCCCATTAGATTTGGTTTGTCAGGAGACAACTAGAAAAAAAACCAATGCAGTGCAACACATCTATACATACACAATCAAAGGAAGAAATAGAAACCAAAAAACTGGAGCACCAAAAGAAAAATACCTTCAAACCGCCTGACATTGCCAGATATGCAATGATAATGCAGCTGACAAGATGGTGTAAAAACAGAGCATGCGGCAAAATGAGTACAGACATCCACCTAGAAAGTAGTCAACGGTGCTGAATATATCATTTAAGCAGAGCGTGCACCTATCAACCTTGAATAGAGATAAATCGTGCTGTACTTATCTTTAGGAAGTATGTCCAGGCGGTTTGAGGTGCTCCAGGGGGCACTAGGATGAGGCTCCAATGTGCATGCCTATGCCATTAACTTTTAAACCCTAAGTGGGAGGTCCTTGTCCACGCTTCCCCCAATCACACTGAGGGCTATGTCACATGATGGACCCTGCATATTTTTATTCAATGAGGGGAGATAACACAGTATAGTGTGGTGGTGAGTGGGTCCCCCAAATTCATAGGGATGAGATGTAGTGCTGATAAAGCAAGCCCTATGTATATATTCCTGTTCCAGAGAGTCCAGGTGGAACGCACGCCAAAGGTCCAAAATGGCCGTGCGTTCCACCGAACAGGAAATACTAAACACGCCGCACCTCGCTAGTCCTCAACTGATAGTGCCGTGGAACGCACGCCGTAGTCAAAAATGGCCGTGCGTTCCACGGCGCAGCATATGCCCCAGGCACAGTGTAAGTGTGCCTGGTCAGGCACACGCTAATCGAGGGGTGCCCACCAGAATATATGTGCGCCGCCAAACAGTCTTAAAGCAGAGGGGGGGGACCTTGATGATAATAGAGGGATATATTAATATGTAGCTACATATCGATCCAAGTGACCCAGTAAGATATATACCCTTACTATTGGATATAGCAGAGTCATGCCTAAAAAAAAGAGCACAGAATAGGAGGGGGGGGGGCCCTATTGGTCGGTTGGAAATAGAATTAATAAAATGTATAGGTAAAGATTAATATGTCATTCAAGATGATAAGGTCCAATATATATGATTTCTATTAAATGTGCCAGAGTCAATACAAAGCAGAAATCAATTTTTACCGATACCCTATCTAAACTAAATGCAGAGCCCCATTTCTGGGGATGTGTGACAGGGGCGTGTCTGTCCCGTGAATGTAGCGGGAAGGGGCGGGACAATAGAGAAATATGTAAAAGGGTTAATGGCTAGTCGAACGTTGTTGCTGTCTTCAAGATAATGAATGATATAAAGGGGCTATATAATGAAGAAAACCCTAAGATGTATATATTTGACACTTCTTGTGTCGATGTCACTTTCTGTCATTCGAGGACGAGAAATAAAGGGGGACGAATCCCCTATTAAACGAAAAGAAATGCCGGGATCTGCTAAAGAAAGCAGGAAAATGTGAGGCGTTCATTCAGGCCACCCGGTATCTGGGACCGCAGTCGGTAGATCCATTCGGTTTCCTTTTGGAGGATCCTGCGGTCCCAGTCTCCCTTTCACGGGGAGGGTCTAATCAGCTCTAGTGCTGAGAATTTAATAAGCCGGGGGTCTCCATCATGATGCTCACACATGTGGTTGGCTAAGGGGGTGTCCTTTTTATTCTTTATATAGTTTAGATGTTCTAGGATACGTCTCCGAAACTCCCTAAACGTTTTCCCCACGTAGTCTTTGGGACAGGTGCACTGAGCAAGATACACCACTCCCTTAGGGCTCTTTCACACTTGCGTTCTTTTCTTCCGGCATAGAGTTCCGTCGTCGGGGCTCTATGCCGGAAGAATCCTGATCAGTTTTATCCTAATGCATTCTGAATGGAGAGAAATCCGTTCAGGATGCATCAGGATGTCTTCAGTTCCGGACCGGAACGTTTTTTGGCCGGAGAAAATACTGCAGCATGCTGCGCTTTTTGCTCCGGCCAAAAATCCTGAACACTTGCCGCAAGGCCGGATCCGGAATTAATGCCCATTATAAGGCATTAATCCGCATCCGGCCTTAAGCTAAACGTCGTTTCGGCGCATTGCCGGATCCGACGTTTAGCTTTTTCTGAATGGTTACCATGGCTGCCAAGATGCTAAAGTCCTGGCAGCCATGGTAAAGTGTAGTGGGGAGCGGGGGAGCAGTATACTTACCGTCCGTGCGGCTCCCCGGGCGCTCCAGAGTGACGTCAGGGCGCCCCACGCGCTTGGATGACGTGATCGCATGAACACGTTATCCATGCACATGGGGCGCTCTGACGTCATTCTGGAGTGCCCCGGGAGCTGCACGGACTGTAAGTATACTGCTCCCCCGCTCCCCACTACTACTATGGCAACCAGGACTTTAATAGCGTCCTGGCTGCCATAGTAACACTGAACGCATTTTGAAGACGGATCCGTCTTCAAATGCTTTCAGTTCACTTGCGTTTTTCCGGATCCGGCGTGTAATTCCGGCAAATGGAGTACACGACAGATCCGGACAACGCAAGTGTGAAAGAGCCCTTACTACGACAGTTCACAAAGTCACGGATGTCAAATGTTTTTCCTGTGACAGTACAGGTATTCTGTCTGGAGCTCCGAATGTGACGGCACGCCAGACAGGATCCACACCGAAAGGTACCCAAGGGTTTACGATCCAACCAGGTGCCCCTAGGTGCGGGCCCTGTGTAGTGACTGTGAACAAGTCGATCACGGAGGCTCCTACCGCGTCTAAACGAAATATTTGGTTGAGAAGAGAGTTTATCCGCCACGTCCGGGTCCATTAACAGAATGGGCCAGTATTTTCCAATGATGTTTCTCACTTCCTGGCTCATAGTGTCGAAGGTTGAGATTATTCTAATGACCTCTTTGTCTTCCTTAGTTGATTTTCTCGGGACCAACAGGGTATTGCGTTCGCATGCAGACGCATGTTGGAACGCATCCCTAAGGACGTGTTGAGGATAACCTCTCTTCGAAAATCTTTCTTGTAGTTTTCTCGCATCCTGGTGAAAACCCTCCATATCTGAGCAGTTTCTCTTCATACAGAGATATTGGCCGCGGGGTATACCCCGCTTTAAACTAAATGGATGATGGCTGTTCCAATGCAGTAAGCTATTAGTGGCCGTGGTCTTCCGGAAAGTGGAAGTGACAAGATCGCCTCCGGTTCTGGTTATTTTAACATCGAGAAATGTTAGAGACTCAGGGTGGTACTCCGAGGTAAATGAGAGTCCCAATTCGTTCGTATTAAGAATCCTGATAAATAAATCGAATTCCTCCCGTGTACTGTTCCATATAATGAATACATCGTCGATATATCGAGTCCAGAAGACGATCTTGTCACTCCACCATGTATACATTCAATCTCCCCATGCTAGAGGAGCGACACATACTTGTGTTGCTCCACTGGCGCTGGGAAATTTTGTCAGGCCTGTTATAGAGACTCTTCTTCAATCTCCCCACGCTAGAGGAGCGACACATACTTGTGCCGCTCCACTGGCGCTGGGAGAGTTTGTTAGGCCTGTTATAGAGACTCTTGTTCAATCTCCCCATGCTAGAGGAGCAACACATACTTGTATCACTCCACTGGCGCTTGGAGATTTGTTAAGGCCTGTTCTACATACACTATAAGTTATCTCCCATCGCTGGTGGAGCAACCCAAGTATTGGTCGCTTCAAAAGCGATGTGAGATGTAAAATTTTTGTAAACACAGTTTTTTCAAATCACGAGAATAATAGGCCCATAAGCAAATGATACAATTAAAAAGCATGCATGCATTGGTGTCCATGCCACACAGAATGTTGAAGGTAGAGGCAGTTGTAGGATGACAAGTGTTGAGAGGGAGAGTTAGAAGAATGGGAGTATGAATCAAGAGGGAGACAGGTACTGGGTCTCTTCCCCTATAACTCCTTATATTCTAACACTTATTCAAGCCCTCTTTGTATGTCCATGGGTGTCCCTTCAACAATAGCGGCGATGACTGCCCAGCTTTGTCAGGGAATTACATACACCACGGGTACACACATAAATAATGCCAAGCGCACTTGCCCCGACGCGTTTCAATGGCCAAATCATAGGCCAGATCATCAGGGGATCGGCAGATCAATAAATGGTAACAATAGCCAAACAGTTAGGTCGCCTAACAGTTCAACAAAACAACCAAACAGAACATGGCAGCATTAAACTGCTGTAAGCAGATACTTAGCCCTCCATGTATGGATAATCCTCGACTGCGTATGGCAATGGCGACGGTACCAGCCCGAACTGGCGTTATTTAAAGCCAGCGAGGGTTCAATGAGGGTCTGCCCACCTGATCACATGATCCATCACGTGGGCTGTGACTTAATTAGTCACAAGATCTCTGCATCACTGGAGCCTCATGGTCACATGCTCCATCGCGCGGACTGTGACTTAATGGGTCACATGTTGTCCGCGTCAGGGGAGCATCGCACACAGTAACAGTCTGCGTGATCCATAACAACCATGTGACCATTCCGGCAGCAGCTTGTGCAGGGGGTGTGTCTGCACCGCCCGCAGGTGCATCCCACATCAAGCTGGTGGGGTGAACAATCGGGCGGTGTAGAGGGGAGGAACTGTGGGGCCGGGGTAGAAAAAGAGATGGGCTACTCAAAACTCCCTCAGTCACTCTAATAGTCCAGAAAACACTCTGGAGAAATTTCAGTTTTACTTAAAGGAGCGTAAGCATCGTCAGTTCAATAGAGATTTACAGGACTTTAGAGAAAACAGGGTATATACCATTTTAGACCGCGGTACACACAATATTAGGAAACAAAATTCTGACATCTCCTCAAGTGAAACTGAGGTCTCAGGTAGTGATAAAGAGGGAAGTCAAAATATTCGAGGAAGAGGTAGAGGACGTAGAAGGGGGAGGGGACCATGAGGATCCTATGAGAATAGTGGCCAACGTTTTTTAGAGCAGGGAGTACCTTATCACCTGCGGACACGAAACCAACCACGATCCCCACCACCCTCGACCCCACTTCCAAACAGTGTGGCCAGATACTAAATCTCTCATCTAGACAACTTGAACAGGCTGAAATGGCGATTCTCAGCAGAGGCCTATCCTTTGTGCCCACCTCATCTTTCAACCTGTTCAGTTGGATTAAAGACATTAGTCTTTTTGGACGAAAACTAAAATGGCACAAATACTTTGCCCTAACCAATAAACGGGAAAGTAAAGAATTGGGTATTCCCTTGGACGTCCTACAGGATGTCAAGCTTTTTAGCCTAAGTGACAGCAGCCCCCAAGAAGGGAAAGGCCCCTTTACAATACTGAAGAACAAGAGCACTAGAATACCACCAGCAGGTGACCCGTCCTGGATAGATGTCTTCATTAACCAAGTGTCTCAGGAACTTGAACATCTGGCACTAAACAAACCCAAATTCATCTGCACAAAAATGGAATATAAGGCATTGGAGAAACTTGAAGGTGATAAAAATGTCACCATAAAGCCTTCCGATAAAGGAGGTAATGTAGTTATTCTCGATACTAAAAACTACAAAAAACTATGCTTAGACCTATTTGGAGATAGGGAGACATATGAAAAACTGATGACTGATCCTACCCCACAATATCAGAAAGAACTGATTAAAATCCTGCGAGAAGCCAAGTTGGAGGGTCTTATCTCAGAGGATGAATTTGACTTTATGTACAAGAAACACCCCACAATACCCACATTCTATAGCCTCCCAAAAATTCATAAGGGAGTGACACCCCTGAAGGGGAGACCTATAGTGTCCGGTGTGAATGGTTTTGGACAAAATATAGAAGTATATATTGACCATATCCTTGTGCCCTTTGTCAAGACACTCCCATCATACATTTGTGACACGGGCAATCTACTAGGTCAGCTAGAGGATGTCTTCCTGGAGGAGGACACTCTACTTGCCTCGATCGATGTAGAGGCTCTCTACTCCTCAATCCCACATCACTTGGGGATGAGGGCAGTAGAGACTTTCCTGGCCACTAGAGGTTGCCAATTCCAGGCACACAATCTCCTGGTTTTAAAACCTCTGGAGTTTACCCTGACTTGCAATTACTTCCTATTTGGGGGTGCCTTTTACCACCAGCTCAGGGGCACTGCGATGGGGAGCCCATGTGCCCCATCGTATGCAAATCTGTTCCTGGGCTGGTGAGAAAGGACCATCATCTTTGCAGATCCAGTGGTAGACTTGACTGTGAATGTCGTCACATGGGTCAGATTTATTGACGACATTTTTTTGTTATGGAAGGGGCACACTGAGGAGTTGGAACACTTTGTTAATACTCTTAACATCAATGCTGTGGGACTGAAACTTACATCAGAAATCAAGAAGGACACACTTCCTTTCTTGGATATCACTATCACTAGAAATGCCGAGGGGGAGATACAAACTAAAACCTTTAGAAAACTCACGGCTAACTAACTTTTGAGCTGGGATAGCCATCACCCCCTTTCCCTAAAAAAGGGTATTCCCACGGGGAAGTACCTGCGGATGAGGAGGAATTGCTCTACCTTGAATAACTATAGACAACAAGAAGGTGACCTACGGGGGAGATTTCGGGATAAAGGGTACCCTGAACCTATTTTAAAAAAAAGCATATCAAAAAGCCCGCTCCAAAAATCGAACTGAGCTCCTTCACCCAAAAAAAGGACAAAATACATCCAACATCATACGTTTGATAGGGACCTTTGATGGTGCGGCAAAAGAGGTGAGACAGGTGATATCCAAACACTGGGGTACCCTACAATTGGATCCAGACATCAAACAAGCTATTGCAGTAACCCCACAGATTACTTACCGGAGAGGCCGCAGTATACGGGACCGTGTAGTCCACAGCCATTTTAGTGAAACCAATGAGGGAATAGGCATGTGGCTAAAACCGTTGCTGGGATGCTATCATTGTAGTGGTTGTGTTGCTTGCCCATATGTCACCAGGGGCCGTGATTTTAGAAGTAATGTCACGGGTAAGATTTACACCATTAGGTGTTTCCTCAATTGTCATTCGAAAGGAGTTGTTTACATGGCTACCTATAAATGTGGCCTAGAATATGTGGGCAAAACCACTCAACAACTCCGGAGACGAATTGGGGAACACCTTGGTGACATGAGACATGGGAGGGATACTCCTTTAGCAAAACACATTGAACTTAGCCACAATGGCGATTTTTCTGGAATCTCCTTCATGGCCATTGAACAGGTCTCCCCTCTTAGAAGAGGGGGTGATTGGGACAGGAAAATCCTGCAGAGGGAGGCTTGGTGGATTTTCGAATTAAAGACAGTCCAACCCATGGGCCTAAATGAGCAACTATCATTTAGTTGCTACATTGAAGAAACAAAGTCATTCCGGCGATGGTCCTAGTGTGTGAAGTTTATACCTTCACAGGCTGTGGATCACTGCCTGGACTCCTGATGGTATAACAATTTCCCCCAATGGTGTTTCTTGTACTTTTACCAATAAAAATATATGTCTTTTTGATCTGGGTGATTGCCTCTGTGTACGGTGACCTGGCTAACTAGGTATTTAGAAAAGTTGCAGTATACAATATATATTTCTTCATCAGATTGTTGCTATGTCAACCTGCTGTCTTAATACCCTAATAGTGTTTTTTTCTGACAACTCAGAATTTACGTGTTATAATACTTAGATCTTACTATTAGTGTGTGACTGAGGGAGTTTTGAGTAGCCCATCTCTTTTTCTCCCCCGGCCCCACAGTTCCGCCCCTTTACACCACCCGATTGTTCTCCCCACCAGCTTGATGCGGGAGGCACCTGCGGGCGATGCAGACACACTCCCTGCACAAGCTGTTGCTGATCATGTGATCGGAATGATCACATGGTTGTTATGGATCACGCAGACTGTTACTGTGTGCGATGTTCTGCTGATGCGGACAACATGTGACCAATTACGTCACAGTCCGCGCGACGGAGCATGTGACCATGAGGCTCCAGTGACGCGGAGATCTTGTGACTAATTACGTCACAGCCCGCGTGAAGGATCATGTGATCAGGTGGGTGGACCATCATCGAACCCGCGCTGGCTTTAAATAACGCCAGTTCGGTCTGGTACCATCGCCATTGCCATACGCAGGCGAGGATTATAGCTGGGCCATGGACATCCATACATGGAGGGCTAAATATCTGCTTATAGCAGTTTAATGTTGTCATGCTCTGTTTGTGTCATGCCCTGCTCAGGTTATGTGTGGAGGTCTGCCAGGTTGGCAGCATGTGTGTAGTTTTTGTTGTTGTTTGTTTTGGGTTTGGAGTTGAGCTGTATCCGCCTCCCTTCAGGTACACTGGGTGGGGTCGTTTGTGTGATTTTAAATTACGCCCCTTCCCAGTGTCCTGTGCGGGTTATAGCTTCTATCTTGTTCAGAGGAAAGGTTGATTTGCTGTTTTTGCTCTGCTACAAGATAAGTTGGTTTTGGTTTTCTTTTTGTGTTCTGTCTAGGCTGTTAGAGAGACACCTGCCTCCTCCAGGACCTGAGGAAGCAGGCTGCCTCTTTCCCCCTTTCCACCATCTTAGGGACTTTAGGGAATCTTCAGCCTTAGGCACGGGGACACGTTTATTCCCACCTTTAGGGTCTGAACTATGGGCACAGAAGTCCAGGGAGAGCTGGTAGGGAATTGTCAGGAGGTGACCTTTATCCCCAGCTTCTGGCCTAGATGCTTGTTTTGAGGTTTTCTGTGTGTTTATTGTATCTTGTATCTTACCCACCGTGACAGTTTGGTTGTTTTGTTGAACTGTTAGGCGACCTAACTGTTTGGATATTGTGACCATTTATTGATCTGCCGGTCCCCTGATGATCTGCCCTAAGATTTGGCCATTGAAACGCGTCGGGACAAGTGCACTTGGCATTATTTATGTGTGTACCCGTGGTGTATGTAATTCCCTGACAAAGCTGGGCAGTCATCGCCGCTATTGTTGAAGGGACACCCAGGGACATACAGAGAGGGCTTGAATGAGAGTTAGAATATAAGGAGTTATAGGGGAAGAGACCCAGTACCTGTCTCCCCCTTGATTCATACCCCCATTCTTCTAACTCTCCCTCTCAGCAATTGTCATCCTCCAACTGCCTATACTTTCACCATTCTGTGTGGCATGGACACCGATGCATGCATGCTTTTTAATTGTATCATTTGCTTATAGGCCTATTATATTAGGAATTATCATTAAAAGTTAAGTTTTAAAGGTAACCTACATTCTCGTGATTTGCATAATTGTACACTGGGTGCCTATTAATACGCCTATTAATTTTTGACTGGTACTTTTCCCGGTAGTGTGAATACTCATAAACACTGTTTTTAAAAAATACAAAGCAAATACAATTTTCCAAATCAGTTATATTTTATTTTAAAATATATATATATATTTTAAATAATATAAATAAAAACTTTATATAAAAAAAAGGCTACAAATGCCTGTATGTAGGCCCAGTTGGAGTAGAAGGTTGCGTGGTGGAGGGCAGTACACGGTTTGGTCCCCCTCGGTCCTGTTCTTGTGTCCCTGTGGACATATAAGTGTGTGTTGTGGCAAGTACGATAGAGGAAGTATGCAATCTGGAGGGGAAAGGCAGGAGGAGGAGTTGACCGAGCAAGAGTAGAGGGAGTGTTGAAACTGGTTGCAGGAAAGTAATGAGGAGGAGAAGGAGAAAAGTGTTGAGTAAAGTGCTCGGTGGATTGGGAATGGGGATAGGGATGAGGAGGCTGGGATGGGGGCTGAGGAGGTTGGGAAGGGGGATGAGGAGGAGGTTGGGAAGGAGGAGGAGGAGTTTGGGAAGTGAGGTAGGTAGTTTGGGAAGGGGCTTGTTGAGGTTGGTATGGGGGATAGGGCATGGATGGGGGATAGGGTATGGATGGGGGATAGGGCATGGATGGGGGATAGGACATGGATGGGGGATAGGGAATGGACGGGGAATAGGATGTGGGGCGGTGCTGTAGTTGCCACAAGACACTGTCCACCTGTCTTCAGGCCTCAAACAGCTGGTCGGGCGTAAACCGTTCCATCACGGGGAGCAACGATAACAAATAGTGATGCACCGGACCCAACTGCGATGTCAGCACTGCCCCATCCTGCAATCGTCACACTGTGTCATCCAAAGCGGCAACTCTATTGGTGAATCCCATCAAGAACTCGTAAACGAGCCTTGTGAGATCCTCGTAGTCCGCCTGACGGCTCCTACCGGTCCTCTGGCGATGCATCAAGTCCTCAAACAGTGGTGCCATTGTGGCCATTGTTGATTCGCCAGAGGGCACAGGTAGGGGAACATTGAGATCCCGACCAGCTGTTGGAGTGGGACGAGAGGGACCCGTGGTGGGCGGCTCTTCCGGGACAGCCTCCGGTGCGCTAGCCTCCGGAAGGACTTTATGAGGAGGTTCGGGCACCCGAGTACTGAAACAAAAAACGAATTAATGAAAAAATAGAGAACTATATGTGGATGGCACGGACAGAGTGTCAAATGACAGTCTTCCTGGGCCACAAACATAGATTGGAGATCAAAATTAATAATTAGTACACTGCTCAAAAAAATAAAGGGAACACAAAAATAACACATCCTAGATCTGAATTAATTAAATATTCTTCTGAAATACTTTGTTCTTTACATAGTTGAATGTGCTGACAACAAAATCACACACAAATTAAAAAATGGAAATCAAATTTTTCAACCCATGGAGGTCTGGATTTGGAGTCACACTCAAAATTAAAGTGGAAAAACATACTACAGGCTGATCCAACTTTGATGTAATGTCCTTAAAACAAGTCAAAATGAGGCTCAGTAGTGTGTGTGGCCTCCACGTGCCTGTATGACCTCCCTACAACGCCTGTGCATGCTCCTGATGAGGTGGCGGACGGTCTCCTGAGGGATCTCCTCCCAGACCTGGACTAAATCATCTGCCAACTCCTGGAAGTCTGTGGTGCAACGTGACGTTGGTGGATAGAGCGAGACATGATGTCCCAGATGTGCTCAATTGGATTCAGGTCTGGGGAACGGGCGGGCCAGTCCATAGCATCAATGCCTTCGTCTTGCAGGAACTGCTGACACACTCCAGCCACAGCATTGTCTTGCATTAGGAGGAACCCAGGGCCAACCGCACCAGCATATGGTCTCACAAGGGGTCTGAGGATCTCATCTCGGTACCTAATGGCAGTCAGGCTACCTCTGGCGAGCACATGGAGGAAATGCCACCCCACACCATTACTGACCCAATGCCAAAACGGTCATGCTGGAGGATGTTCTCCACGGCGTCTCAAGACTCTGTCACGTCTGTCACATGTGCTCAGTGTGAACCTGCTTTCATCTGTGAAGAGCACAGGGCTCCAGTGGCGAATTTGCCAATTTTGGTGTTCTCTGGCAAATGCCAAACGTCCTGCACGGTGTTGGGCTGTAAGCACAACCCCCACCTGTGGGTGTTGGGCCCTCATATCACCCTCATGGAGTCTGTTTCTGACCGTTTGAGCAGACACATGCACATTTGTGGCCTGCTGGAGGTCATTTTGCAGGGCTCTGGCAGTGCTCCTCCTGTTCCTCCTTGCATAAAGGCGGAGGTAGCAGTCCTGCTGCTGGGTTGTTGCCCTCCTACGGCCTCCTCCCCGTCTCCTGATTTACTGGCCTGTCTCCTGGTAGCGCCTCCATGCTCTGGACACTACGCTGACAGACACAGCAAACCTTCTTGCCACAGCTCGCATTGATGTGCCATCCTGGATAAGCTGCACTACCTGAGCCACTTGTGTGGGTTGTAGACTCCGTCTCATGCTACCACTAGAGTGAAAGCACCGCCAGCATTCAAAAGTGACCAAAACATCAGCCAGGAAGCATAGGAACTGAGAAGTGGTCTGTGGTCACCACCTGCAGAACCACTCCTTTATTGGGGGTGTCTTGCTAATTGCCTATAATTTCCACCTGTTGTCTACCATTTGCACAACAGCATGTGAAATTGATTGTCACTCAGTGTTGCTTCCTAAGTGGACAGTTTGATTTCACAGAAGTGTGATTGACTTGGAGTTACATTGTGTTGTTTAAGTGTTACCTTAATTTTTTTGAGCAGTGTAGAAACATTAGATCTTACCTTCGCAGCTGTAGGGTTTTTCTAAGGAACCCTAATGCGGCCATATAACGGTATGGCCGCTTTCGGGGTCCTCTAGACCCACTTGGGCGCTTGACCTCCTCGTTAAAGTCCTTCTTGTAGCGGTCCCTCACCATGATTATCATCCCTGTCAACACGAAAAATAAAACAAAAAATTAATTAATTATTGAAATTCATTTATTGTTTCGGACATCAAAAATGGTTTACTATTTGATTGAACCTGCAACAACAACAATAAAAAAAATATTGATGTTCACTATAGGTAGCAGTGACCAACTTCAACCTGACACACAACCAATTTTAACTAAAAAGCCGACGTAAGCAGAATATGAATTAATACTGTATACTTACGGCACTCATCCCGTTGACTTTCGTTGAGGTCGTCCCAATTTGACACTATCGCCTCCAAGATCTCAAGCCAGAGGAGCCGGGTCGCATGATGGTCTGCGTGGCGTCGGTCGGGGTGGTCCTAAAATGGTGGTCGGTCCTCCACCGTCTGGATGAGGAGTTCGTTGTCAATAAAAAAAAAAAAAGATGTCCTCCTCATCTGTTCTGGTGGAGCCTCGGGAACCCTAAAAATAGAAAAAACATTTTTTTTAAAGTAATGCTTTACAGATTTCAAATGAAAACAATTTTTTGTGAAAATACTCACACGACCACGACTACCGCATGCTCCCCGACTTCCTCTGGCTGGGGCTCGACGACCTCTATTGGAGTCAACGGGACGAGCTGACTGTAATAGAAGAAAAAAAAACTAAAATTTACAGACGTACAAATCATAATTGTGAGATAAGCCAATAAATTATTTAAAAAAAAATACCGCTTGCTGTCCTCCACCACCAATTCCTCCTCTCCTGTGGTCTCTTGCCCGGGAAGCCTCTCCTCCACAGATGATGACTGTGAAATAGAAAAATGCAATTTTTACTATATGGTCATAATATTATAATAGGGAATACTGCAAAAATTGGCATACCGTATCATGTCGACGACGTCGTCTTGGAGGAGAGCTCCCAGGCCTCAATTGAAGATGAAGTGCCTGTAGAAAAGAAAATATATTATGTTTGAACTATTATTAATAAAACAAACCCACACAAATATTACTTACTGGACATTATTTTTTATGTTATGAAGATGTTCACAGTCTTGTTGGCCTCTTTGGTTGTCAATACTTGACCGTCAAGTGCTATAACGGGCTTGCGTTCAAGGTTGTGTTGCTTTTCAAAAATTTTTTATTTTCTTTTGATATTTTTGTGCCTACATGAGAAAAAAATTATAGGAGAGTTATTCCTGTTGTTAGACTACTACCCCTAGCAACCACTATGTACTTGCACCACCTGCAGTCCCTATACAAAAGTACATAGGGACTGCATGTGGAGCAAGTACATAGTGGATGCAATGAGTTGTAGTCATCAGGACTACTACCCCTAGCATCCACTATGTACTTGCACCAACTGCAGTCCCTATGCAAAAGTACATAGGGACTGCATGTGGTGCAAGTACATAGTGGATGCTAGGAGTGGTAGTCATCAGGACTACTACTACTAGCATCCACTATGTACTTTCACCAACTGCAATCACTATGCAAAAGTACATAGGGGCTGCATGTGGTGCAATTAAATAGTCCTGATTAGAGTTGAGCGAACACCTGGATGTTCGGGTTCGAGAAGTTCGGCCGAACTTCCCGGAAATGTTCGGGTTTGGGATCCGAACCCGAACCGAACTTCGTCCCGAACCCGAACCCCATTGAAGTCAATGGGGACCCGAACTTTTGGGCACTAAAAAGGCTGTAAAACAGCCCAGGAAAGAGCTAGAGGGCTGCAAAAGGCAGCAACATGTAGGTAAATCCCCTGCAAACAAATGTGGATAGGGAAATGAATTAAAATAAAAATAAAAAAAATAAAAATGACCCAATATCAATTGGACAGAGGTCCCATAGCAGAGAATCTGGCTTCACGTCAGCAGAGAATCAGTCTCTTCATGCCATAGCAAAGAATCTGGCTTCATGTCAGCAGAGAATCAGTCTCTTCATGCCATAGCAGAGAATCTGGCTTCATGTCACCCACCACTGGAAGAGGCCACTGTCACATATTTAGGCCCCGGCACCCAGACAGAGGAGTGCAGTCCCGTAACAGAGAATCTGGCCTTATGTCAGCGCAGAATCAGTCTTCATGTCATAGCAGAGAATCAGGCTTCACGTCACCCACCACTGGAACAGGCCACTGTCACATATTTAGGCCCCGGCACCCAGACAGAGGAGAGCGGTCCCGTAACAGAGAATCTGGCCTTATGTCAGCGCAGAATCTGTCTTCATGTCATAGCAGAGAATCAGGCTTCACGTCACCCACCACTGGAACAGGCCACTGTCACACATTTAGGCCCAGGCACCCAGGCAGAGGAGAGAGGTCCCGTAACAGAGAACCTGGTCTTATGTCAGCACAGAATCTGTCTTCATGTCATAGCAGAGAATCAGGCTTCACGTCACCCACCACTGGAACAGGCCACTGTCACACATTTAGGCCCAGGCACCCAGGCAGAGGAGAGAGGTCCCGTAACAGAGAATCTGGCCTTATGTCAGCGCAGAATCTGTCTTCATGTCATAGCAGAGAATCAGGCTTCACGTCACCCACCACTGGAACAGGCCACTGTCACACATTTAGGCCCAGGCACCCAGGCAGAGGAGAGAGGTCCCGTAACAGAGAATCTGGCCTTATGTCAGCGCAGAATCTGTCTTCATGTCATAGCAGAGAATCAGGCTTCACGTCACCCACCACTGGAACAGGCCACTGTCACACATTTAGGCCCAGGCACCCAGGCAGAGGAGAGAGGTCCCGTAACAGAAAATCTGGCCTTATGTCAGCGCAGAATCTGTCTTCATGTCATAGCAGAGAATCAGGCTTCACGTCACCCACCACTGGAACAGGCCACTGTCACATATTTAGGCCCAGGCACCAAGGTAGTTGAGAGAGGTCCCGTAACAGAGAATCTGGCCTTATGTCAGTGCAGAATCTGTCTTCATGTCATAGCAGAGAATCAGGCTTCACGTCACCCACCACTGGAACAGGCCACTGTCACATATTTAGGCCCAGGCACCCAGGCAGAGGAGAGAGGTCCCGTAACAGAGAATCTGGCCTTATGTCAGCGCAGAATCTGTCTTCATGTCATAGCAGAGAATCAGGCTTCACGTCACCCACCACTGGAACAGGCCACTGTCACATATTTAGGCCCAGGCACCAAGGCAGAGAAGAGAGGTCCCATAACAGAGAATCTGGCCTTATGTCAGCGCAGAATCTGTCTTCATGTCATAGCAGAGAATCAGGCTTCACGTCACCCACCACTGGAACAGGCCACTGTCACACATTTAGGCCCAGGCACCCAGGCAGAGGAGAGAGGTCCCGTAACAGAGAATCTGGCCTTATGTCAGCGCAGAATCTGTCTTCATGTCATAGCAGAGAATCAGGCTTCACGTCACCCACCACTGGAACAGGCCACTGTCACACATTTAGGCCCAGGCACCCAGGCAGAGGAGAGAGGTCCCGTAACAGAGAATCTGGCCTTATGTCAGCGCAGAATCTGTCTTCATGTCATAGCAGAGAATCAGGCTTCACGTCACCCACCACTGGAACAGGCCACTGTCACATATTTAGGCCCAGGCACCAAGGCAGAGGAGAGAGGTCCCGTAACAGAGAATCTGGCCTTATGTCAGCGCAGAATCTGTCTTCATGTCATAGCAGAGAATCAAGCTTCACGTCACCCACCACTGGAACAGGCCACTGTCACACATTTAGGCCCAGGCAGAGGAGAGAGGTCCCGTAACAGAGAATCTGGCCTTATGTCAGCGCAGAATCTGTCTTCATGTCATAGCAGAGAATCAGGCTTCACGTCACCCACCACTGGAACAGGCCACTGTCACACATTTAGGCCCAGGCACCCAGGCAGAGGAGAGAGGTCCCGTAACAGAGAATCTGGCCTTATGTCAGCGCAGAATCTGTCTTCATGTCATAGCAGAGAATCAGGCTTCACGTCACCCACCACTGGAACAGGCCACTGTCACACATTTAGGCCCAGGCACCCAGGCAGAGGAGAGAGGTCCCGTAACAGAGAATCTGGCCTTATGTCAGCGCAGAATCTGTCTTCATGTCATAGCAGAGAATCAGGCTTCACGTCACCCACCACTGGAACAGGCCACTGTCACATATTTAGGCCCAGGCACCCAGGCAGAGGAGAGAGGTCCCGTAACAGAGAATCTGGCCTTATGTCAGCGCAGAATCTGTCTTCATGTTATAGAAGAGAATCAGGCTTCACGTCACCCACCACTGGAACAGGCCACTGTCACACATTTAGGCCCAGGCACCCAGGCAGAGGAGAGAGGTCCCGTAACAGAGAATCTGGCCTTATGTCAGCGCAGAATCTGTCTTCATGTCATAGCAGAGAATCAGGCTTCACGTCACCCACCACTGGAACAGGCCACTGTCACACATTTAGGCCCAGGCACCCAGGCAGAGGAGAGAGGTCCCGTAACAGAGAATCTGGCCTTATGTCAGCGCAGAATCGGTCTTCATGTCATAGCAGAGAATCAGGCTTCACATCACCCACCACTGGAACAGGCCACTGTCACACATTTAGGCCCAGGCACCCAGGCAGAAGAGAGAGGTCCCGTAACAGAGAATCTGGCCTTATGTCAGCGCAGAATCTGTCTTCATGTCATAGCAGAGAATCAGGCTTCACGTCACCCACCACTGGAACAGGCCACTGTCACACATTTAGGCCCAGGCACCCAGGCAGAGGAGAGAGGTCCCGTAACAGAGAATCTGGCCTTATGTCAGCGCAGAATCTGTCTTCATGTCATAGCAGAGAATCAGGCTTCATGTCACCCACCACTGGAACAGGCCACTGTCACACATTTAGGCCCAGGCACCCAGGCAGAGGAGAGAGGTCCCGTAACAGAGAATCTGGCCTTATGTCAGCGCAGAATCTGTCTTCATGTCATAGCAGAGAATCAGGCTTCACGTCACCCACCACTGGAACAGGCCACTGTCACATATTTAGGCCCAGGCACCAAGGCAGAGGAGAGAGGTCCCGTAACAGAGAATCTGGCCTTATGTCAGCGCAGAATCTGTCTTCATGTCATAGCAGAGAATCAAGCTTCACGTCACCCACCACTGGAACAGGCCACTGTCACACATTTAGGCCCAGGCAGAGGAGAGAGGTCCCGTAACAGAGAATCTGGCCTTATGTCAGCGCAGAATCTGTCTTCATGTCATAGCAGAGAATCAGGCTTCACGTCACCCACCACTGGAACAGGCCACTGTCACACATTTAGGCCCAGGCACCCAGGCAGAGGAGATAGGTCCCGTAACAGAGAATCTGGCCTTATGTCAGTGCAGAATCTGTCTTCATGTCATAGCAGAGAATCAGGCTTCACGTCACCCACCACTGGAACAGGCCACTGTCACATATTTAGGCCCAGGCACCCAGGCAGAGGAGAGAGGTCCCGTAACAGAGAATCTGGCCTTATGTCAGCGCAGAATCTGTCTTCATGTTATAGAAGAGAATCAGGCTTCACGTCACCCACCACTAGAACAGGCCACTGTCACATATTTAGGCCCAGGCACCCAGGCAGAGGAGAGAGGTCCCGTAACAGAGAATCTGGCCTTATGTCAGCACAGAATCTGTCTTCATGTCATAGCAGAGAATCAGGCTTCACGTCACCCACCACTGGAACAGGCCACTGTCACATATTTAGGCCCAGGCACCCAGGCAGAGGAGAGAGGTCGCGTAACAGAGAATCTGGCTTCATGTCAGCACAGAATAAGTCTTCATGTCATAGCAGAGAATCAGGCTTCACGTCACCCACCACTGGAACAGGCCACTGTCACACATTTAGGCCCCGGCACCCAGACAGAGGAGAGGTTCATTCAACTTTGGGTTGCCCCGCAATATAATGGTAAAATGAAATTAAAAATAGGATTGAATGAGGAAGTGCCCTGGAGTACAATAATATATTGTTAAGGGGAGGTAGTTAATGTCTAATCTGCACAAGGGATGGACAGGTCCTGTGGGATCCATGCCTGGTTCATTTTTATGAACGTCAGCTTGTCCACATTGGCTGTAAACAGGCGGCTGCGTTTGTCTGTAATGACGCCCCCTGCCGTGCTGAATACACGTTCAGACAAAACGCTGGCCGCCGGGCAGGCCAGCACCTCCAAGGCATAAAAGGCTAGCTCTGGCCACGTGGACAATTTGGAGACCCAGAAGTTGAATGGGGCCGAACCATCAGTCAGTACGTGGAGGGGTGTGCACAGGTACTGTTCCACCATGTTAGTGAAATGTTGCCTCCTGCTAACACGTTCCGTATCAGGTGGTGGTGCAGTTAGTTGTGGCGTGGTGACAAAACTTTTCCACATCTCTGCCATGCTAACCCTGCCCTCAGAGGAGCTGGCCGTGACACAGCTGCGTTGGCGACCTCTTGCTCCTCCTCTGCCTTCGCCTTGGGCTTCCACTGGTTCCCCTGTGACATTTTGGAATGCTCTCAGTAGCGCGTCTACCAACGTGCGCTTGTACTCACGCATCTTCCTATCACGCTCCAGTGTAGGAAGTAAGGTGGGCACATTGTCTTTGTACCGGGGATCCAGCAGGGTGGCAACCCAGTAGTCCGCACACGTTAAAATATGGGCAACTCTGCTGTCGTTGCGCAGGCACTGCAGCATGTAGTCGCTCATGTGTGCCAGGCTGCCCAGAGGTAAGGACAAGCTGTCCTCTGTGGGAGGCGTATCGTCATCGTCCTGTGTTTCCCCCCAGCCACGCACCAGTGATGGGCCCGAGCTGCTTTGGGTGCCACCCCACTGTGAACATGCTTCATCCTCATCCTCCTCCACCTCCTCTTCATCCTCGTCCTCCTCGTCCTCCAGTAGTGGGTCCTGTCTGGCCACATTTGTACCTGGCCTCTGGTGTTGCAAAAAACCTCCCTCTGAGTCACTTCGAAGAGACTGGCCTGAAAGTGCTAAAAATGACCCCTCTTCCTCCTCTTCCTCCTGGGCCACCTCCTCTTCCATCATCGCCCTAAGTGTTTTCTCAAGGAGACATAGAAGTGGTATTGTAACGCTGATAACGGCGTCATCGCCACTGGCCATGTTGGTGGAGTACTCGAAACAACGCAACAGGGCACACAGGTCTCGCATGGAGGCCCAGTCATTGGTGGTGAAGTGTGTCTGATCCGCAGTGCGACTGACCCGTGCGTGCTGCAGCTGAAACTCCACTATGGCCTGCTGCTGCTCGCACAGTCTGTCCAGCATATGCAAGGTGGAGTTCCACCTGGTGGGTATGTCGCATATGAGGCGGTAAGCGGGAAGGCCGAAGTTACACTGTAGTGCAGACAGGCGAGCAGCGGCAGGGTGTGAACGCCGGAAGCGCGAACAGACGGCCCGCACTTTATGCAGCAGCTCTGACATGTCGGGGTAGTTGTGAATGAACTTCTGCACCACCAAATTCAGCACATGCGCCAGGCAAGGGATGTGCGTCAAACCGGCTAGTCCCAGAGCTGCAACGAGATTTCGCCCATTATCGCACACCACCAGGCCGGGCTTGAGGCTCACCGGCAGCAACCACTCGTCGGTCTGTTGTTCTATACCCCGCTACAACTCCTGTGCGGTGTGGGGCCTGTCCCCCAAACATTTGAGTTTCAGAATGGCCTGCTGACGTTTACCCCGGGCTGTGCTGAAGTTGGTGGTGAAGGTGTGTGGCTGACTGGATGAGCAGGTGGAAGAAGAGGAGGAGGAAGCTGAGTAGCAGGAGGAGGAGACAGGAGGCAAAGAATGTTGCCCTGCGATCCTTGGCGGCGGAAGGACGTGCGCCAAACGGCTCTCCGCCTGGGGCCCAGCCGCCACTACATTTACCCAGTGTGCAGTTAGGGAGATATAGCATCCCTGGCCGTGCTTACTGGTCCACGTATCTGTGGTTAGGTGGACCTTGCCACAGATGGCGTTGCGCAGTGCACACTTGATTTTATCGGACACTTGTTTGTGCAGGGAAGGCACGGCTCTCTTGGAGAAGTAGTGGCGGCTGGGAACAACATACTGTGGGACAGCAAGTGACATGAGCTGTTTCAAGCTGTGTGTGTCCACCAGCCTAAATTACAGCATTTCATAGGCCAGTAGTTTAGAAATGCTGGCATTCAGGGCCAGGGATCGAGAGTGGCTAGGTGGGAATTTACGCTTTCTCTCAAATGTTTGTGAGATGGAGAGCCGAGCGCTGCCGTGTGACATGGTTGAGATGCTTGGTGACGCAGGTGGTGGTGTTGGTGGTACATCCCATGTTTGCTGGGCGGCAGGTGCCAACGTTCCTCCAGAGGCAGAGGAAGAGGCCGAGGCGGCGGCAGCAGCAGCAGAAGAGGCCGAGGCGGCGGCAGCAGCAGAAGAGGCCGAGGCGGCAGCAGCAGAAGAGGTAGCAGGGGGAGCCTGAGTGACTTCCTTGTTTTTAAGGTGTTTACTCCACTGCAGTTCATGCTTTGCATGCAGGTGCCTGGTCATGCAGGTTGTGCTAAGGATCAGAACGTTAATGCCTCGCTTCAGGCTCTGATGGCACAGCGTGCAAACCACTCGGGTCTTGCCGTCAGCACATTGTTTGAAGAAGTGCCATGCCAGGGAACTCCTTGAAGCTGCCTTTGGGGTGCTCGGTCCCAGATGGCGGCGGTCAGTAGCAGGCGGAGTCTCTTGGCGGTGGGTGTTCTGATTTTGCCCACTGCTCCCTCTTTTGCTACGCTGTTGGCTCGGTCTCACCACTGCCTCTTCCTCCGAACTGTGAAAGTCAGTGGCACGACCTTCATTCCATGTGGGGTCTAGGACCTCATCGTCCCCTGCATCGTCTTCCACCCAGTCTTGATCCCTGACCTCCTGTTCAGTCTGCACACTGCAGAAAGACGCAGCAGTTGGCACCTGTGTTTCGTCATCATCAGAGACGTGCTGAGGTGGTATTCCCATGTCCTCATCATCAGGAAAAATAACTGGTTGTGCTTTAGTGCATTCTATCTCTTCCACCCCTGGGGAAGGGCTAGGTGGATGCCCTTGGGAAACCCTGGCAGCAGAGTCTTCAAACAGCATAAGAGACTGCTGCATAACTTGAGGCTCAGACAGTTTCCCTGATATGCATGGGGGTGATGTTACAGACCGATGGGCTTGGTTTGCATGCGCCATCTGTGCGCTTTCTGCAGAAGACTGGGTGGGAGATAATGTGATCGTGCTTGATCCACTGTCAGCCACCCAATTGACTAATGCCTGTACCTGCTCAGGCCTTACCATCCTTAGAACGGCATTGGGCCCCACCAAATATCGCTGTAAATTCTGCTGGCTACTGGGACCTGAGGTAGTTGGTTCACTAGGACGTGTGGCTGTGGCAGAACGGCCACGTCCTCTCCCAGCACCAGAGGGTCCACTAACACCACCACGACCATGTCCACGTCTGCGTCCCTTATTAGATGTTTTCCTCATTGTTCCCGTTCACCACAATTTTGAGAATGGCAAATTTGGGAATGCTTTTTCAACCCAGAACAAAAAGTGTGCTTTTACGGTCACTGCAAATAACTTGACCAGATAAAACACTGCAGATTTGGTTGAATGGAGATGTGAGACCTGTTTTTTTTTGTGCTGTGTGACAGGTATAGGTTTAATCACAGAATCACACTTCTATCAGCACGCTAGCGTGTGTCTTAGGTTTTTCTGAATGACACTATCAATACCTTCAATGTAAGATTTTCTTTTTGGGATAGATTTCAAGTAGGCCTCAAATACCAGAAACTAGTTATTTTGAGAATGGCAAATTTGGGAATGCTTTTTCAACCCAGAACAAAAAGTCTGCTTTTACGGTCACTACAAATAACTTGACCAGATAAAACACTGCAGATTTGGTTGAATAGAGATGTGAGACCTGTTTTTTTTTGCGCTGTGTGACAGGTATAGGTTTAATCACAGAATCACACTTCTATCAGCACGCTAGCGTGTGTCTTAGGTTTTTCTGAATGACACTATCAATACCTTCAATGTAAGATTTTCTTTTTGGGATAGATTTCAAGTAGGCCTCAAATACCAGAAACTAGTTATTTTGAGAATGGCAAATTTGGGAATGCTTTTTCAACCCAGAACAAAAAGTCTGCTTTTACGGTCACTACAAATAACTTGACCAGATAAAACACTGCAGATTTGGTTGAATAGAGATGTGAGACCTGTTTTTTTTTGCGCTGTGTGACAGGTATAGGTTTAATCACAGAATCACACTTCTATCAGCACGCTAGCGTGTGTCTTAGGTTTTTCTGAATGACACTATCAATACCTTTAATGTAAGATTTTCTTTTTGTAATAGATTTCAAGTAGGCCTCAAATACCAGAAACTAGTTATTTTGAGAATGGCAAATTTGGGAATGCTTTTTCAACCCAGAACAAAAAGTCTGCTTTTACGGTCACTACAAATAACTTGACCAGATAAAACACTGCAGATTTGGTTGAATAGAGATGTGAGACCTGTTTTTTTTTGCGCTGTGTGACAGGTATAGGTTTAATCACAGAATCACACTTCTATCAGTACGCTAGCGTGTGTCTTAGGTTTTTCTGAATGACACTATCAATACCTTCAATGTAAGATTTTCTTTTTGGGATAGATTTAAAGTAGGCCTCAAATACCAGAAACGAGTTATTTTGAGAATGGCAAATTTGGGAATGCTTTTTCAACCCAGAACAAAAAGTCTGCTTTTACGGTCACTACAAATAACTTGACCAGCTAAAACACTGCAGATTTGGTTGAATAGAGATGTGAGACCTGTTTTTTTTTTGCGCTGTGTGACAGGTATAGGTTTAATCACAGAATCACACTTCTATCAGCACGCTAGCGTGTGTCTTAGGTTTTTCTGAATGACACAATCAATACCTTTACTGTAAGATTTTCTTTTTGGGATAGATTTCAAGTAGGCCTCAAATACCAGAAACTAGTTATTTTGAGAATGGCAAATTTGGGAATGCTTTTTCAACCCAGAAAAAAAAGTGTGCTTTTACGGTCAATACAAATAACTTGACCAGCTAAAACAGTACAGATTTGGTTGAATAGAAATGTCAGGTCTATTTTTTAGGCGCTGGGTGACAGGCTCAACTTGCCCCTGATGTAATATATGGCCAAAAAATAACCACACTGTTGATGGTTAAATGCACTTGGGTGACACAGGCTCAGCCTGCACCAGATGTAGTATATGGCCAAAAAATAATCAGACTGTTGATGGTTAAATGCACTTGGGTGACACAGGCTCAGCCTGCACCAGATGTAGTATATGGCCAAAAAATAATCAGACTGTTGATGGTTAAATGCACTTGCGTGACACAGGCTCAGCCTGCAGCTGATGTAGGATATAGCACAAAATAACCACACTATCGATGGTTAAATACACTTGGGTGACACAGGCTCAGCCTGCAGCTGATGTAGTATATGGCCAAAAAATAATCAGACTGTTGATGGTTAAATGCACTTGGGTGACACAGGCTCAGCCTGCAGCTGATGTAGTATATGGCCAAAAAATAACCAGACTGTTGATGGTTAAATGCACTTCGGTGACACAGGCTCAGCCTGCAGCTGATGTAGGATATAGCACAAAATAACCACACTATCGATGGTTAAATACACTTGGTGATAGCTCGTGCTGGCGCACCACAAGTCACAAAATGGCCGCCGATCACTCCAGAAAAAAAGTAATCTAAAAACGCTCTGGGCAGCCTCAAAAAAGTGAGCAAGTCAATAATAGCACTTCAATGATCCACAGCTGCAGATCGATCACAGAATGAAGTCTTTTGGAGGAGTTAATCTGCCTAATCTCGCCCTAACGTCGCAGCTGCAACCTCTCCCTATACTGATCATAGCAGAGTGACGTGCGGCGCTATGTGACTCCAGCTTAAATAGAGGCTGGGTCACATGGTGCACTGGCCAATCACAGCCATGCCAATAGTAGGCATGGCTGTGATGGCCCTTTGGGCCAAGTAGTATGACGCTTGTTGATTGGCTGCTTTGCAGCCTTTCAAAAAGCGCCAAGAAAGCGCCGAACACCGAACCCGGACCTTTACGAAAATGTTCGGGTTCGGGTCCGTGTCACGGACACCCCAAAATTCGGTACGAACCCGAACTATACATTTCGGGTTCGCTCATCCCTAGTCCTGATGACTACCACTCCTAGCATCCACTATGTACTTGCACCACATGCAGTCCCTATGTACTTTTGCATAGGGACTACAGGTGGTGCAAGTACATAGTGGATACTAGGGGTAGTAGTCCTGATGACTACCACTCCTAGCATCCACTATGTACTTGCACCACATGCAGTCCCTATGAAAAAGTACATAGGGCCTCACAGGTGGTGCAAGTACATAGTGGATGCAAGGAGTGGTAGTCATAAGGACTACTACCACTAGCATCCACTATGTACTTGCACCACCTGCAGTCCATATGCAAAGAACATGGGGGCTGCATGTGGTGCAAGTACATAGTGGATGATAGGAATGGTAGTCATCAGGACTACTACCCCTAGCATCCACTATGTACTTGCACCACATGCAGTCCCTATGCAAAAGTACATAGGGACTGCATGTGGTGCAAGTAGATAGTGGATGCTAGGAGTGGTAGTCATCAGGACTACTACCCCTAGCATCCACTATGTACTTGCACCACATGCATGTCCCTATGAAAAAGTACATAGGGCCCCACAGGTGGTGCAAGTACATAGTGGATGCTAGGAGTAGTATTCCACAAGAAATGACATATGTACTACAGCTCCTACGTATAAATACATAGGAGCTGCTAATATTTCTTTCTGGATGAGCAACATAAAAAAAAATAAAAGACATTATACTCACCTATAATGGCTTCCACCCTTCTCCCTCGCAGGCAGGAACAAAGAGACTACAGGAAGTAGACTGCGCCCACAGCTCCTCCTATTTGATTGCGCAGGCGCAGAAAGAAAAGCCGGATCCGTCGATCAGGCAAACAACGGAAATCTTTTCGACGGATCCGGCACTAATACAACGCTGTCATTCCGGCAAGCCTTACTTTTTTTCGCCGAAGAAAAAAACCGTAGCATGCTACGGTTTTCTTTTTTGCCTGATTAGTCAAAATGACTGAACGGAAGACATCCTGATGCATTCTGAAGGGATTACTCTCCATTCAGAATGCATGGGGATATGCCGGATCAGTTCTTTTCCGGCATTGAGCCCTTTTCACGGAACTCTATGCCGGAAAAGAAAAACGCTAGTGTGAAAGTAGCCTAATAGCAATTAGAATGAATATAAATTGGCTTACTAAATAGTAATTATAGCCAAGCTACAGAATGGTAAGTTTTCCATAAATGCCAGTAAATTAACAGTAAGTATCTATTTCCCCTTCATAATCAAATGGTACCTATTTTACCACTTTCTTTAACGCAGTGGTGAAGAAGGGGTAAAAACAGCAGGCTCACTGTCACGCGGGGCAGGAATGAGTGCAGCCCTAAACTCCACCCACACGTCTATCCCTACCTACTGTACTTGCACGGTCCGTCCTAACTGACGGCGTACAACTGGGCAGCAGTCCCTAGCTTACGTGCGTGCAGGTGCCTAATGAAAGGAACAACACAGAGAGTACACAATAGAGAGACAGATCACACAGAAGCAAGACTTCTCAGGCCAGCACAATATAGAAATGGGCCAAGGTCAAGGATAGGAGGGTACACAATCACATAATAAACTATAATGCCAAGTGAGTACAAGCCGAGGTCAAAAGCCAGGAGGTTGCGTCAGTACCAGGGGTAACACCAGGTCAGGGTCTAATACGACCCGAGGTCAGGAGCCAAGAGATTGCATCAATACAGGGGGTAGAAGCAGGTCAGAGTCAAATACAAGCCGATGTCAAAAGGTAGAAGTAGCACACACAGGAATAACCCGAGATTAAGTAATACCAATCATAGGCAACCTGTGGCCAGCAGGTTACCTGTTTAAATAGGTCCTCTAGATGGGTCATGTGACGTGGCCAGTGTCACATGACCCATGTCCCGCATCTCAGTACAGCTGAGCACTGATTCATTAACATCGGCGCTCAGTTCCCCAGCTGCTCGTTGTCTAGGGGATGGAGGACGCCGGCCACACTGAGGAATCGTGCCTGGCCAGGTCCTCCCCGCCCCCATGTCACCATGGAGACGAGGCCGTCGGCCGCATCCTTGCTCCTCCTCACTAGCGGGATGCCGGCGGCGCTGCAGGGGAAGAGCGCGTCACCAGCTCCCCGTTACACTCACAAGCTGAGCCAGCTCCTTAAAGCTGACACCTTGCCACAATGAGCAGGATCGGAGATTACTCCACCGATCAGCTGTTTGAAAAGGTTGCAGAGCTCTGGGGACTGCTATGTCCTCCTCACAGCATGCCAACCACAGCACCATACACTATATAGAAGATGGGCTTGGTATTACACCCTAGACCCATTCAGTTAAATAGGATTGAGCACCTTATCTATAGTGGGTACATATGACTGTCCGTTTTCAAGGCAGCACGTTTTTTTTCCAGTAAGGGTTGATCTAAAAATAAGCTGGGGGATAATTTTATCCAAGAGCGGAGTACCTGCAGGACACCTGCATGAAACCGAGTTTCAATATGGCAGATAGATCAGGGTCTTGGTGTACAACTGGAACATATTTCTTAATAATTTAGCAAATGAACAGACTCTAGGAAAGTCTCAGAAAGAGGATCAAAAACTGCTTTGAACAGCACAAAGTAGCCGTCAACCCTCAGGGACTGTAGCTGAAGAAACTACAGTCCTGATCAAAATTTTAAGACCACTTCAAAAATGGCAAAAAATCATATTTAGCATGGCTGGATCTTAACAAGGTTCCAAGTAGAGCTTCAACATGCAACAAGAAGAAATGGGAGTGAGATAAAACATTTTTTGAGCATTCAAGTTAATGAAAACAACGAATAAAATGAAACAGGCTGTTTTTCAGCTGATCAAAAGTTTAGGACCACACCTCCAAAAAAAATACGAAACCCCCCCAAAACAGAAATCCAACTTCCAAACATGAACTCAGTAATGAGTAGCTCCGCCTTTATTGTTGATCACTTCAAAAATTTGTTTCAGAATGCTTGATGCAAGCATTTCCATGAGGTGAGTGGGAACATTTCTCCAAGTGGTGAAGACGGCCGCACGAAGGCCATCTACTGTCTGGAACTGTTGTCCATTTTTGTAAACTTCCCTTGCCATCCATCACCAAAGGTTCTCAATTGGATTTAGATCAGGGGAACACGCAGGATGGGCCAAAAGAGTGATGTTATTCTCCTGGAAGAAGTCCCTTGTCCTGCGGGAATTGTGTACTGTAGCATTGTCCTGTTGAAAAACCCAGTCGTTACCACACAGACGAGGCCCCTCAGTCATGAGGAATGCTCTCTTCAACATCTGGACATAGCCAGCGGCCGTTTGACGCCCCCGCACTTCCTGAAGCTCCATTGTTCCACTGAAGGAAAAAGCACCCCAGACCATTATGGCGCCCCCTCCACTGTGGCGCGTAAAAAACATCTCAGGTGGGATCTGCTTGCTATGCCAGTAACGTTGGAAACCATCAGGACAATCAAGGATAAATTTTTTCGAATCAGAGAATAAAACTTTCTTCCACCTTTAAATGTCCCATGTTTGGTGCTCTCTTGCAAAGTCCAAACGAGCAGATCTGTGGCGTTCAAGGAGATGAGGTCTTTCAAGAAGTTTTTTGTTTTTGAAGCCCTTCAGTCTCAGATGCCGTCTGATAGTTATGGGGCTGCAGTCAGCACCAGTAAGGGCCTTAATTTGGGTCGAGGATCATCCAGTGTCTTGACAAATTACATCCACTACAATAGATTTACAGATTTTACTAGTATTATCATCTAGTTTTCGTTTTTTTATTTTATTTATTGGGATATTTTATATGTATGGTGTATGTTAATAAATATTTATCTTCTTGATCTACTTGCATTTGAGTGGTACATGCAGCATTAGGTATTGAGTGCCCTCCAATCTATTTACTATTATTTTTGGCTCTTGACATTGGATATGTTTTTTTTGGAGTGAGGACCTAATCCAGTGCTCTGGGTGAGTAGAGCCACTGGTTTTATCTATTTTTCATGCACAAATCTAAAGTATTTATCAGGGTAGTTTCCCACTATGGGGGAAATTTATCATTCCCTCTATGCCAGTTTTCAGGTTTAAAAAAGTTGCAACCAGTTTTTTTTAAATGCCAGTGTGACTTTTAAAGTCTCAACTGGTGTTTTTTCTTCTCCCTTGCCAGTTTTTCAAAATATGCGTGGCAAGATGTCAGCAAAAGAAAAAAGAAAAAATACAATGCAACAGCACTCTGCAAACCAAATAAAGTACAATAATGCCATAGTCACAAAGAATATTCAAGTGCTAATGCTACGCTTATTTTATAAAGGGAGATGCTTGGCAAATTCATTTTGTACAAAACCATTTGGGCCCGTCGGCAAAAAGTCACAGCGATCTCTGTAAGACGGGAACCTAACACTAAATATTAACTGTTATGCGCCATGATGGCCGCCATAAAGTTCAGGGAGTGTTGGTTCCACATAGATGATGGGTCCACTCTGCCTTTTACCATTTTTGGTGCCATAATGTTTTTTTGTGACTATGGCATTATTGTACTTTATTTTGTTTGCAGAGTGCTGTTGCATTGCCTTTTTTTCTCTGTTTCTAGCCATGGCAGCTTGTACCTGCTCATTGGGATGTGCTGACTAACCCCCTATTTTTTTCAGATTTACAGAGCTGGAGGTGTGGCACTCCAGCTAGTTGTGCACTCCTGACTAGCCTGTCTGCCCCATAGGCTGATTTTAATTATTTTCAGTATAAAGCTGTGGCCTGCTCTCACTGCATTCATTGGATACTGATTGGCACCAGGAGAGGTATGGAGTGGGCTCGGCATGCATGTTGGTACCTGCATTCCCTGGAAGTAATGGATGCCATTATGGCACCAAAAATGGTAATAAGCAGAGTGGACCCATCATGCATGTGGAACCGACACTCCCTGAACTTTATCCCCTTAACCCCTTAAGGATATAGGACGTACCGGTACGCCCTATTTCCCGAGTCCTTAAGGACCAAGGATGTACCGGTACGTCCTGACTTAAAATCGGAATTCCGGCGGGGGTTAATCGGAACGGGACGCCGGCTGAAATCATTCAATAACAACGCAGGGGGGGGGTCATTTGACCCCCCCCCCCATATCGGCGATCGCAGAAAACCGCAGGTCAATTCAGACCTGCGGTTTTCTGCGTTTCCGGTCCATTCGGGTGTCCTGTGACCCGATGAACCGGAAAAAGACTGCGATCGGTGGCGTAATTATACACCACCTATCGCAGTCCGAGGATTTGGAGAGGCGGTGCTGGCCCTGGTGCTGAACGCCGCTGTCCAGGGTGCTGATTGGTGCATGGGAGAGAGGCTCGAGATTCAAACTTCCTGCGCTCCTCTCCCCCCTCCTCTTCCTGTCCAGCACCCTGACCGTGCAGCATCGTCCAGCACCAGCTCCTGCGTCCCCCTAATCGGCATACATCACCCTCCTGCACCCATCGCCACCCAGGTAGGTTAGGGTCAGTGAGGGAGAGGCACCGTTAGGCAAGGAAAGAAGGGAAAAGTAAGTTAGAAAAAAAAAAAGAAAAAGTACTTTTATTCCATCTATCCATCTAACCCAGACCCTTGGCAGTTAACCCTTGTTTTACTCCTGGAAAAAATTGATTATATTGGAAAATTTTCCAAAAAATAGAAATTTCAAAATTGTTTCTCCATCTGCCATTAACTCTTGTGGAATACCTAAAGGGTTAATAAAGTTTGAAACAGTTTTGAATACCTTGAGGGGTGTAGTTTCTAGAATGGGGTCATTTTTGGGAGGTTTCTATTATCTAAGCCTCACAATATGACTTCAAACCTGAACTGGTCCATAAAAAGTGGGATTTTGAAGATTTCTGAAAATTTCAAAATTTGCTTCTAAACTTCTAAGCCTTGTAACATCCCCAAAAAATAAAATATCATTCCCAAAATTCTACAAACATGAAGTAGACATATGGGGAATGTAAAGTCATCACAATTTTTGGGGGTATTACTATGTATTACAGAAGTATTTGGGGGTATTACTATGTATTACTATGTATTACAGAAGTAGAGAAACTGAAACTTTGAAATTTGCTAATTTTTCAAAATTTTTGGTAAAAATGACATGAAGTACAATATGTGACGAAAAAACAATCTCAGAACGGCCTGGGTAAGTCAAAGCGTTTTAAAGTTATGAGCACTTAAAGTGACACTGGACAGATTTGCAAAAAATGGCCTGGTCCTTAAGGTGAAAATGAGCCCGGTCCTTAAGGGATAACTTTAAAACGCTTTGACTTATCCAGGCCGATCTGAGATTGTTTTTTCGTCACATATTGTACTTCATGACACTGTTAAATGAAGTTCCCCAAAAAATTTTTGCATAAAAAAATACCTAATTTACCAAAAATTTGGAATAATTTGCAAATTTAAAAGTTTCAGTTTCTCTACTTCTGTAATACATAGTAATACCCCCAAAAATTGTGATGACTTTACATTCCCCATATGTCTACTTCATGTTTGAATTATTTTGGGAATGATATTTTATTTTTTGGGGATGTTACAAGGCTTAGAAGTTTAGAAGCAAATCTTGAAATTTTTCAGAAATTTACAAAAAAAAGATTTTTAGGGACCAGTTCAGGTCTGAAGTCACTTTGCGAGGCTTACATAATGGAAACCACCCAAAAATGACCCCATCTAAGAAACTACACCCCTCAAGGTATTTAAAACTGATTTTACAAACTTTGTTAACCCTTTAGGTGTTGGACAAGATTTAATGGAAAATAGAGATACAATTTCAAAATTTCACTTTTTTGGCAGATTTTCCATTTTAATTTTTTTTTCCAGTTACAAAGCAAGGGTTAACAGCCAAACAAAACTAATTATTTATGGTATAGAAAAGGTTACAGCCAGCTCACCTTCGCGTCCTGCACAGCGGTGCACGGGGCGGACTCAAGCCAGTCCTCAGTAGTGATTAGCAAAATAGAAGAAAAGCTCCAGCACCACGATGGACATTGTGAAAATCCCGATCTTTATTGTCACCAAAATTCAGGTAGCTACAGCAATCAAAAAACACTGGTGCACACCGGTTCCCAAGATCTACGCGTTTCGAACAGTAGTGTTCTTAGTCATGATCCTAAGTGTCTGACATGTTCCAAGCAAAAATACGGTTCACTTCCAACATCTCCGCCCCCTGGGAGGGGTGTAGAGAGGTAGGGCACACAGCATGTTTGTGGCCCCCCCAACGCGTAGATCTTGGGAACTGGTGGGCACCAGTGTTTTTTGATTGCTGTATCTACCTGAATTTTGGTGACAATAAAGATCGGGATTTTCACAATGTCCATCGTGGTGCTGGAGCTTTTCTTCTATTTTGCTAATCATTATTTATGGCCCTGATTCTGTAGTTTACAGAAACACCCCATATGTGGCCGTAAACTGCTGTACGACAACACGGCATTGCGCAGAAGGAAAGGAATGCCATACGGTTTTTGGAAGGCAGATTTTGCTGGACTGTTTTTTTGACACCATGTCCCATTTGAAGCCCCCCTGATGCACCCCTAGAGTAGAAACTCCAAAAAAGTGACCCCATTTTAGAAACTACGGGATAGGGTGGCAGTTTTGTTGGTACTAGTTTAGGGTACATATGATTTTTGGTTGCTCTATATTACACTTTTTGTGCGGCAAGGTAACAAGAAATAGCTTTTTTGGCACCGTTTTTTTTTGTTATTTACAACATTCATCTGACAGGTTAGATCATGTGGTAATTTTATAGAGCAGGTTGTCATGGACACGGCGATACCTAATATGTATACAATTATTTTCATTTATGTAAGTTTTACACAATGATTTCATTTTTAAAACAAAAAAAAAGTTTTAGTGTCTCCATAATCTAAGAGCCATAGTTTTTTCAGTTTTTGGGCGATTATCTTAAGTAGGGTCTAATTTTTTGAGGGATAAGATGATGGTTTGATTAGCACTATTTTGGGGTGCATATGATTTTTTGATCGCTTGCTATTACACTTTTTGTGACATAAGATGACAAAAAATGGCTTTTTTTTTTACACCGTTTTTATTTTTATTTTTTTACAGTGGTCACCTGAGGGGTTCGGTCATGTGATATTTTTATAGAGCCAGTCGGTACGGACGCGGCGATACCTAATATGTATACCTTTTTTTTATTTATGTAAGTTTTACACACTAATTTCATTTTTGAAACAAAAAAAATCATGTTTTAGTGTTTCCATAGTCTAAGAGCCATAGATTTTTCAGTTTTTGGGCGATTATCTTGGGTAGGGTATGATTTTTGCGGGATGAGATGACGGTTTGATTGTTACAATTTTTGATCACTTTTATTAGCTTTTTTGGGAAGTAAGGTGGGCAAAATTTCAATTTTATCATAGTTTTTTATTTTTTATTTTTATGGCGTTCACCGTTCGGGTAAAGTAACATGACTGTTTTATAGATCAGGTCGTTACGGACGCGGCGATACCAAACATGTGTATGGAATTTTCTTTTTTTAATTTTTAATCAGTGATAAATGTTTTTTGATTTTTACTTTTTTTTCACTTTTTTTCACTTTTTGACCCAGACCCACTTGGTTCTTGAAGATCCAGTGGGTCTGATGTCTGTATAATACAGTACAGTACAATATATATTGTACTGTACTGTATTGTACTTACACTTAGTCTGAACAGATCTATGCCTTTAGCACAGATCTGTTCAGCACCATGGACAGCAGGATGCCTGAGACGGCGTCCTGTTGCCATGGGAGCCTTCCCCGTCTGCTCAGTGGTGGCCAGAACTGATCAGACGGGGAAGGGTAAGGAGGGGGGCTCTCTGGGGGCTCTCTGGGGGCTCTCTCCCTCTCCATCGGGGGGCTGCAAAGGCACAGCAGCCCCCCGATGGGAGAGGGAGGGAGCTCCCTGAGCTGTTAACCTTTTCCATACAGCGGTCCGTACGGACCGCGGTATGGAAAGGGTTAAACGGCTGACATTGCATCACAGATGTCAGCTGTTTATGCCAGGGTGTCAGCAATTTGCTGACATCCTGGTATACCCACTGCACACCAACGATTATTCAAGGGGAGGCGGGAGGTGCGGCAGGCGGGATCGCGATCCCCCGCCCGCCTCCCCTTGAATAATCATCATGTGTCCTTAAGGGGTTATGGCGGCAATCATGGCGCATAACAGGTAGTATTTAGTGTTAGGTTCCAATCTTACAGAGATCGCCTTGATATTTGGCAGACTGGCCCAAATGGTTTTGTACAAAATGCATTTGCCAAGCATCTCAGTTTATAAAATAGACGTATTGCAAAGAGTACAAACCTCAAAAGATAACAAAGCATATCTGTATCTAAATCCGCTGTTAAAATGAACAGATTATTTTTTTGAATTTGTTAGCGCAATAGAATTACGCTACTTATGATTCATCCCGTGCATATTTCTCCTTATTTTTAACTACTTTTCAATTACTCTATGATTAACCCTTAAATATAGGAATAAATAGTTTTTATAGTGGCAGTGTATTCATTGGCAATCTGTCTAGACTCCATCTTGGAACCGTTACGCATAAGCTCACCTTAAGTTGAAAGGCTGCGGATGAAAGCTTGGCAAACAGTGCAACGTTCTTGGTTTAAGACTATACTTTCAGGGATCATTTCTATAGGCTTTGAAGGGAAAAATTTGTTTGAAAGTGTCTGAGCTCGTGCTCCACGATGATGAGTTTTAGGGCTTTCTTGTGAGCATGAAAGCAGTTGATAACTCTGTTTTATGCAGTGGTTGTCTGCTTTTGATGACTGTTCTCTTCTTTTTGAGAAGATGGAGAAGAAAGCTCTTTCAGAGTGGTTTTAGTCAGTGAAAGAACAGGAAATGCATGAAAAAAGGGTTTCAAAATCTAATCAATGCACAGTAGTCAAAGTTTGAACATGATTGATTTTTCCCATGTTTTTTTTTTGTTTCGCACTTTGTTTTTGCATCTATCTAAAAAATTGCAAAACAGACAAAAAAGGTTTAGTCTAACAAGATTTGTAAAAATATGGCAAACACTAATGCATAAACTTTGCTGGTAACATAAAGATAAGGAATTCCTAGCTTATCATATAACTAATTCTAGTTTTAGTTAAGAGAATCAAAAATGTATTTGAAATTCTACATCAGGGCAGATTCATATATACCATTATTAAATGTCATTGAAAATATCCACCACAAAATGCACCTATAGCATGGTCGGATTTGACCCAGACTCACCCCAGATTTCACACTTGGCAGTGGAAAAAACCTTTGAAAAACATGGTAAATCCGAAAAAAAATCTACTTGCAAGACATAAGAATGTTGTAGTGTATTTGTATATGGAGTTATTTGACAGTATTTTTGAATCCACTCTAATATTTTGCTTCATAAACCAATTGTTTACTCGTTTCAACTTACTATACAAATTAAGCTTTAAACAGAGGCATAAATTGTGTTTAGATTTGTAGTAATTCAAAACTTTCGTGTCTAAAGCTTGACATTTTGACAAATTAGTTCACCTTACGATTCCACACTTTGCAAAGAGTACAAACCTCAAAAGATAACAAAGCATATCTGTATCTAAATCCGCTGTTAAGATGAACTGATTATTTTTTTGAATTTGTTAGCGCAATAGAATTACGCTACTTATGATTCATCCCTTGCATATTTCTCCTTATTTTTAACTACTTTTCAATTACTCTATGATTAACCCTTAAATATAGGAATACATAGTTTTTATAGTGGCAGTGTATTCATTGGCAATCTGTCTAGACTCCATCTTGGAACCGTTACGCATAAGCTCACCTTAAGTTGAAAGGCTGCGGATGAAAGCTTGGCAAACAGTGCAACAGTCTTGGTTTAAGACTATACTTTCAGGGATCATTTCTATAGGCTTTGAAGGGAGAAATGTGCTTGAAAGTGTTTGAGCTCGTGCTCCACGATGATGAGTTTTAGGGCTTTCTTGTGAGCGTGAAAGTAGTTGATAACTTTGTTTTATGCAGTGGTTGTCTGCTTTTGATGACTGTTCTCTTCTTTTTGAGAAGATGGAGAAGAAAGCTCTTTCAGAGTGGTTTTAGTCAGTTAAAGAACAGGAAATGCATGATAAAAGGGTTTCAAAACCTAATCAATGCACAGTAGTCAAAGTTTGAACATGATTGATTTTTCCCATGATTTATTTTTGTTTCGCACTTTGTTTTTGCATCTATCTAAAAAATTGCAAAACAGACTCAAAAGGTTTAGTTTAACAAGATTTGTAAAAATATGGCAAACACAAATGCATAAACTTTGCTGGTAACATAAAGATAAGGAGTTCCTAGCTTATCATATAACTAATTCTAGTTTTAGTTAACCACCGCCGAACGCAGCGACGCGTCCTGGAAGTGGTTGATTGATTCCTCCTGGACGCATATACGCGTCCTCTCGCGAGACGCGAGATTTCGGTCACAGCCGGCCCGAGCATGCGCATCGCGGGCCCGCAAAAGTTAGAGGAGTATTTCATCAGCAACCTGCCAGCCAATGATCGTTGCTGGCAGGTTGCTGCTTTTTTTTAAAAAGTCGAATCAGAAGCCATATAACACCTTATATTTATAAATATAAGGTGTTAAATGGCTTGTCTGCTCCTCTGCTGGTCCTTTTCGTCGGTTGGTTCCAGCAGAGGAGCAGACAAAACTGTGAGTACCTACCAAACACTACACTTAGCCCCAGATCACCCTCCATCACCCCCATCATCCAAATTAACCCCTTGATCGCCCCCTGTCAATCACCTAGTAAAAGGGAAAAAAGTGATCAGTGCAAACTGTCACTTTTTTTTTTTTCACTGGTATTGACTTATAGTTTTAGGATAGTTTAGGTCCCTTGGTTAGGTAGTTAGCATCAGTTAGCGCCCAGCCCACCGCACCGCAGTCACTTATTCGCTGATTAGCGTATCGCTAATCAGCATTTGTACTTTTATAGTATCTGTAAGTGATCAAAACTGATCACAGTCAGATCTATAATTGTATTAGTGTCACCTTAGCTCGCCCTCCACCCAAAACGCAGTATTTGCCCGATCAGGCCTGATCGGTCGCCCACACGTGCGTTCACCCACGCCCGCCCCACCGCAGTGACAAAAAAATATATATTTTTTGATCAATGCACAATCACTTTACAAGCACTGCGGCGATAAAAAAAAAATCAGTTTTGATATTTTTTATCAACCGCAGCGGCCTCCGGTACTTCGCTAGCCTCCCATTTGTAAGACAGGCTTGCTTTTTTTCTTGGGTAGTCTCAGGAAATACCCCTAAATTTAGTAGTCCGAAAATGTCAAACAGGGGGTATTCTTCTGAAGAGGCCTACAGGATTCTGACCCAGTCAGATGAGGAATGGGAACCCTCATCTGACGAATCTAGCGGGTCAGAATATGAACCTGTAGAAAGCAGTGGCACTCTGACCCAAAGTTCGGACGAGGAGGTTGAGGTCCCTGATAGCACCAGGCGTACCAGGCACCTTGTCGCTAGACCACAGGTTGGGCAGGATCCGTTTCAAGAGCAGCAGAGTGGGGCTGGTGCTGTCGGATTACATGGTGAGGCATACACCAGCAGCGCAGCCCATCCTGGACCTAGTACCAGCACTGCCGTACAACATGGTGAAGTGGCGAGCACCAGAAGGGCAGTTGAAGCTGGTACGGTGGCACGTGCAGTAGTTACCACGTCGCAGCCACCGCAAAGACAGGCCCGTAGAGCCCCTAGAGTCCCTGAGGTGCTGGCAAACCCTGATTGGCAGTCACCAACTTCAGCCGCACCATTAGTTCCCCCTTTCACCGCCCAGTCTGGAGTTCGGGTTGAGACGGCTCAGATCGGTTGGGCCCTGGGATTTTTTGAGCTGTTCTTGACTGCGGAGCTCTTGGACTTAGTCGTGGCAGAAACAAATCGGTATGCCACTCAATTTATATCCGCCAACCCGGGAAGCTTTTATGCCCAGCCTTTCCCGGTGGAAACCAGTCCAAGTCTCCGAAATTAAAATTTTTCTGGGCCTTCTCCTCAACATGGGCCTGACAAAAAAGCATGAATTGTGGTCATATTGGTCCACGAACCCGATTCATCACATGCCCATGTTCTCTGCTGCTATGTCCAGGACACGTTTTGAGACCATCCTGCGTTTCCTGCACTTTAGCGACAACAGCACCTCTCGTCCCAGAGGCCACCCAGCTTTTGACCGGCTCCACAAAATTCGGCCCCTCATAGACCACTTCAACCAGAAATTTGCAGATTTGTATACCCCCGAGCAAAACATCTGCATAGACGAGTCCCTAATACATTTTACCGGGCGCCTTGGCTTCAAACAATACATCCAAAGCAAGCGCGCCCGGTATGGGGTCAAATTGTATAAGCTCTGTGAAAGGGCCACAGGCTATACCCACAAATTTCGGATCTATGAGGGAAAAGATCAGACCCCGGAGCTGGTCGGTTGCCCTGACTACCTGGGGAGCAGTAGGAAGACAGTCTGGGACTTAGTGTCACCCTTATTTGGCAAGGGGTACCATCTTTATGTGGACAATTTTTACACAAGTGTGCCCCTCTTCAGGCATTTGTTCCTAGAACAGATTGGCTGCTGTGGCACCGTGCGACCTAGTCGCGTGGGCTTCCCCCAACGGCTCGTTACCACCCGTCTTGCAAGGGGGGAGAGGGCTGCCTTGTGTAACGAAGAACTGCTCGCGGTGAAATGGAGAGACAAGCGTGACGTTTACATGCTCTCCTCCATTCACGCAGACACTACAATCCAAATTGAAATGGCAACCCGTGTCATTGAAAAGCCCCTCTGTGTCCACGACTATAATGCGCTCATGGGAGTGGTGGACTTCAATGACCAGATGTTGGCTCCCTATTTAGTTTCCCGATGCACCAGACGCTGGTATAAGAAGGTGTCTGTATATTTAATTCAATTGGCTGCATATAATAGTTTTGTTCTCTACAGTAAGGCTGGGAGAACACGATCCTTTCTCAAATTTCAGGAAGAGATCATTGAGAACCTCCTGTGTCCAGGAGGTTCCGTGGCCCCAACCACCAGTGTAGTGAGCCGTCTACACGAGCGACATTTCCCAGTGTCGTTCCTGGTACCTCAGCCCAACCGTCACCCCGAAAAAAATGTTGTGTCTGTAGCAGGAGTGGAATAAGGCGTGACACCCGCTATTTCTGTCCTGACTGCCCTGACCACCCTGCCCTATGCTTAGGGGAGTGTTTCCGGAAGTACCACACACAGGTACACTTAGCATAGGGATTGCATCTCACAGGACAGGCACACAGGGCTATTAGGGCCCTTTCTCTCACAGCTGCTGCAAACCTCTCCTTTCACCTGGGTTAAAGTGCATAATGTACTTCGCTACATCTTTGGGCGATTTGCGATTTGCACATTGTCCCATGGGGAAGGAGAGGTTTGTTCTATAAAGGTAAAAAAAAATAAAAAATCACCGGTAAGTAAAAAAGTTTACGTTCAGTTCAATAAAGTTTATATGTTATGTTCAAAAGTTATTATAAAGTTAATAAATTTATTGCGTTGCGGCCTTTTTTTTTTTTTTTTTTTACCTTCCAGGTGGACCAACCGATCGACTAGCTGCAGCACTGATGTGCATTCTGACAGAAGCATTGTGCTGCTGTCAGATTACACACAAGTGGGTGTATGCGGCGCTGCAAGACAAGATTTCTCCTCTGCAGTAAAAGATACATTTGCCGAGGCATATGAGCTGAGGAGGCGGCGGTGTTCATATGCTTTGGCAAACACTTTGTATATATATAAAAAAAATAATAAAAAAATCCCGGCAATGATTTATTCATCCACATCGATTGATGTGAATGGATAAATCTGGTTTGCCAGGGCATACGAGCTAAGTGGGTATGGATGTTGGGCGGAGCTCCTATGTCCTGGCAGACGACTTTCCCCTCCTTTTTTTTTTTTTGGCAGAGATTTTTTCATCCACATTGATCGATGCGAATGAAGAAATCTGTGCCGTTCATTTTTTTCTTTCAGCCCAGAGGCTGAACGGAAAAAAAAAATCTCATTACCCGTATGCTCAATATAAGGAGAATAGCAGAAACTCCTAATGCTGGCCATACATGTAATGATTGCGGAGACCCTCAAATGCCAGGGCAGTACAAACACCCCACAAATAACACCATTTTGGAAAGAAGACACCCCAAGGTATTCGCTGAGGGGCATATTGAGTCCATGAAAGATTGAAATTTTTGTCTCAAGTTAGCGGAAAGGGAGACTTTGTGAGAGAAAACCCCAAAAAATCAATTTCCGGTAACTTGTGTCTAATTTTTTTTTTTTTCTATGAACTCGCCATGCCCCTCATTGAATACCTTGGGGTGTCTTATTTCCAAAATGGGGTCACATGTGGGGTATTTATACTGCCCTGGCTTTTTAGGGGCCCTAAAGCGTAAGAAGAAGTCTGGGATCCAAATGTCTAAAAATGCCCTCCTAAAAGGAATTTGGGCACCTTTGCGCAACTAGGCTGCAAAAAAGTGTCACACATGTGGTATCGCCGTACTCAGTAGAAGTTGGGGAATGTGTTTTGGGGTGTCATTTTACATATACCCATGCTGGGTGAGATAAATATCTTGGTCAAATGCCAACTTTGTATAAAAAAATGGGAAAAGTTGTCTTTTGCCGAGATATTTCTCTCATCTAGCATGGGTATATGTAAAATGACACCCCAAAACACATTGCCCAACTTCTCCTGAGTACGGAGATACCACATGTGTGACATTTTTTGCAGCCTAGGTGGGCAAAGGGGGCCACATTCCAAAGAGCACCTTTCGGATTTCACTGGCCATTTTTTACAGATTTTGATTTCAAACTACTTACCACACATTTGGGCCCCTAGAATGCCAGGGCAGTATAACTACCCCACAAGTAACCCCATTTTGGAAAGAAGACACCCCAAGGTATTCCGTGAGGGGCATGGCGAGTTCCTAGAAATTTTTTATTTTTTGTCACAAGTTAGTGGAAAATGATGATTTTAATTTTTTTTTTCTTACAAAGTCTCATATTCCACTAACTTGTGACAAAAAATAAAAACTTCTATGAACTCACTATGCCCCTCACGGAATACCTTGGGGTGTCTTCTTTCCAAAATGGGGTCACTTGTGGGGTATTTATACTGCCCTGGCATTCTAAGGGCCAAAATGTGTGGTAAGTAGTTTGAAATCAAAATGTGTAAAAAATGGCCGGTGAAATCCGAAAGGTGTTCTTTGGAATGTGGGCCCCTTTGCCCACCTAGGCTGCAAAAAAGTGTCACACATCTGGTATCTCCGTACTCAGGAGAAGTTGGGCAATGTGTTTTGGGGTGTCATTTTACATATACCCATGCTGGGTGAGAGAAATTTCTTGGTCAAATGCCAACTTTGTATAAAAAAAAATGGGAAAAGTTGTCTTTTGCCGAGATATTTCTCTCATCTAGCATGGGTATATGTAAAATGACACCCCAAAACACATTGCCCAACTTCTCCTGAGTACGGAGATACCACATGTGTGACATTTTTTGCAGCCTAGGTGGGCAAAGGGGGCCACATTCCAAAGAGCACCTTTCGGATTTCACCGGCCATTTTTTACAGATTTTGATTTCAAACTACTTACCACACATTTGGGCCCCTAGAATGCCAGGGCAGTATAACTACCCCACAAGTAACCCCATTTTGGAAAGAAGACACCCCAAGGTATTCCGTGAGGGGCATGGCGAGTTCCTAGAAATTTTTTATTTTTTGTCACAAGTTAGTGGAAAATGATGATTTTAATTTTTTTTTTCTTACAAAGTCTCATATTCCACTAACTTGTGACAAAAAATAAAAACTTCTATGAACTCACTATGCCCCTCACGGAATACCTTGGGGTGTCTTCTTTCCAAAATGGGGTCACTTGTGGGGTATTTATACTGCCCTGGCATTCTAGGGGCCAAAATGTGTGGTAAGTAGTTTGAAATCAAAATGTGTAAAAAATGGCCGGTGAAATCCGAAAGGTGTTCTTTGGAATGTGGGCCCCTTTGCCCACCTAGGCTGCAAAAAAGTGTCACACATCTGGTATCTCCGTACTCAGGAGAAGTTGGGCAATGTGTTTTGGGGTGTCATTTTACATATACCCATGCTGGGTGAGAGAAATATCTCGGCAAAAGACAACTTTTCCCATTTTGTTATACAAAGTTGGCATTTGACCAAGATATTTATCTCACCCAGCATGGGTATATGTAAAATGACACCCCAAAACACATTGCCCAACTTCTCCTGAGTACGGAGATACCAGATGTGTGACACTTTTTTGCAGCCTAGGTGGGCAAAGGGGCCCACGTTCCAAAGAGCACCTTTCGGATTTCACCGGCCATTTTTTTACAGATTTTGATTTCAAACTACTTACCACACATTTGGGCCCCTAGAATGCCAGGGCAGTATAACTACCCCACAAGTGACCCCATTTTGGAAAGAAGACACCCCAAGGTATTCGCTGATGGGAATAGTGAGTTCATAGAAGTTTTTATTTTTTGTCACAAGTTAGTGGAATATGAGACTTTGTAAGAAAAAAAATCATCATTTTCCACTAACTTGTGACAAAAAATAAAAAGTTCTATGAACTCACTATGCCCATCAGCGAATACCTTAGGGTGTCTACATTCCGAAATGGGGTCATTTGTGGGGTGTTTGTACTGTCTGGGCATTGTAGAACCTCAGGAAACATGACAGGTGCTCAGAAAGTCAGAGCTGCTTCAAAAAGCGGAAATTCACATGTTTGTACCATAGTTTGTAAACGCTATAACTTTTACCCAAACCATTTTTTTTACCCAAACATTTTTTTTTTATCAAAGACATGTAGAACAATAAATTTAGAGAAAAATTTATACATGGATGTCGTTTTATTTGCTAAATTTTACAACTGAAAGTGAAAAATGTCATTTTTTTGCAAAAAAAATCGTTAAATTTCGATTAATAACAAAAAAAGTAAAAATGTCAGCAGCAATGAAATACCACCAAATGAAAGCTCTATTAGTGAGAAGAAAAGGAGGTAAAATTCATTTGGGTGGTAAGTTGCATGACCGAGCAATAAACGGTGAAAGTACTGTAGGTCAGAAGTGTAAAAAGTGGCCTGGTCATTAAGGGGGTTTAAGCTATAGGGGCTGAGATGGTTAAGAGAATCAAAAATTTATTTGAAATTCTACATTACGGCAGATTCATATATACCGTTATTAAATGTCATTAAAAATATCCACCACAAAATGCACCTATAGCATGGTCGGATTTGACCCAGACTCAACCCAGATTTCACACTTGGCAGTAGGAAAAAACCTCTGAAAAACATGGTAAATCCGAATAAAAATCTTCTTGCAAGACATAAGAATGTTGCAGTGGATTTGTATATGGAGTTATTTGACAGTATTTTTGAATCCACTCTAATATTTTGCTTCATAAACCAATTGTTTACTCGTTTCAACTTACTATACAAATTAAGCCTTAAACAGAGGCATAAATTGTGTTTAGATTTGTATTAATTCAAAACTTTCGTGTCTAAAGCTTGACATTTTGACAAATTAGTTCACCTTACGATTCCACACTTTGCAAAGAGTACAAACCTCAAAAGATAACAAAGCATATCTGTATCTAAATCCGCTGTTAAGATGAACAGATTATTTTTTTGAATTTGTTAGCGCAATAGAAATACGCTACTTATGATTCATCCCTTGCATATTTCTCCTTATTTTTAACTACTTTTCAATTACTCTATGATTAACCCTTAAATATAGGAATAAATAGTTTTTATAGTGGCAGTGTATTTATTGGCAATCTGTCTAGACTCCATCTTGTAACCGTTACGCATAAACTCACCTTAAGTTGAAAGGCTGCGGATGAAAGCTTGGCAAACAGTGCAACGTTCTTGGTTTAAGACTATACTTTCAGGGATCATTTCTATAGGCTTTGAAGGGAGAAATGTGCTTGAAAGAGTCTGAACTCGTGCTCCACGATGATGAGTTTTAGGGCTTTCTTGTGAGCTTGAAAGCAGTTGATAACTCTGTTTTAGGCCTCATGCACGTGGCCGTTGTGCTGCTTTCCGTTTTTTTTCGCGGACCCATTGACTTTCAATGGGTCTGTGGAAAAATCTGAAAATGCACCGTTTTGCATCCGTGATCCGTGTTTCCTGGCCGTGAAAAAAATATGACCTGTCTTATTTTTTTCACGGACCCATTCAAGTCAATGAGTCCGTGAAAGAACAACGATGCACACAAGATTGGCATCCGTGGCCGTAGGTTAGTTTTTATACAGACGGATCCGAAGATCCGTCTGCATAAAAGCTTTTTCATAGCTGAGTTTTCACTTCGTGAAAACTCAGAACCGACAGTATATTCTAACAGAGAGGCGTTCCCATGGTGATGGGGACGCTTCAGGTTAGAATATACTAACAGAACTGTGTACATGACTGCCCCCTGCTGCCTGGAAGGTGCCTCCAGGCAGCAGGGGGCAGCCCCCTCCTGTAGTTAACACATTGTTGGCCAGTGTGGCCGCCCCCCCCCCTCCCTCCCCTGTAGTTAACTCGTTGGTGGCCAGTGGGCCCCCCTCCCCTGTAATTAACTTATTGGTGGCCAGTGGGCCCCCCTCCCCTGTAGTTAACTCATTGGTGGCCAGTGTGGCCGGCCCCCCTCCCTCCCCTGTAGTTAACTCATTGGTGGCCAGTGGGCCTCCCCCCTCCCTTCCCCTCCTAATTAAAATCTCCCCCTATCATTGGTGGCAGCGGAGTGTACCGATCGGAGTCCCAGTTTAATCTCTGGGGCTCCGATCGGTAACCATGGCAACCAGGACACTACTGCAGTCCCGGTTGCCATGGTTACTTAGCAATTTATAGAACCATTATACTTACCTGCGAGCTGCGATGGTCTGCGTCCGGTCGAGAGCTCCTCCTACTGGTAAGTGACAGGTCCGGCCGGGAGCTCCTCCTTCTGGTAAATGACAGGTCACACTCCGCTGCCACCAATGATAGGGGGGAGATTTTAATTAGGAGGGGAAGGGAGGGGGGAGGCCCACTGGCCACCAACGAGTTAACTACAGGGGAGGGAGTAGGGCCGGCCACACTGGCCACCAATGAGTTAACTACAGGGGAGGGGGGCCCACTGGCCACCAATGAGTTAAGTACAGGGGAGGGGGGGGGGCCCACTGGCCACCAATGAGTTAACTACAGGGGAGGGGGGGGCGGCCGCACTGGCCACCAATGAGTTAACTACAGGGGAGGGAGGGGGGGGCCTGCCACACTGGCCACCAATGTGTTAAATACAGGGGAAGGGCTGCCCCCTGCTGCCTGGCAGCACCTGCCAGGCAGCAGGGGGCAGTCATGTACACAGTTCTTTTAGTATATTCTAACCTGTAGTGTCCCCATCACCATGGGAACGCCTCTGTGTTAGAATATACTGTCGGATTTGAGTTTCACGATGTAACTCAAATCCGACGGTATATTCTAACATAGAGGCGTTCCCATGGTGATGGGGACGCTTCAAGTTAAAATATACCATCGGATTGGAGAAAACTCCGATCCGATGGTATATTAACTCCTGACTTTACATTGAAAGTCAATGGGGGACGGATCCATTTGAAATTGCACCATATTGTGTCAACGTCAAACGGATCCGTCCCCATTGACTTGCATTGTAATTAAGGACGGATCCGTTTGGCTCCGCACGGCCAGGCGGACACCAAAACGACTTTTTTTTCATGTCCGTGGATCCTCCAAAAATCAAGGAAGACCCACGGACGAAAAAACGGTCACGGATCACGGAAAAACGGAACCCCGTTTTGCGGACCGCAAAAAAATACGGTCGTGTGCATGAGGCCTTATGCAGTGGTTGTCTGCTTTTGATGACTGTTCTCTTCTTTTTGAGAAGATGGAGAAGAAAGCTCTTTCAGAGAGATTTTAGTCAGTTAAAGAACAGGAAATGCATGAAAAAGAGGGTTTCAAAACCTAATCAATGCACAGTAGTCAAAGTTTGAACATGATTGATTTTTCCCATGTTTTTTTGTTTCGCATTTTGTTTTTGAATCTATCTAAAAAATTACAAAACAGACTCAAAAGGTTTAGTCTAACAAGATTTGTAAAAATATGGAAAACTCTAATGCATAAACTTTGCTGGTAACATAAAGATAAGGAATTCCTAGCTTATCATATAACTAATTCTAGTTTTAGTTAAGAGAATCAAAAATGTATTTGAAATTCTACATTAGGGCAGATTCATATAGTAAGATATAGCGAGTAAACAATTGGTTTATGAAGCAAAATATTAGAGTGGATTCAAAAATAGTGTCAAATAACTCCATATACAAATCCACTGCAACATTCTTATGTCTTGCGAGTAGATTTTTATTCGGATTTACCATGTTTTTCAGAGATTTATTCCCACTGCCAAGTGAGAAATCTGGGGTGAGTCTGGGTCAAATCCGACCATGCTATAGGTGCATTTTGTGGTGGATATTTTCAATGACATTTAATAACGGTAAATATGAATCTGCCCTAATGTAGAATTTCAAATACATTTTTGTAACTAAAGTTGAACTAAAACTAGAATTTGTTTGCCAAGCTTTCATCCGCAGCCTTTCAACTTAAGGTGAGCTTATGCGTAACGGTTCCAAGATGGAGTCTAGACAGATTGCCAATTAATACACTGCCACTATAAAAACTAGTTATTCCTATATTTAAGGGTTAATCATAGAGTAATTGAAAAGTAATTAAAAATAAGGAGAAATATGCAAGGGATGAATCATAAGTAGCGTAATTCTATTGCGCTAACAAATTCAAAAAAATAATCTGTTTATCTTAACAGCGGATTTAGATACAGATATGCTTTGTTATCTTTTGAGGTTTGTACTCTTTGCAAAGTGTGGAATCGTAAGGTGAACTAATTTGTCAAAATGTCAAGCTTTAGACGCAAAAGTTTTGAATTAATACAAATCTAAACACAATTTATGCCTCTGTTTAAGGCTTAATTTGTATAGTAAGTTGAAACGAGTAAACAATTGGTTTATGAAGCAAAATATTAGAGTGGATTCAACAATAGAGTTGAGCAAACACCTGGATGTTCGGGTTCGAGAAGTTCGGCCGAACTTCCCGGAAATGTTCGGGTTCGGGATCCGAACCCGACCCAAACTTCGTCCCGAACCCGAACCCCATTGAAGTCAATGAGGACCCGAACTTTTCGGCACTAAAAAGGCTGTAAAACAGCCCAGGAAAGGGCTAGAGGGCTGCAAAAGGCAGCAAAATGTAGTTAAATCCCCTAAAAACAAATGTGGATAGGGAAATGAATAAAAATAAAAATAAAATAAATAAAAATTAACCAATATCAAATTTGAGAGAGGTCCCATAGCAGAGATTCAGGCTTCATGTCAGCAGAGAATCAGTCTTCATGTCATAGCAGAGAATCAGGCTTCACGTCAGCCAAAACTGGAACAGTCCATTGTCAGATATTTAGGCCCCGGCACCCAGACAGAGGAGAGAGGTCCTATTACAGAGATTCAGGCTTCATGTCAGCAGAGAATCAGTCTTCATGTCATAGCAGAGAATCAGGCTTCACGTCAGCCAAAACTGGAACAGTCCATTGTCAGATATTTAGGCCCCGGCACCCAGGCAGAGGAGAGAGGTCCCATAACATAGAATCTGGCTTCATGTCAGCAGAGAATCAGTCTTCATGTCATAGCAGAGAATCAGTCTTCATGTCATAGCAGAGAATCAGGCTTCACGTCACCCACCACTGGAACAGGCCACTGTCAGATATTTTTAGGCCCCGGCACCCAGACAGAGGAGAGGTTCATTCAACTTTGGGTTGCCCCGCAATATAATGGTAAAATGAAAATAAAAATAGGATTGAATGAGGAAGTGCCCTGGAGTACAATAATATATAGTTAAGGGGAGGTAGTTAATGTCTAATCTGCACAAGGGATGGACAGGTCCTGTGGGATCCATGCCTGGTTCATTTTTATGAACGTCAGCTTGTCCACATTGGCTGTAGACAGGCGGCTGCGTTTGTCTGTAATGACGCCCCCTGCCGTGCTGAATACACGTTCAGACAAAACGCTGGCCGCCGGGCAGGCCAGCACCTCCAAGGCATAAAAGCCTAGCTCTGGCCACGTGGACAATTTGGAGACCCAGAAGTTGAATGGGGCCAAACCATCAGTCAGTACGTGGAGGGGTGTGCACAGGTACTGTTCCACCATGTTAGTGAAATGTTGCCTCCTGCTAACACGTTCCGTATCAGGTGGTGGTGCAGTTAGCTGTGGCGTGGTGACAAAACTTTTCCACATCTCTGCCATGCTAACCCTGCCTTCAGAGGAGCTGGCCGTGACACAGCTGCGTTGGCGACCTCTTTCTCCTCCTCTGCCTTCGCCTTGGGCTTCCACTTGTTCCCCTGTGACATTTGGGAATGCTCTCAGTAGCGCGTCTACCAACGTGCGCTTGTACTCGCGCATCTTCCTATCACGCTCCAGTGCAGGAAGTAAGGTGGGCACATTGTCTTTGTACCATGGATCCAGCAGGGTGGCAACCCAGTACTCCGCACACGTTAAAATGTGGGCAACTCTGCTGTCGTTGCGCAGGCACTGCAGCATGTAGTCGCTCATGTGTGCCAGGCTGCCCAGAGGTAAGGACAAGCTGTCCTCTGTGGGAGGCGTATCGTCATCGTCCTGCGTTTCCCCCCAGCCACGCACCAGTGATGGGCCCGAGCTGCGTTGGGTGCCACCCCGCTGTGAACATGCTTCATCCTCATCCTCCTCCACCTCCTCCTCATCCTCGTCCTCCTCGTCCTCCAGTAGTGGGCCCTGTCTGGCCACATTTGTACCTGGCCTCTGCTGTTGCAAAAAACCTCCCTCTGAGTCACTTTGAAGAGACTGGCCTGAAAGTGCTAAAAATGACCCCTCTTCCTCCTCCTCCTCCTCCTCCGGGGCCACCTCCTCTTCCATCATCGCCCTAAGTGTTTTCTCAAGGAGACATAGAAGTGGTATTGTAACGCTGATAATGGCATCATCGCCACTGGCCATGTTGGTGGAGTACTTGAAACAGAGCAACAGGGCACACAGGTCTCGCATGGAGGCCCAGTCATTGGTGGTGAAGTGGTGCTGTTCTGCAGTGCGACTGACCTGTGCGTGTTGCAGCTGAAACTCCACTATGGCCTGCTGCTGCTCGCACAGTCTGTCCAGCATGTGCAAGGTGGAGTTCCACCTGGTGGGCACGTCGCATATGAGGCGGTGAGCGGGAAGGCCGAAGTTATGCTGTAGCGCAGACAGGCGAACAGCGGCAGGATGTGAACGCTGGAAGCGCGAACAGACGGCCCGCACTATATGCAGCAGCTCTGACATGTCGGGATAGTTGCGAATGAACTTCTGCACCACCAAATTCAGCACATGCGCCAGGCAAGGGATGTGCGTCAAATCGTCTAGTCCCAGAGCTGCAACGAGATTTCGCCCATTATCGCACACCACCAGGCTGGGCTTGAGGCTCACCGGCAGCAACCCCTCGTCGGTCTGTTGTTCTATACCCCGCCACAACTCCTGTGCGGTGTGGGGCCTGTCCCCCAAACATATGAGTTTCAGAATGGCCTGCTGACGTTTACCCCGGGCTGTGCTGAAGTTGGTGGTGAAGGTGTGTGGCTGACTGGATGAGCAGGTGGAAGAAGAGGAGGAGGAAGCTGAGTAGGAGGAGGAGGAGGAGACAGAAGGCAAAGAATGTTGCCCTGCGATCCTTGGCGGCGGAAGGACGTGCGCCAAACAGCTCTCCGCCTGGGGTCCAGCCGCCACTACATTTACCCAGTGTGCAGTTAGGGAGATATAGCGTCCCTGGCCGTGCTCACTGGTCCACGTATCTGTGGTTAGGTGGACCTTGCCACAGATGGCGTTGCGCAGTGCACACTTGATTTTATCAGATACTTGGTTGTGCAGGGAAGGCACGGCTCTCTTGGAGAAGTAGTGCCGGCTGGGAACAACATACTGTGGGACAGCAAGCGACATGAGCTGTTTGAAGCTGTCTGTGTCCACCAGCCTAAATGACAGCATTTCATAGGCCAGTAGTTTAGAAATGCTGGCATTCAGGGCCAGGGATCGAGGATGGCTAGGTGGGAATTTACGCTTTCTCTCAAATGTTTGTGAGATGGAGAGCTGAACGCTGCCGTGTGACATGGTTGAGATGCTTGGTGACGCAGGTGGTGGTGTTGGTGGTACATCCCATGTTTGCTGGGCGGCAGTTGCCAACGTTTCTACAGAGGTGGACCAAGAGGCCGAGGCGGCGGCAGCAGCAGAAGAGGCCGAGGCGGCAGCAGCAGAAGAGGTAGCAGGGGGAGCCTGAGTGACTTCCTTGTTTTTAAGGTGTTTACTCCACTGCAGTTCATGCTTTGCATGCAGGTGCCTGGTCATGCAGGTTGTGCTAAGGTTCAGAACGTTAATGCCTCGCTTCAGGCTCTGATGGCACAGCGTGCAAACCACTCGGGTCTTGTCGTCAGCACATTGTTTGAAGAAGTGCCATGCCTGGGAACTCCTTGAAGCTGCCTTTGGGGTGCTCGGTCCCAGATGGCGGCGGTCAGTAGCAGGCGGAGTCTCTTGGTGGCGGGTGTTCTGCTTTTGCCCACTGCTCCCTCTTTGTCTTTTGCTACGCTGTTGGCTCGGTCTCACCGCTCGGTCTCACCGATGCCTCTTCCTCCGAACTGTGAAAGTCATTGGCACGACCTTTATTCCATGTGGGGTCTAGGACCTCATCGTCCCCTGAATCGTCTTCCACCCAGTCTTGATCCCTGACCTCCTGTTCAGTCTGCACACTGCAGAAAGACGCAGCAGTTGGCACCTGTGTTTCGTTATCATCAGAGACGTGCTGAGGTGGTATTCCCATTTCCTCATCATCAGGAAACATAAGTGGTTGTGCGTTAGTGCATTCTATCTCTTCCCTCCTGGGGAAGGGCTAGATGGATGCCCTTGGGAAACCCTGGAAGCAGAGTCTTCAAACAGCATAAGAGACTGCTGCATAACTTGAGGCTCAGACAGTTTCCCTGATATGCATGGGGGTGATGTGACAGACTGATGGGCTTGGTTTTCATGCGCCATCTGTGCGCTTTCTGCAGAAGACTGGGTGGGAGATAATGTGAACGTGCTGGATCCACTGTCAGCCACCCAATTGACTAATGCCTGTACCTGCTCAGGCCTTACCATCCTTAGAACGGCATTTGGCCCCAGCAAATATGGCTGTAAATTCTGGCGGCTACTGGGACCTGAGGTAGTTGGTACACTAGGACGTGTGGCTGTGGCAGAACGGCCACGTCCTCTCCCAGCACCAGAGGGTCCACTAACACCACCACGACCATGTCCGCGCCCGCGTCCCTTACTAGATGTTTTCCTCATTGTTACCGTTCACCACAATAAGAAAAATTTTATTTGGCCCAATGTATTGAATTCAAATTCAGGCCTTTTTTTACAGACACCTAACACTATCTGGCTATCTATTTAGGTACCGTATTACACTAATACAGGCACAGCAGTAATGACAGATTTAGCTGAATATAAATTTGAGGCCTATTATTTAGGCGCTGGGTGACAGGTATACGTTTACGGACAGAATTAGACTTGGATCTGCACAGTAGCGTGTGTGTGAAGTTATTGAGAATTACCCTATCAGCACCTTGAATCTAATATACCCTTTTAGGGATAGATTTAAAGTAGGCCTGATACAGCAGAAAGCACTAATTTAGAGAATTGCAAAATTGGGAATTGTATATCAACCCAGAACAAAAACTGTGCTTTGACGGACACTAAATAACTTGACCAGCTAAAGCAATAATGACAGATTTGAATGAATATAAATTTGAGGCCTATTTTTCAGGTGCTGGGTGACAGGTATACGTTTACACACAGAATTAGACTTGGAATTGCACTGTAGCGTGTGTGTGAAGTTATTGAGAGTAACCCTATCTGCACCTTGAATCTTATATACCCTTTTAAGGATAGATTTAAAGTAGGCCTGATACAGCAGAAACCACTAATTTAGAGAATTGCAAAATTGGGAATTGTATTTCAACCCAGAACAAAAACTGTGCTTTGACGGACACTAAATAACTTGACCAGCTAAAGCAATAATGACAGATTTGGATGAATATAAATTTGAGGCCTATTTTTTAGGCGCTGGGTGACAGGTATACGTTTACACACAGAATCAGACTTGGAATTGCACAGTAGCGTGTGTGTGAAGTTATTGAGAATAACCCTATCTGCACCTTGAATCTTATATACCCTTTTAGGGATAGATTTAAAGTAGGCCTGATACAGCAGAAACCACTAATTTAGAGAATTGCAAAATTGGGAATTGTATTTCAACCCAGAACAAAAACTGTGCTTTGACGGACACTAAATAACTTGACCAGCTAAAGCAATAATGACAGATTTGGATGAATATAAATTTGAGGCCTATTTTTTAGGCGCTTGGTGACAGGTATACGTTTACACACAGAATTAGACTTGGATCTGCACAGTAGAGTGTGTGTGAAGTTATTGAGAATTACCCTATCAGCACCTTGAATCTAATATACCCTTTTAGGGATAGATTTAAAGTAGGCCTGATACAGCAGAAACCACTAATTTTGAGAATTGCAAAATTGGGAATTGTATTTCAACCCAGAACAAAAACTGTGCTTTGACGGACACTAAATAACATGAACAGCTAAAGCAATAATGACAGATTTGGATGAATATAAATTTGAGGCCTATTTTTTAGGCGCTGGGTGACAGGTATAGGTTTACACACAGAATTAGACTTGGAATTGCACTGTAGCGTGTGTGTGAAGTTATTGAGAATAACCCTATCTGCACCTTGAATCTTATATACCCTTTTAGGGATAGATTTAAAGTAGGCCTGATACAGCAGAAACCACTAATTTAGAGAATTGCAAAATTGGGAATTGTATTTCAACCCAGAACAAAAACTGTGCTTTGACGGACACTAAATAACATGAACAGCTAAAGCAATAATGACAGATTTGGATGAATATAAATTTGAGGCCTATTTTTTAGGCGCTGGGTGACAGGTATAGGTTTACACACAGAATTAGACTTGGAATTGCACTGTAGCGTGTGTGTGAAGTTATTGAGAATAACCCTATCTGCACCTTGAATCTTATATACCCTTTTAGTGATAGATTTAAAGTAGGCCTGATACAGCAGAAACCACTAATTTAGAGAATTGCAAAATTGGGAATTGTATTTCAACCCAGAACAAAAACTGTGCTTTGACGGACACTAAATAACATGAACAGCTAAAGCAATAATGACAGATTTGGATGAATATAAATTTGAGGCCTATTTTTTAGGCGCTGGGTGACAGGTATACGTTTACACACAGAATTAGACTTGGAATTGAACAGTAGCGTGTGTGTGAAGTTATTGAGAATAACCCTATCTGCACCTTGAATCTTATATACCCTTTTAAGGATAGATTTAAAGTAGGCCTGATACAGCAGAAACCACAAATTTAGAGAATTGCAAAATTGGGAATTGTATTTCAACCCAGAACAAAAACTATGCTTTGACGGACACTAAATAACTTGACCAGCTAAAGCAATAATGACAGATTTGGATGAATATAAATTTGAGGCCTATTTTTTAGGCGCTGGGTGACAGGTATACGTTTACACACAGAATTAGACTTGGAATTGCACTGTAGCGTGTGTGTGAAGTTATTGAGAATAACTTGGTGACAGGCTCAGCTTGACCCTGATGTAGGATATAGCCAAAGAATAACCACACTATTGATGGTTAAATGCACTTAGTGACAGGCTCAGCTTGCCCCTGATGTAATATATGGCCAAAAAATAACCACACTATTGATGGTTAAATGCACTTGATAACAGCTTGACCCTGATGTAGGATATAGCCAAAAAATAACCACACTATTGATGGTTAAATGCACTTAGTAACAGGCTCAGCTTGCCCCTGATGTAGTATATGGCCAAAAAAAAACAACACACTATTGATGGTTAAATGCACTTTATGACAGCTTGACCTTGATGTAGGATATAGCCAAAAAATAGCCACACTATTGATGGTTAAATGTACTTGGTGGCAGCTTGTGCTTGCGCACCACAAGACACAAAATGGCCGCCGATCAACCCAGAAAAAAGTGAATGAAAAACGCTCTGGGTAGCCTAAAAACAGTGAGCAATTGAATAGCAGCAGTTCAATGATCCACAGCTGTAGATCGATCACTGAATGAAGTCTTTTGGAAGAGTTAATCACTGCCTAATCTGGCCCTAACAGAAGCTGCAACCTCTCCCTACACTGATCAGAGCAGAGTGACGTGCGGCGCTACGTGACTCCAGCTTAAATAGAGGCTGGGTCACATGCTGCACTGGCCAATCACAGCCATGCCAATAGTAGGCATAGCTGTGATGGCCTCTTGGGGCAAGTAGTATGACGCTTGTTGATTGGCTGCTTTGCAGCCTTTCAAAAAGCACCAAGAAAGCGCCAAACACCGAACCCGAACCCGGACTTTTACGAAAATGTTCGGGTTCGGGTCCGTGTCTCGGACACCACAAAATTCGGTACGAACCCGAACTATACAGTTCGGGTTCGCTCATCCCTATTCAAAAATACTGTCAAATAACTCCATATACAAATCCACTGCAACATTCTTATGTCTTGCGAGTAGATTTTTATTCGGATTTACCATGTTTTTCAGAGGTTTATTTCCACTGCCAAGTGAGAAATCTGGGGTGAGTCTGGGTCAAATCCGACCATGCTATAGGTGCATTTTGTGGTGGATATTTTCAATGACATTTAATAACGATATATATGAATCTGCCCTAATGTAGAATTTCAAATACATTTTTGATTCTCTTAACTAAAACTAGATTTAGTTATATGATAAGCTAGGAATTTCTTATCTTTATGTTACCAGCAAAGTTTATGCATTAGTGTTTGCCATATTTTTACAAATCTTGTTAGACTAAACCTGACGAAACCACTCTGAAAGAGCTTTCTTCTCAAAAAGAAGAAAACAGTCATCAAAAGCAGACAACCACTGCATAAAACAGAGTTATCAACTGCTTTAATGCTCACAAGAAAGCCCTAAACCTCATCATCATGGAGCACGAGCTCAAACTCTTTCAAGCACATTTCTCCCTTCAAAGACTATAGTAATGATCCCTGAAAGTATAGTCTTAAACCAAGAACGTTGCACTGTTTGCCAAGCTTTCATCCGCAGCCTTTCAACTTAAGGTGAGCTTATGCGTAACGGTTCCAAGATGGAGTCTAGACAGATTGCCAATGAATACACTGCCACTATAAAAACTATTTATTCCTATATTTAAGGGTTAATCATAGAGTACCGTAATTGAAAAGTAGTTAAAATAAAAATCAGGAGAAATATTCAAGGGATGAATCATAAGTAGCGTAATTCTATTGCGCTAACAAATTCAAAAAAATAATCTGTTCATCTTAACAGCGGATTTAGATACAGATATGCTTTGTTATCTTTTGAGGTTTGTACTCTTTGCAAAGTGTGGAATCGTAAGGTGAACTAATTTGTCAAAATGTCAAGCTTTAGATGCAAAAGTTTTGAATTAATACAAATCTAAACACAATTTATGTCTCTGTTTAAGGCTTAATTTGTATACTAAGTTGAAATGAGTAAACAAATGGTTTATGAAGCAAAATATTAGAGTGGATTCAAAAATACTGTCAAATAACTCCATATACAAATCCATTGCAACATTCTTATGTCTTGCGAGTAGATTTTTATTCGGATTTACCATGTTTTTCAGAAGTTTTTTCCCACTGCCAAGTGAGAAATCTGGGGTGAGTCTGGGTCAAATCCGACCATGCTATAGGTGCATTTTGTGGTGGATATTTTCAATGACATTTAATAACGGTATACATGAATCTGCCCTAATGTAGAATTTCAAATACATTTTTGATTCTCTTAACTAAAACTAGATTTAGTTATATGATAAGCTAGGAATTTCTTATCTTTATGTTACCAGCAAAGTTTATGCATTAGTGTTTGCCATATTTTTACAAATCTTGTTAGACTAAACCTTTTGAGTCTGTTTTGCAATGTTTTAGATAGATGCAAAAACAAAGTGCGAAAGAAAAAAAACATGGGAAAAATCTATCTTGTTCAAACTTTGACTACTGTGCATTGATTAGGTTTTGAAACCCTTTTTTTCATGCATTTCCTGTTCTTTAACTGACTAAAACCACTCTGAAAGAGCTTTCTTCTCCATCTTCTCAAAAAGAAGAGAACAGTCATCAAAAGCAGACAACCACTGCATAAAACAGAGTTATCAACTGCTTTCATGCTCACAAGAAAGCCCTAAAACTCATCATCGTGGAGCGCGAGCTCAGACTCTTTCAAGCACATTTCTCCCTTCAAAGCCTATTGTCAGAGTGGTTCTTTATAGGCAGAGATTGATGAATTATTTCGGCCGAGAAATGCACAGACAGATGCAGATAGATATGTCTGAGGAGATCTAATCAGACCACCCCTAGTACTTTATTTTATACATATCTCATTATAGGAGTTACAAGATAATGACGATGTTTACAGTACTTATGATTGGTCAGTACAAGTTATATAATCACACGTGATATATATTGGCAATAAAGGACCTTGCATAACAGAGTAATACATCAATATGACAAGATCCAAAAATGAGTAAAAGGTCATATTCCCACATTTAGCTTTGGACACATCTTAATGTTGGCTCATCAATATCCACATTTCTTGGAATTTCAAGTACATTGTCATAAGACCTATTTGATAATTGTCCAACAAACAACTTGCACAATAAGGCATGAAATCTCCCTAAAACTCCCTTTCCTGGGGTGAAAGAAGCAATGCTTTACTCCCCCTTGTTCTTGCAGACTGCTGTCTCTAGCTATTCAAGATGACCTTTGTAGGAGTAAATCTGTTCAGTGGAATATATGATAAAGGTTATACTGTTCTTATAGTGTATATAGCAGGTTATAGTGAGATGTATTAATGTTAATATAATTCTAGATATACCTTAAAACACCTCAATTGGATCACTCTCACAATTCCCCTCTTTTTATCATTATTCCACTGTCTATGTTGAGTCAGAGCCCTGACTCCCTAGGTAACACAACGAGAACATGGTCCTGAAAATCATCCTTCTTTCACAAAGTGCAAGAATACTAATTCCTGCAAGTTGTGGGGTGCCCTGCATCCATCCAGACGATTTTCTTACATGGCCCTTTCTCACTAGATTCTCATCATAAACAATGGAACAATGACCTTAAAAAAATTAGTGGAGTGTCCGCAATATATACAGTCAGTTATATTTGTGACAATCTTTTGATTACAATAAGTGCAATGATCAGCCGGCACTTCTGTATTCGGAATTGGCGTGACAATGATAGTTTCTCCATCTCTAGAGGTTGACACTGGCGACATCATTATCATAACTTGTGAAGGATTATCTTTTGGTTGTTCTACAGTTGCCTTTACAGTTTTTCCTGAAAAACATTTGGACTTTAATATCTTTTTACATATCAATAAAAATATTTTTATTATTATGAAAATAATAAAAATAAGAAAGCATCCTTGTATTAACATATGGAATATTGCTGAAAACCATCCTCCTATTCCCTGAAACCAGTTTAATGGGTTAAGCCATGATAACCATTCAGGCCACTTAAAATCAGGAGGGGCTTGATGCGCCTCCCGAAATCCTTCTTTCAGTTTACTTGCCTGCTGCAAATCATGTGTCACTTGAAACATTCCACTTGGATCTATATAATGGCAGCAGGACGGCCCTACTACTTGACATAATCCTCCTTGTGCAGCAGTAAGATAATCTAAGACAACTGTATGCTGATTTTCAATAATGATTACTTGCCTCAGACATACAGAGTTTATTTCAATTGCATCAAATAGATAACTAGTAACATTATCAAACAATTCTCCAATATCCTCAATCTGTTTTGCATTATTTATGATTCCAGTAGACAGATAATATGTGCTTAAATATGGAAGATACATTCCCATCTTCTCCCATGTTGAAGGTTCAGCATGGATTAATTTATTAGGATGGTCGAAGTAGGAAGGTTTAGGGGGAATGGTGGGTAACATCATAGGTTCAACATCTCGTTTGGCCATCATATGTCTGGGAATATGCTGATAAGGGAGATCATTTGCTTCCCATACCCATGTGGCATGCTCAAGTCTAGCTAATGTACAGGTACCTCCTGCACCTCGCGGGAGCCACTTGAATGCTCGACTTCCGCACACAATATATATATTATCTTTTAATAGAAATTGGCGTTTTCTAATCATCGCATCAACTATAGAAATAATCATAGTAGTTTTCTCAAATACACACCATGACTTTGGATTTTCTTCTAAAGTAATAGTAAAATAATACATTAAAGGACCACTTCGCTTACTCGGGGTGTGCGGCCTTTTAGGGTCTATTCTCATCGATTCACTTCCATCACCCTTATATCCTTCTAGATCTTCTTCAGTTTCACCGTAGCTGGGCTCATAAGCTCCTAGCATATCACACTCACCCTTTTTTCCTGCTACAAAATAGTCTGTATAATTCCAGTTGATATCATGGATCTCCCTATTTAAATGGTAACAAAGTTTTTTTGTTTGTTCGTTAACTTTGATATCTTCTCCACTGAAACTTATCTTTAGTTCATCTGTAGGAACCTCTCCTACCTCTAATATGCTGGCAGGTCTAGATCTCCATCCATCACTGGTAGCATCATACTCGTACCAGGTTCCTATTTTCTCTGAGATGTTTACCTGCCACCATGGATACTTTACCCATCCTGTAACTGGAAGTGAGACAGCTGTGTCTCCATGAGGTGATTCCAGACCCAATGGAATTAAGTCTGTACATAGTAGATCCAATAATTCTGTTTCAGGAAGAGGATTAGCTACATAAGGCATAGACATGGAAGACACAGGTGAATGACTGCATATCCAACAATCTGATAGGTCCTTCATTTGTGCAACAATCTGATGATATTTAATAAATTTATTATCCCATCTCATGTTACTTTTATTCTGACTAGCAAAACTAAAGCAAAATAAAATGCTTATTTTCCAATACTTCCCTAAATTCATATGTAGCTTTTTATCAGCTTCTTGCAATGTGAAGCGTGAATCCAAGTAGGCCTTCCTTCTAATTTCACAGAAGTTGGTGTAGTCAACTGGACTTGAAATGGCCATCAAATCGAGGGTCTAAGGCCTTCCTTATATGCCTCTTAACTGTAACCCAGTCTCCAGGGATTAGAGCATGCGTTCCCTCCAATGAAGACGGATCTGGAATGGAACTAAAAACATGGTCATGAGTTTGCTGTAGCCTTTTACACAGAGTTCCCACATATTGTGTCATATCTGAATGAAGTGTCTGAAGTTGCTGTGGAAAATACAAGCCTGTCTTTGGTGCTGTTCCAAACAATATCTCATATGGACTCAACTTGGTTTTCCTATGAGGAGTAACTCTTACTGAATATAATGCTATGGGCAAGCATTCAGTCCATGGCTTACCAGTCTCTGCCAAGGCTTTTTGAATTTTTGACTTTAGAGTTCCGTTTAAGCGTTCCCCCTTGCCACTACTTTGTGGTCTGTATGGAGTATGGAACGCTTGTTCTATGCCTAAAACATGAAGTATTTCCTGCAATACTTCCGAAGTGAAATGAGTACCTCTATCACTTTCTATTACCTCAGGAACACCAAATCTGCATACAACTTGAGACAATAACTTTTTTGCAACTGTTTTAGCATTTGCCTTTGCAGTAGGCCAAGCTTCTGGCCATCCAGTAAAGAGGTCAACACATACCAAGACATACTCATATGTGCCAACTCTTGAAAGTTGTATGAAATCAATTTGCAGTCTCTGAAACGGGTATAATGGCTTTGGGGTACATCGTGGAGGCACCTTCACAGTTCTCCCTATGTTATGGCAAGCACAGATCATACATCCCTGGACAAACTTAGCAGCGGCATTGTTGAACCCCGGCGCTACGCATACTTGAGTTACCAGACTTACCATTGCTTCTTTTGACTGGTGGGTTGGGCCATGCGACAGTGCACAAATCATAGGGTATGATACTCTAGGAAGGCACAATTTGTTACTTATGCCATACAAACCCTCTTGGTTCTTCTTGGCCCCTTGTTTTTCCCACTCTTCTTTCTCCGGTTTGGCTATTTGTTCTTGAAGTTTCTGGAGTATCTCCAGGTCCATCTCCCCTGCCTGTGGTACTATGTCCACTGAGAGACTGGCTATGGGAAGAGGTAACAGAGCAGCCTGCTTTGCAGCTGCATCTGCTAATCGATTTCCATTTGCTTCTTTGGTTTGTTCTTTTGTGTGAGCCTGTACCTTGACTATGGCCACCATTTTAGGTAATTCTAAGGCTCTAAACAATCGAGCCACAGATTCAGCATTTTTGATAGGCTTACCAGAGGATCCCACAAAGTCCCTGCTCTTCCAGATGGGACCATAATCACGTGCAATGCCAAACCCATAACGAGAATCAGTGTAAATGTTTACCGTCAGACCTGCTGCCATTATGCATGCCTCAGTGAGGGCTGCCAACTCTGCTTCCTGAGCCGAGCATCCAGGTGGGAGCGATTCTTGTCTCACAACTTCCTCCAAGGTAGTCACAGCATACCCTGTGTATGGTTTCCCATCAAGGTAATATCGGGAGCCATCTACGAAAAACTCAACATCAGCATTAGGTATAGGTGTTTCAGTTACATTATCAAGTTTCAGCTTTCATTAATTCAAGACAATCATGATCAGTATCAACATTTAGAGAATCTTCCTGGTCTAACTGATTCATTTCTGGCAACAATGTTGCTGGGTTCAGCATAGTACATCTTTTAATAGTTATGTTTGGTGGAGTAAGCAGTGCAACTTCATATTTTGTTAATCTCATCATTGATAGATGACGAGTCTTGGCCTGAGACAACAATTCCTGAACAGCATGAGGGACATAGATTGTAAGAGCATGATCCAGAACAATATCTGCAATTTTTCCTGTTAGCAGTGCACAAGCTGCTACTGATCTTATGCAGGAAGGAGCCCCCCTTGCTACCACATCAAGATACAATGAATAATAACCTAGAGGTCGAGGTCGATGTTTTCCTCCATGCATCTGAGTCAGCACCCCTTTGGCATGTCCCGCATTCTCATGACAAAATAAACTGAAGGCAAGATCATAATTAGGTATTCCTAAGCACGGTGCTGACACTATTGCTAGTTTCAACCCTTGAAATCCTTCAATTGCTTCCGTAGTAAGTGCAAATGCATTGCCATGATTACAAGCTGCTAAGACATCAAACAATGGCTGCATCAGGGATGACGCAGATGGAATCCACTCTCGGACATAACTGACAAGTCCAGCAAATGTTCTTAGCTCCCTTACTGTAGTAGGTTCTTTCAATTGAGCAACTGCTTTCTTTCTTTCTGTGGTTATGTGTTTAGCTTGCTTAGAAACACAGTGACCCAGAAACACTACTTTGCTTTTAGCAATCTGCAATTTGTCTCTTGACACTCGGCATCCTTCATCATGCAGAAATATCAAGAGAGAGAGTGTTTCTTGCAGACAAATTTTATTACTGACAGTACAGATAAGTAAATCATCAACATACTGAAGTAATACGGTGTCTGTGTTTGTCGGATGCCACGAGAGCAGTACTCGCGCCATAGCCTCAGAAAATTCAGAGGGAGACGTAGAAGTGGACGGAATCTGATTAAGCATTGTATGTGGATTCGGTACAATAGGAGTATTGATGATCATTAGCTTATTTATTTCCCTAAGATCATGAATCATCCTATATGCTTGGGGTTTTCCTGGTTCTGGCTTTTTCTTTATTGGGTAAAGAGGAGTATTATAAGGGGATCATGATTAGTTGACGTGTTCAACCAGGCTTTAACCTGTTTCTCATACCCATGCTTTTGTATCCATTCTTTTTCTTCTACCATAAATTTTCTCCAACGTTGGGCATCTAAGCACCCAACTTTTGGCATCCCAGCTTTCTTTAATATGGATGCAGCATTTTCTATTTCTACCAAACGCTTCATTGGAATCTTGGGACAAACCTCTTCTTCCCTTTCTCGTTTGGTAGACATAGTTCCCATAGCAACCCAAGTCTGAGGTAGCGATCCTCGACTTATTTGGTTAACCTGCTATGGAGTTTATCAACAGCTCAATCAATCTAGGTATGTTAGCCTAGATGTTTGAAAACTGTATATAGGAAACTAATGGGATATCAGATGGCAGTGGTGTTTCTCTTGCTTTAAGAAAAATCTTATACCACAAATATATGCACACAAAGGCATATAATATTACTCCTATGGCTATTCCTATGTATTCCTCATACATTTAAACCACAATTTTCCTACAGCACATTGCTTAGTTAAAAGCAGCCGTATTTTCTGGACATCAGCCAATATTTCAAATGTCACTTGGTACCGCAATGAGTTTTAGCAGCAAGCAGTTAGTAAAACTATAGACACAATTACTACTAACTTCTGACTCAATGCCCCCTTTCGGGTCGTACACCGAGAAATGCAGAAGTTCTGGCCAGAAACGCACGGACTTCTCCTGTTTCCAAGATCAGCCACTTCACACACTCTTTCCTGATCAGATTACTCTGTTTCAGGAGACAATGAAAGACAAAACAAACTTCATACCATCATACATACGCCTTCTACTAATAAAGCATATTAGTAACAATCATATTACATGCAGTAATCAATCAAAATCTACCTGTAGATACCCGGACCCCTCACGCTGGACTGATTATGAAGGCCCCCACAGTGCTGGAAAGCTGGTGAGTCAATGGCTCACTTACCCTAGGACTTGCGTTCCTGGACCATAGGTGCTTCTTCTTCTGTCTCAGTCCAGACACCTGAACGGGCTGGGTATCCGGGTGCCCCCTCCAAATTGTCAGAGTGGTTCTTTATAGGCAGAGATTGATGAATTATTTCGGCCGAGAAATGCACAGACAGATGCAGATAGATATGTCTGAGGAGATCTAATCAGACCACCCCCAGTACTTTATTTTATACATATCTCATTATAGGAGTTACAAGATAATGACGATGTTTACAGTACTTATGATTGGTCAGTACAAGTTATATAATCACACGTGATATATATTGGCAATAAAGGACCTTGCATAACAGAGTAATACATCAATATGACAAGATCCAAAAATGAGTAAAAGGTCATATTCCCACATTTAGCTTTGGACACATCTTAATGTTGGCTCATCAATATCCACATTTCTTGGAATTTCAAATAAATTGTCATAAGACCTATTTGATAATTGTCCAACAAACAACTTGCACAATAAGGCATGAAATCTCCCTAAAACTCCCTTTCCTGCGGTAAAAGAAGCAATGCTTTACTCCCCCTTGTTCTTGCAGACTGCTGTCTCTAGGTATTCAAGATGACATTTGTAGGAGTAAATCTGTTCAGTGGAATATATGATAAAGGTTATACTGTTCTTATAGTGTATATAGCAGGTTATAGTGAGATGTATTAATGTCTATATAATTCTAGATATACCTTAAAACACCTCAATTGGATAACTCTCACACTATAGAAATGATCACTGAAAGTATAGTCTTAAACCAAGAACATTGCCCTGTTTGCCAAGCTTTCATCCGCAGCCTTTCAACTTAAGGTGAGCTTATGCGTAACGGTTCCAAGATGGAGTCTAGACAGATTGCCAATGAATACACTGCCACTATAAAAACTATTTATTCCTATATTTAAGGGTTAATCATAGAGTAATTGAACAGTAGTTAAAAATAAGGAGAAATATGCAAGGGATGAATCATAAGTAGCGTAATTCTATTGAGCTAACAAATTAAAACAAATAATCCGTTCATCTTAACCGCAGATTTAGATACAGATATGCTTTGTTATCTTTTGAGGTTTGTACTCTTTGCAAAGTGTGGAATCGTAAGGTGAACTAATTTGTCAAAATGTCAAGCTTTAGACGCAAAAGTTTTGAATTAATACAAATCTAAACACAATTTATGCCTCTGTTTAAGGCTTAATTTGTATAGTAGGTTGAAACGAGTAAACAATTGGTTTATGAAACAAAATATTAGAGTGGATTCAAAAATACTGTCAAATAACTCCATATACAAATCCACTGCAACATTCTTAAGTCTTGCGAGTAGATTTTTATTCGGATTTACCATGTTTTTCAGAGGTTTATTCCCACTGCCAAGTGAGAAATCTGGGGTGAGTCTGGGTCAAATCCGACCATGCTATAGGTGCATTTTGTGGTGGATATTTTCAATGACATTTAATAACGGTATATATGAATCTGCCCTAATGTAGAATTTCAAATACATTTTTGATTCTCTTAACTAAAAGTAGATTTAGTTATATGATAAGCTAGGAATTCCTTATCTTTATGTTACCAGCAAAGTTTATGCATTAGTGTTTGCCATATTTTTACAAATCTTGTTAGACTAAACCTTTTGAGTCTGTTTTGCAATTTTTTAGATAGATGCAAAAACAAAGTGCAAAACAAAAAAAACATGGGGAAAATCAATCATGTTCAAACTTTGACTACTGTGCATTGATTAGGTTTTGAAACCCTTTTTTTCATGCATTTCCTGTTCTTTAACTGACTAAAACCACTCTGAAAGAGCTTTCTTCTCAAAAAGAAGAGAACAGTCATCAAAAGCAGACAACCACTGCATAAAACAGAGTTATCAACTGCTTTCATGCTCACAAGAAAGCCCTAAACCTCATCATCATGGAGCACGAGCTCAGACTCTTTCAAGCACATTTCTCCCTTCAAAGCCTATAGAAATGATCCCTGAAAGTATAGTCTTAAACCAAGAACGTTGCACTGTTTGCCAAGCTTTCATCCGCAGCCTTTCAACTTAAGGTGAGCTTATGCGTAACGGTTCCAAGATGGAGTCTAGACAGATTGCCAATGAATACACTGCCACTATAAAAACTATTTATTCCTATATTTAAGGGTTAATCATAGAGTAATTGAAAAGTAGTTAAAAATAAGGAGAAATATGCAAGGGATGAATCATAAGTAGCGTAATTCTATTGAGCTAACAAATCAAAAAAAATAATCCGTTCATCTTAACAGCAGATTTAGATACAGATATGCTTTGTTATCTTTTGAGGTTTGTACTCTTTGCAAAGTGTGGAATCGTAAGGTGAACTAATTTGTCAAAATGTCAAGCTTTAGACCCAAAAGTTTTGAATTAATACAAATCTAAACACAATTTATGCCTCTGTTTAAGGCTTAATTTGTATAGTAGGTTGAAACGAGTAAACAATTGGTTTATGAAGCAAAATATTAGAGTGGATTCAAAAATACTGTCAAATAACTCCATATACAAATCCACTGCAACATTCTTATGTCTTGCGAGTAGATTTTTATTCGGATTTACCATGTTTTTCAGAGGTTTATTCCCACTGCCAAGTGAGAAATCTGGGGTGAGTCTGGGTCAAATCCGACCATGCTATAGGTGCATTTTGTGGTGGAATTTTCAATGACATTTAATAACGGTATATATGAATCTGCCCTAATGTAGAATTTCAAATACATTTTTGATTCTCTTAACTAAAAGTAGATTTAGTTATATGATAAGCTAGGAATTCCTTATCTTTATGTTACCAGCAAAGTTTATGCATTAGTGTTTGCCATATTTTTACAAATCTTGTTAGACTAAACCTTTTGAGTCTGTTTTGCAATTTTTTAGATAGATGCAAAAACAAAGTGCGAAACAAAAAAAAAATGGGAAAAATCTATCTTGTTCAAACTTTGACTACTGTGCATTGATTAGGTTTTGAAACCCTTTTTTTCATGCATTTCCTGTTCTTTAACTGACTAAAACCACTCTGAAAGAGCTTTCTTCTCCATCTTCTCAAAAAGAAGGGAACAGTCATCAAAAGCAGACAACCACTGCATAAAACAGAGTTATCAACTGCTTTCATGCTCACAAGAAAGCCCTAAAACTCATCATCGTGGAGCGCGAGCTCAGACTCTTTCAAGCACATTTCTCCCTTCAAAGCCTATAGAAATGATCCCTGAAAGTATAGTCTTAAACCAAGAACGTTGCACTGTTTGCCAAGCTTTCATCCGCAGCCTTTCAACTTAAGGTGAGCTTATGCATAACGGTTCCAAGATGGAGTCTAGACAGATTGCCAATGAATACACTGCCACTATAAAAACTATTTATTCCTATATTTAAGGGTTAATCATAGAGTAATTGAAAAGTAGTTAAAAATAAGGAGAAATATGCAAGGGATGAATCATAAGTAGCGTAATTCTATTGCGCTAACAAATTCAAAAAAATAATCTGTTCATCTTAACAGCGGATTTAGATATAGATATGCTTTGTTATCTTTTGAGGTTTGTACTCTTTGCAAAGTGTGGAATCGTAAGGTGAACTAATTTGTCAAAATGTCAAGCTTTAGACGCAAAAGTTTTGAATTAATACAAATCTAAACACAATTTATGCCTCTGTTTAAGGCTTAATTTGTATAGTAAGTTGAAATGAGTAAACAATTAGTTTATGAAGCAAAATATTAGAGTGGATTCAAAAATACTGTCAAATAACTCCATATACAAATCCACTGCAACATTCTTAAGTCTTGCGAGTAGATTTTTATTCGGATTTACCATGTTTTTCAGAGGTTTATTCCCACTGCCAAGTGAGAAATCTGGGGTGAGTCTGGGTCAAATCCGACCATGCTATAGGTGCATTTAGTGGTGGATATTTTCAATGACATTTAATAACGGTATATATGAATCTGCCCTAATGTAGAATTTCAAATACATTTTTGATTCTCTTAACTAAAAGTAGATTTAGTTATATGATAAGCTAGGAATTCCTTATCTTTATGTTACCAGCAAAGTTTATGCATTAGTGTTTGCCATATTTTTACAAATCTTGTTAGACTAAACCTTTTGAGTCTGTTTTGCAATTTTTTAGATAGATGCAAAAACAAAGTGCGAAACAAAAAAAACATGGGAAAAATCAATCATGTTCAAACTTTGACTACTGTGCAATGATTAGGTTTTGAAACCCTTTTTTTCATGCATTTCCTGTTCTTTAACCACCTCCGGACCGCCTAACGCAGGATCGCGTTCCGGAGGTGGCAGCGCTGCGCACAGTCACGCATATACGCGTCATCTCGCGAGACGCGAGATTTCCTGTGAACGCGCGCACACAGGCGCGCGCGCTCACAGGAACGGAAGGTAAGAGAGTTGATCTCCAGCCTGCCAGCGGCGATCGTTCGCTGGCAGGCTGGAGATGTGTTTTTTTTAACCCCTAACAGGTATATTAGACGCTGTTTTGATAACAGCGTCTAATATACCTGCTACCTGGTCCTCTGGTGGTCCCCTTTGTTTGGATCGACCACCAGAGGACACAGGTAGCTCAGTAAAGTAGCACCAAGCACCACTACACTACACTACACCCCCCCCCCCATCACTTATTAACCCCTTATTAGCCCCTGATCACCCCTAATCACCCCTGATCACCCCATATAGACTCCCTGATCACCCCCCTGTCATTGATTACCCCCCTGTCATTGATCAACCCCCTGTAAAGCTCCATTCAGACGTCCGCATGATTTTTACGGATCCACTGATAGATGGATCGGATCCGCAAAACGCATCCGGACGTCTGAATGAAGCCTTACAGGGGCATGATCAATGACTGTGGTGATCACCCCATATAGACTCCCTGATCACCCCCCTGTCATTGATTACCCCCCTGTCATTGATCACCCCCCTGTAAAGCTCCATTCAGACGTCCGCATGATTTTTACGGATCCACTGATAGATGGATCGGATCCGCAAAACGCATCCGGACGTCTGAATGAAGCCTTACAGGGGCATGATCAATGACTGTGGTGATCACCCCATATAGACTCCCTGATCACCCCCCTGTCATTGATTACCCCCCTGTCATTGATCACCCCCCTGTAAAGCTCCATTCAGATGTCCGCATGATTTTTACGGATGCACTGATAGATGGATCGGATCCGCAAAACGCATCCGGACGTCTGAATGAAGCCTTACAGGGGCATGATCAATGACTGTGGTGATCACCCCATATAGACTCCCTGATCACCCCCCTGTCATTGATTACCCCCCTGTCATTGATTACCCCCCTGTAAAGCTCCATTCAGATGTCCGCATGATTTTTACGGATGCACTGATAGATGGATCGGATCCGCAAAACGCATCCGGACGTCTGAATGAAGCCTTACAGGGGCATGATCAATGACTGTGGTTATCACCCCATATAGACTCCCTGATCACCCCCCTGTCATTGATTACACCCCTGTCATTGATCACCCCCTGTAAAGCTCCATTCAGATGTCCGCATGATTTTTACGGATGCACTGATACATGGATCGGATCCGCAAAACGCATCCGGTCGTCTGAATGAAGCCTTACAGGGGCATGATCAATGACTGTGGTGATCACCCCCCTGTCATTGATTACCCCCCTGTAAAGCTCCATTCAGATGTCCGCATGATTTTTACGGATGCACTGATAGATGGATCCGATCCGCAAAACGCATCCGGACGTCTGAATGAAGCCTTACAGGGGCATGATCAATGACTGTGGTGATCACCCCATATAGACTCCCTGATCACCCCCCTGTCATTGATCACCCCCCTGTCATTGATTACCCCCCTGTAAAGCTCCATTCAGATGTCCGCATGATTTTTACGGATGCACTGATAGATGGATCCGATCCGCAAAACGCATCCGGACGTCTGAATGAAGCCTTACAGGGGCATGATCAATGACTGTGGTGATCACCCCATATAGACTCCCTGATCACCCCCCTGTCATTGATTACCCCCCTGTAAAGCTCCATTCAGATGTCCGCATGATTTTTACGGATGCACTGATAGATGGATCGGATCCGCAAAACGCATCCGGACGTCTGAATGAAGCCTTACACGGGCGTGATCAATGACTGTGGTTATCACCCCATATAGACTCCCTGATCACCCCCCTGTCATTGATCACCCCCCTGTCATTGATCACCCCCCTGTCATTGATCACCCCCCTGTCATTGATCACCCCCCTGTCATTTATCACCCCCCTGTCATTTAGCACCCCTCTGTAAGGCTCCATTCAGATATTTTTTTGGCCCAAGTTAGCAGAATTTTATTTTTTTTTTCTTACAAAGTCTCATATTCCACTAACTTGTGTCAAAAAATAAAATCTCACATGAACTCACCATACCCCTCACGGAATCCAAATGCGTAAAATTTTTTAGACATTTATATTCCAGACTTCTTCTCACGCTTTAGGGCCCCTAGAATGCCAGGGCAGTATAAATACCCCACATGTGACCCCATTTCGGAAAGAAGACACCCCCAGGTATTCCGTGAGGGGCATATTGAGTCCATGAAAGATTGAAATTTTTGTCCCAAGTTAGCGGAACGGGATACTTTGTGAGAAAAAAATTAAAAATATCAATTTCCGCTAACTTGTGCCAAAAAAAAAAAATTTCTATGAACTCGCCATGCCCCTCATTGAATACCTTGGGGTGTCTTCTTTCCAAAATGGGGTCACATGTGGGGTATTTATACTGCCCTGGCATTCTAGGGGCCCCAAAGCGTGAGAAGAAGTCTGGTATCCAAATGTCTAAAAATGCCCTCCTAAAAGGAATTTGGGCACCTTTGCGCATCTAGGCTGCAAAAAAGTGTCACACATCTGGTATCGCCGTACTCAGGAGAAGTTGGGGAATGTGTTTTGGGGTGTCATTTTACATATACCCATGCTGGGTGAGAGAAATATCTTGGTCAAATGCCAACTTTGTATAAAAAAATGGGAAAAGTTGTCTTTTGCCAAGATATTTCTCTCACCCAGCATGGGTATATGTAAAATGACACCCCAAAACACATTCCCCAACTTCTCCTGAATACGGCGATACCAGATGTGTGACACTTTTTTGCAGCCTAGGTGGGCAAAGGGGCCCATATTCCAAAGAGCACCTTTAGGATTTCACAGGTCATTTACCTACTTACCACACATTAGGGCCCCTGGAAAATGCCAGGGCAGTATAACTACCCCACAAGTGACCCCATTTTGGAAAGAAGACACCCCAAGGTATTCTGTGAGGGGCATGGCGAGTTCCTAGAATTTTTTATTTTTTGTCACAAGTTAGTGGAAAATGCTTATTTTTTTTTATTTTTTTTTTTTCATACAAAGTCTCATATTCCACTAACTTGTGACAAAAAATAAAAACTTCCATGAACTCACTTTGCCCATCAGCGAATACCTTGGGGTCTCTTCTTTCCAAAATGGGGTCACTTGTGGGGTAGTTATACTGCCCTGGCATTCTAGGGGCCCAAATGTGTGGTAAGGAGTTTGAAATCAAATTCTGTAAAAAATGACCTGTGAAATCCGAAAGGTGCTCTTTTGAATATGGGCCCCTTTGCCCACCTCGGCTGCAAAAAAGTGTCACACATCTGGTATCTCCGTAATCGGGAGAAGTTGGGGAATGTGTTTTGGGGTGTCATTTTACATATACCCATGCTGGGTGAGAGAAATATCTTGGCAAAAGACAACTTTTCCCATTTTTTTATACAAAGTTGGCATTTGACCAAGATATTTATCTCACCCAGCATGGGTATATGTAAAAAGACACCCCAAAACACATTCCTCAACTTCTCCTGAATACGGGGATACCAGATGTGTGACACTTTTTTGCAGCCTAGGTGGGCAAAGGGGCCCACATTCCAAAGAGCACCTTTCGGATTTCACAGGTCATTTACCTACTTACCACACATTTGGGCCCCTAGAATGCCAGGGCAGTATAACTACCACACAAGTGACCCCATTTTGGAAAGAAGAGACCCCAAGGTATTCGCTGATGGGCATAGTGAGTTCATGGAAGTTTTTATTTTTTGTCACAAGTTTGTGGAATATGAGACTTTGTATGAAAAAAAAAAAAAAAAAAAAAAAAATCATCATTTTCCACTAACTTGTGACAAAAAATAAAAAATTCTAGGAACTCGCCATGCCCCTCACGGAATACCTTGGGGTGTCTTCTTTCCAAAATGGGGTCACTTGTGGGGTAGTTATACTGCCCTGGTATTCTAGGGGCCCAAATGTGTGGTAAGGAGTTTGAAATCAAATTCAGGAAAAAATGAGGAGTGAAATCCGAAAGGTGCTCTTTGGAATATGGGCCCCTTTGCCCACCTAGGCTGCAAAAAAGTGTCACACATCTGGTATCCCCGTACTCAGGAGAAGTTGAGGAATGTGTTTTGGGGTGTCTTTTTACATATACCCATGCTGGGTGAGATAAATATCTTGGTCAAATGACAACTTTGTATAAAAAAATGGGAAAAGTTGTCTTTTGCCAAGATATTTCTCTCACCCAGCATGGGTATATATAAAATGACACCCCAAAACACATTCCCCACCTTCTCCTGAGTACGGAGATACCAGATGTGTGACACTTTTTTGCAGCCTAGGTGGGCAAAGGGGCCCATATTCCAAAGAGCACCTTTCGGATTTCACAGGTCATTTTTTACAGAATTTGATTTCAAACTCCTTACCACACATTTGGGCCCCTAGAATGCCAGGGCAGTATAACTACCCCACAAGTGACCCCATTTTGGAAAGAAGAGACCCCAAGGTATTCGCTGATGGGCATAGTGAGTTCATAGAAGTTTTTATTTTTTGTCACAAGTTAGTGGAATATGAGACTTTGTAAGGAAAAAAAAAAAAAAAAAAAAAATCATCATTTTCCGCTAACTTGTGACAAAAAATAAAAAGTTCTATGAACTCACTATGCCCATCAGCGAATACCTTAGGGTGTGTACTTTCAGAAATGGGGTCATTTGTGGGGTGTTTGTACTGTCTGGGCATTGTAGAACCTCAGGAAACATGACAGGTGCTCAGAAAGTCAGAGCTGCTTCAAAAAGCGGAAATTCACATTTTTGTACCATAGTTTGTAAACGCTATAACTTTTACCCAAACCATTTTTTTTTTACCCAAACATTTTTTTTTTATCAAAGACATGTAGAACTATAAATTTAGAGCAAAATTTCTATATGGATGTCGTTTTTTTTGCAAAATTTTACAACTGAAAGTGAAAAATGTCATTTTTTTGCAAAAAAAATCGTTAAATTTCGATTAATAACAAAAAAAGTAAAAATGTCAGCAGCAATGAAATACCACCAAATGAAAGCTCTATTAGTGAGAAGAAAAGGAGGTAAAATTCATTTGGGTGGTAAGTTGCATGACCGAGCAATAAACGGTGAAAGTAGTGTAGGTCAGAAGTGTAAAAAGTGGCCTGGTCTTTCAGGGTGTTTAAGCACTGGGGGCTGAGGTGGTTAATAGTGTTGGGCGCGAATATTCGAATATCAAATTTTTTTCGCGAATATCGGCACTTCGTTAATTCGCGAATATTTCGAATATAGTGATATAAATTCGATATTTCGAATATTCTTTTTTTTTTTTTTTTTTTTTTTAAATTGTTATATTTTTTTCTTTCCTACTTCCTAAAGTTGTTCTTGCCTGTCCTTTGTATTCCTGTCTTCCTGGCTGCTCCAGTCATTGCCCGTTGCCGCTTCTGCCGACTTCCGTGCTCATGGAGCGTCCCCATCACCATAGAAACGTCTCCATATACTAGAATGTACTGTCAGATTTGAGAATTACGTGAAAAATCGCAATTCGATTATTTCAAGTTTTGATAATCGATTTTCGATTTTAACAGCACTGCAACTTGGACCTGGTTTACTATGGTTGGCTTGGTAGAATTAGCGAATATGACGAATGTATTCGTCATATTCCACAAAACGAAGATAATGAAGTATTCTGCATCTTCGTTTTAGCTATCTATTCATCAACTTTGCTAATTCTAGCAATCATATAGGAAAGTTTACTATAGAGACAGCTACGTTTAATTCGCTATGCGATTATATTACTTTGCTTTTTTTATAAATAGAATAATTATCAGGTATTATAATTATTCTATTTATTAAAAAAAAAAAAAAACAGTCATATAATCGCATAGCGAATTAAACTTGGCTGTCTCTATAGTAAACTTTCCTATATTATTGGCTTGCTAGAATTAGCGAAGTTGATGAATAGGTAGCTAAAACGAAGATGCAGAATACTTCGTTATCTTCGTTTTGTATAGTATGACGAATACATTCGTCATATTCGCTAATTCAACCAAGGTCCAAGTATAAATCGCAATTCGATGAATTCAAGTTATAATAATCGAATTGCGATTGCAACTTTTTAACGTATATTTTTGCAAGAAGCAGGGTGGAATCGATCGGCGATCGAAAATGGGCAAAATTTTATTTCAAAAGGATGAAGAAGAAATTATTCTCACTGTTATGTCAGAACAATATCTAGCATTAGCAACACTCGACCATACTACTTTCACATTTGCGTTCGGGGCTCCGCTTGTGAGCTCCGTTTGAAGGCTCTCCCAAGCGGCCCCGAACGCATCCGTCCAGCCCCAATGAATTCTGAGTGGATGCGGATCCGCTCAGAATGCATCAGTCTGGCGGCGTTCAGCCTCCGCTCCGCTCAGCAGGCGGACACCCAAACGCAGCTTGCAGCGTTTTGGTGTCCGTCTGGCCATTTGGAGGCAAACGGATCCGTCCAGACTTACAATGGAAGTCAATGGTGGTGGATCCGTTTCAATTTCACACAATATGACTCAATTTTCGAATGGATCCGTCCCCCATTGACTTTCAATATAAAGTCTGGCTTTTTTTTTTTGCGGGACAAGATGCATTTTTAATGACACCATTTAATTTACCATGTTTTGTATTATAAAAAATTGTTTTATATGTAAAATTGGGAAAGGGTGGTGATTCTAACTTTTAATATAGTGTTGTTTATTAAACTTTATTTAACTTTTTTTTTTACAGCAATTAGCCCCCATAGGCTAATTGATCCCGTCTCCTATTCACGATAATAGAGATTTATTACGGTGAATAGGATTTTTACACACTCCATTCTGCGCTATGACTCGTGCATAGCTCAGTATGGAGAAAGCCATGGCAGGCCTGAATAGCTTCAGCAGCGTCCATGCTGCCATGGCAACCGATCGGAGCCCCGCAATTTCACTGCAGTGGCTCCGATTGGAAGGAAGATGGAGGCGCATCATGTCACAGGTGCCGCAATGAGCCTTGATCGCGGTACCTGAGGGGTTGAATGGCAGGGGCGGCGCGATCGTCGCTTCCTGTTAGTGCGGCCGGATGTTGGCTGTATCATATAGCCGGCAGATAGTGCGTATGGAGCGGGCTCACTGCAGAGGCCCGCTCAATACATCCCCTGTCACGCAATGACATACCTTTAAGTGATAATCTGTGAAGGGGTTAAAGGCGTAACTACTTTTTGATTATTTTTTTTTTGTTGATATTTTTTTTTATATTTGTATAATAAATTTGGCCCAGACTAAATTGTCTGTACTGTAACCCCATTGGTTACAATAAAACAAAACACAACAAATTTTATAGAACAATAAAGTTTTATAAAACAATCTTTAAATAAAAAAAAATATTAAGACTATAAACAAGATAACCCCAAAAAAAAAATGAAGAAAAAATTAAGGCAATTTTTTCATTTCTTCCAGCTTTTGGAGCAGTCCATCCAGTGCCTTTTTGTTGGCCTCCTCTGCTAGGGTCAGCTCATCCCTAAGGGAATTAAGTAATGTCATAGCCAGACCCTTATTTCTGATTTTTGCGGACTCTATACTGACAGGGAATGTCCCACAGGATTGGCGCATGGCAAATGTGGGGACAATATTCAAAAAGGGTCCAAAAACAGAGCCTGGAAACTATAGGCCGGTAAGTTTAACATCTGTTGTGGGTAAACAGTTTGAAGGTTTTCTGAGAGATGCTATGTTAGAGCATCTCAAGGGAAATAAGCAAATAACATCATATCTGCATGGCTTCGTGAGGGATCGGTCATGCCAAACTAATTTAATCAGTTTCTGTGAGGAGGTAAGTTCTAGACTTGACAGCGGTAAATCAATGGATTTAGTGTATCTGGACTACTCCAAAGCATTTGACACTGTACCACATAATATGTTAGTATATAAAATGAGAATGCTCGGACTGGGAGAAAACGTCTGTAGGTGGGTAAGTAACTGGCTGAGTAATAGAAAACAGGGTGGTTAGTAACGGTACACACTCAGATTGGGTCACTGTCACTAGTTGGGTACCTCAGGGGTCAGTATTGAGCCCTATTCTCTTCAATATATTTATTAATGATCTTGTAGAAGGCTTGCAAAGTAAAATATCAATTTTCGCAGATGACACTAAACTGTGTAAAGTAATTGAAGATTATGCTAACGTTAGTGTACTTATAATCTTGATTTTAGTAATGACAGGAGGCGAGTATTTTGCATTAAACTCTCTTTACTTACTCCACATAGCAGTAAAGAAACAGTTAAAACAGTAACCAATCAAAATGCAATGGGAGGTATCGTATGCTCAGCCGTGAAACTCCTCCTCCTCTTTCGTACGCGACATCAGAAAACTGGTCAAACATAAGTCAATGTCCCTCAAACCACGAACCACTGAGCGATTCCTTGTCCTGGAGCTGCACGGTGTGAAGGAAAATCCGGAGTGAACTGTAACCGGTATCAAAAGGCCCTTTGCCCGCACCGAGATTTCCAGGAGACGAAGGCCGATCCACACGAAGAAACTCCCTGAATCCGAGCCGGTAACCCCGAGGATTTACACTGAAAAACAACGTGAAACGGGTTAGGAACCGAATCTGAACCTGCTTGCAGGAACGACCCACACATCACGACAGCAAATGACATCACAGTTAAATGAATCTTGCCTGCTAAAACGCAATACAGCCGAACCTCCAACCCGAAAGTGAAGGAAACCATATACTTACCCATAAGCACTTACCAAGGGTGGGAAAGAGGTGGGAAAATACTCGCCTCCTGTCATTACTAAAATCAAGATTATAAGTACACTAACGTTAGCATAATCTTCAATTTTACTACATGACAGGAGGCTTCATATTTTGCATTTTTAACGCTGATTCACAAGACACATGGCCGCCCCCGTGCTCGGGCGGAAGTAGAACGTCCGGGAGGTAGACTCCCTCGACCAGTCCGCTGAATGAAGGATGTCCGTTAGAGAAGCCCCGCCGAGAAGGCCGATGAAGCAGCCGCCCCACGAACTGAATGTGCTCCAAAACAGGGATCCACCCCCGCCAGAGACAGAAGCCACCGTATCCATCTGGCAAGTGTAGTAGTCGAGACGGGAACGTGAGGCCTAACGTAGGACACCAAAAGTTGTCCTGAGGCAGAGACTCGAAGCGCGGACGTGACCTCTACGTACCGACTGAGGGTAGAAACGACACAAAGTTGCGGTTCAGAGGCAAAGAAAGGATAAAAAACCGACGTAGAGTCAGACTTGGTACGTCTAGACACCCGAAAGGTAACTCCCTCCGGAGAGACCGAAAAAGCGTTGACGTCGAAAGCCAGTACGTCCGAAACCCGACGGAAGGAAACGAGGCAAAGCAACAGAGTCAACTTGGCCGACAGTTGTCTCAGAGAGAGGTAGGTATTAGTCGGCCAATCTCTCAGAAACTGAAGGACCAAATCCACATCCCAGAGACGAGAATATCTGGGACCCGGTGGTCTCTGCAACCGTATACCACGAAGTAGACGGCAAACCAGTGGATCCCTCCCGATTGGGATCCCCAGAGAGGGAACGTGAGCCGCCGAAATAGCGGAACGCACCACGTTGAGAGAACGATAGGAGCGACCCAAAGAGAACAAATGTGACAGAAAATTCAATATGGCGGTCACAGGTGCCATAAATGGATCGAAGTCCCGTTCACTGCACCAAGAGAACCAGGAATCCCAAGCTGATAAGTAACATCTTCTAGTTCCAGGTGCCCAGGAGTCCCATATGAGGTCCCTAGCCGCCTGCGATAAGTCACTGGTCTGCCAGGCTCCCCGGAAAGAGCCCAAGCCACCAGAAGGAGACGGCCCTCGAGTACCAGGGGGTGCGGATTCCCTTTCGGGTCCGTGAGGAGCATCGGGAAAGATGGTAGGAGCAACGGATCGATGTAGGAGAGCGCCAGGAGGTCCGGGAACACGGTTGACCCCGCCAAAGTGGAGCGACGAGCAGGAGAGAAATGCGTTGATTCCTCAGGTATTGAATTGTCCGTGCAATCATGGTGAAAGGGGGAAAAGCGTACGCTCCCTCGGCTGGCCACTGTTGGAGAAACGCGTCCGCCGCTAAACTCTCCGGATCCGGCAGCCAGCTGAAGTAGGCCGGAGTCTGCCTGTTGTTGCGGGAAGCGAACAGGTCCAGTCGGAAAGGGCCCCTCCTGACCAAGAGCCGTTGGAAGACCTGAGGATCCAGTCTCCAGTCGCTGCTGTCCCTCCAGTGACGCGAGAACCAGTCCGCCGTCAGATTCGTTTCCCCCGGAAGGTATTCCGCCATGAGCGAAATAGTGCGGGGAAGGCAGAAATCGAAGATCTCCTTCGTCACCTCCAATAGTAGTCGGGACCGGGCTCCGCCCAGGCGGTTGATATAGCGGACCGCCGAGACGTTGTCCATCCGCAGGAGAATACAGCAGTGTGACCTGTCCTTCGCCAGACTGCGGATAGCGAACGACCCCGCCAGCAGTTCCAGGCAGTTGATGTGAAGAAGACTCTCCTGAGAGGTCCAGGTGCCTCCTGTTGACCTGCCTCCGTCCGTCGCGCCCCAGCCCCAAAGGCTGGCGTCCGACTCCAAAACGACGTCGGGAGAGCTCCCGAAGATGGCTCAGCCGTTCCAAGCCTCCATGCTGTCGAGCCACCATCTGAATTCCTCCCTGACCTCTTCCGTTATCGTGATCGATTGATCGTAGGAAGGATTCCGGTGGAGAAAGGAGGTCTTCAGACGTTGCATCGCCCTGTAGTGGAGCGGTCCCGGGAATATGGCCTGAATGGAAGCGGACAGTAGACCTACAATCCGAGCCAGAGTACGGAGCGGGATGGAGAAGCAGCGGATGACTCTGCGTAGTTCCTTCTTGATAGCCGCGATCTTCGTCGCTGGTAAGCGTAGCGTGCTGGACCTGGAGTCTATTTCGAAACCCAGAAACTGCACGGTCTGAGTCGGGGACAATTCCGACTTCAGGAAGTTCACCACGAACCCCAGTGAGGTCAAGAAATCCACGGTAAAGCGTGTGTGCCGAGTCAGTCCGGACCTGTCGTCGCAAAACAGAAGCAGGTCGTCCAGGTATATAATGCAACGAATCCCTCGAGCACGAAGATGTGTGACCACAGGCTTCAGCAACTTGCTGAAACACCACGGGGCTGAACTGAGGCCGAAAGGGAGGCACGTGAACTGCCACGGAAGGCCTTGCCACAGGAATCTGAGGAAACGCCGGCAGGTCGAGTGGACCGGAACCGACAAGTACGCGTCCTTGAGGTCCAGTCTCGTGAACCAATCTCCGTCTCGAAGGAGGTCCCTCAGAAGGTGTATGCCCTCCATCTTGAAGTGCCTGTACCGAACGTAGGCGTTGAGCCTTCTTAAATTTATGACTGGTCGGAAATCCCCGGTCTTCTTCTTCACCAGGAAAATGTTGCTGAAAAAGCCCCCCCGATGGTGCGCGGGCTCCACCGCACCTTTGGAGTGGAGCTCTAGTAGCTCGTTCTCGATCAACCTGCCGTCCTCTGCGAAGCAGACGAAAGGGTGCGGCTGGATCGACTGGTCCGGAAGGTCCACGAAATCTATGACGTAGCCCCGCACCGTCTGGAGGATCCATGCGTCTGACGATATAGCTGCCCAGTTCTGAAAACAAAGAGAAATACGACCTGCTGTATGAGTGAGAAGGGGTACCTGCACCACGTGATGACTTACCGGTGGAGTTGAAGCGAGCCCTGCCCCGGGCGCGTGATCCACGACCTCTGTCGGCACCTCTGGTGAAGGAGAAAGGCTGTCTATAGCCCGCTTCTGGGTAGAACGGTTGAGGTCTCTGAGAACTGGGGCCAGAAGGCCAGAATCGGCTGGCTGCTCGGCCCCTGTGGCGGCCAGCCCTGCCAAAAATACCCCTTTGGGGGTTGCCTCGGAAGACCTGCTTCATGGAGGTCTGCGCTTTGTTAAGCGACGTAAAGACATTCACATGCCTGTTGAGCTCCTTCAGAAAAGTCTCACCGAAGAGCTTGCCCTGTGCCAGTGGCCCTAGTTCTTTGGTGCCCAAGTCCACCAATTTTCCGTCCAGACGGAGTAATGCTGCCTTCCTCCTCTCAGAAGAGAGGGCTACGTTGGCGTTGCCCACAAAACAGAAGCACCGTTGTGCCCATTCTCTAATGTCGTGAGCCCATTCACGAACCATATTAGCGTCGAACTCCTCCGATCGCGCTAGGGCATCATCCGCCAAGTACAAGATACGGGAAAGTGGTCCGATGGAGTCCAGCAACTTATCCTGTACGCCATGGAATGCCCTCTCAACCCCTTTGCGGGGGTCACGACCACCCCTAGACATAAAGGTGGTCATGATCTGGTCGAACTCCGGAGTTTGCGCCACGAAGTCGGGTAGCGAAGGGCGAGGGCACTCAGAGCGCAATACAGAGATACCAGATGTGTGACACTTTTTTGCAGCCTAGGTGGGCAAAGGGGCCCATATTCCAAAGAGCACCTTTCGGATTTCACTGGTCATTTTTTACAGAATTTGATTTCAAACTCCTTACCACACATTTGGGCCCCGAATATGCCAGGGCAGTATAACTACCCCACAAGTGACCCCATTTTGGAAAGAAGACACCCCAAGGTATTCGCTGATGGGCATAGTGAGTTCATGGAAGTTTTTATTTTTTGTCACAAGTTAGTGGAATATGAGACTTTGTAAGAAAAAAAAATAAAAAAAAATCATCATTTCCCACTAACTTGTGACAAAAAATATAAAATTCTAGGAACTCGCCATGCCCCTCACGGAATACCTTGGGGTGTCTTCTTTCCAAAATGGGGTCACTTGTGGGGTAGTTATACTGCCCTGGCATTTTCCAGGGGCCCTAATGTGTGGTAAGTAGGTAAATGACCTGTGAAATCCGAAAGGTGCTCTTTGGAATGTGGGCCCCTTTGCCCACCTAGGCTGCAAAAAAGTGCCACATATGTGGTATCTCCGTACTCGGAAGAAGTTGGGGAATGTGTTTTGGGGTGTCATTTTACATATACCCATGCTGGGTGAGATAAATATCTTGGTCAAATGCCAACTTTGTATAAAAAAATGGGAAAAGTTGTCTTTTGCCAAGATATTTCTCTCACCCAGCATGGGTATATGTAAAATGACACACCAAAACACATTCCCCAACTTCTCCTGAGTACGGCGATACCAGATGTGTGACACTTTGCAGCCTAAATGCGCAAAGGGGCCCACATTCCTTTTATGAGGGCATTTTTAGACATTTGGATCCCAGACTTCTTTTCAAGCTTTAGGGCCCCTAGAATGCCAGGGCAGTATAAATACCCCACATGTGACCCCATTTTGGAAAGAAGACTCCCCAAGGTATTCAATGAGGGGCATGGCGAGTTCATAGAATTATTTTTTTTTTTGGCACAAGTTAGCGGAAATTGATTTTATTTATTTTTTTCTCACAAAGTCTCCCTTTCCGCTAACTTGGGACAAAAATTTCAATCTTTCATGGACTCAATATGCCCCTCACGGAATACCTGGGGGTGTCTTCTTTCCGAAATGGGGTCACATGTGGGGTATTTATACTGGCCTGGCATTCTAAAGGCCCTAAAGCATGAGAAGAAGTCTGGAATATAAATGTCTAAAAATTTTTACGCATTTGGATTCCGTGAGGGGTATGGTGAGTTCATGTGAGATTTAATTTTTTGACGCAAGTTAGTGGAATATGAGACTTTTTAAGAAAAAAAAAAAATTTCCGCTAACTTGGGCCAAAAAAATGTCTGAATGGAGCCTTACTGAGGGGTGATCAATGACAGGGGGGGTGATCAATGACAGGGGTGTGATCAATGACAGGGGGTTGATCAATGACAGGGGGGTGATCAGAGAGTCTATATGGGGTGATCACCAGTCATTGATCATGCCCCTGTAAGGCTCCATTCAGACGTCCGTGTGTGTTTTGCGGATCCGATCCATCTATCAGTGGATCCGTAAAAATCATGCAGACGTCTGAATGGAGCTTTACAGGGGGGTGATCAATGACAGGGGGGTGATCAGGGAGTCTATATGGGGTGATCACCACAGTCATTGATCATGCCCCTGTAAGGCTCCATTCAGACGTCCGTGTGCGTTTTTCGGATCCGATCCATCTATCAGTGGATCCGTAAAAATCATGCGGACGTCTGAATGGAGCTTTACAGGGGTATGATCAATGACAGGGGGGTAATCAATGACAGGGTAGTGATCAGGGGTGATCAAGGGTGAATAAGGGGCTAATAAGTGACGGGGGGGTGTAGTGTGGTGTGGTGCTTGGTGCAACATATTACTGAGCTACCTGTGTCCTCTGGTGGTCGATCCAAACAAAGGGGACCACCAGAGGACCAGGTAGCAGGTATATTAGACGCTGTTATCAAAACAGCTTCTAATATACCTGTTAGGGGTTAAAAAAAATCACATCTCCAGCCTGCCAGCGAACGATCGCCGCTGGCAGGCTGGAGATCCACTTTCTTACCTTCCGTTCCTGTGAGCGCGCGCGCCTGTGTGCGCGCGTTCACAGGAAATCTCGGCCATTGCGAGAGGACGCGCCGGCGCGTCCACTCGGAATCAATCAACCACCTCCAGGACGCGTCTGTGCGTACAGCGGTCCGGAGGTGGTTAAATAAAGTTAGGATTAAAAATGCTGTTCTTTTCAAGTGTGGACAGGAGATGTGAAAACTGAACCTGCAGAGAAATGAGCATGGTCTCTGACAGACCCTAAAGAGTGGTGATATACTAATCTTTTTGTTACACTGCTTGGAGTGAATGCAAAGTGGGGGACTTTAGGTTATGTAATATCTGAAGTCTGAATAACAATTAGAGGTTGAACTTGAACTTGTTTATAATTGTTTTCTTGAATCAAATCTGCCTGTGGTGAAGACTAAACTGTCACCTGTTTGTGTGTGGGGACATTTTTTTAATTAAAACATCAACAGAATATATTTACCCTCCTGGCGGGGGGTGGTCACCAGCTCGTCTTCTTCCTCCTCATCCTCCTGGACATCAGCTGCCTCCGGTGGGCTATGGGCCTGATGCCCTGATGGTCCTGGCTGCTCCTCTTCCTGCTCATCCTCCTCATCCTCACTCATCTCCTCTTCCACCACCTTCTTCTTATTAGAGCGCTTTTCTCTAACTTTAGGAAGAGGCACCCCTGTAATGAACAAATTTTTAAAAAATACCAAGAAAAAAAAGCAAAGCAAAAAAAAAAGCTAACGGTACACAAATTCATCTATGGTGGGATCTGGATGGGATAATGATTACCCCTATGTTTGATTTCACATGATTTGGTGTTAGATGAAACTATGAATGAAGTCTTTCAGATGGTTTACAGTTGAGTACGTTAATAGCTAGGATGAGGTAGCGGGGGGTATTGGTTCGCAAGGTACTGTTGCAGGGTTATTCCAATGAGGTGGACCAAGTCACCTGTTTTGACATTGGATAAGGGTTTACATCATATATCTGTATCTCGCTGTGAGTGTATGTATATATTTTAAAGGGATAATAAGCTACATGTCCCAACATTTCGCAAATTCGTGCTGGAGAACTTTTAGGCAGAAGAGAAAGCCAACTAAATTATTTATTGCAAATTTCCAACGTTACCATTGTACCAGAATACCAGTATAGTCTGTCTTACACACAATTATCATTTTGCTGTAACAGCCTGACTACATTCAATATGCTGACTGTGCTGTTAATAGTGTGCCTGCGAAGCTGTATGGTAGGGAATGTGTAAAGCCGATTAGTATGCCTTAGACCTTTTCAAGGGTATGCGGCCCAAAGAGAGTGCCGCCTCTAGCACCCGTTCCATCGGTTCGACACCACTGAAGTAAATAATCAGTTGTAAAGGGATAGAAATACTTATTTGCATAACTGAACACATAAATAACAATAGGTGGGTGATAGAGAATTAATGTAAGCATCGTACCTGGACAATTTTTGTCTCGGACCTTTTTCACCAGATCCATTTTGTGTCGTTTAAGGTCCGACCATTTTTTTAATATTGCATCTTTGGAATGCACATTTCCATGCTGCTGCCACAGCCGGCGTGCCTCTCCCTGCACTATGGTTTGCTTCTCTAAACGACATTTTATATCGTCATATCCCTTCTCCAAAATAGTCTGCAAGATAATAATGAAAGGATGTAATCCCAAAGTTTTAAAATACAATTATTAGTAATTATAGTCATGTCAACAAGCTAAAATATAATGTAATATCGAAACGGTAAAAGAGTAGATATTTATGTAAATCCCTATGGAACTATATGAAAGTTAAAAAAATTATATTCAAGGCAAATATAAAACTAAACTCCACAGTGACCGCCCCATTAAGAGTGACAAGAACTGTGGCCGCCCCTTTAAGAGTGACTTGAATAGTGACCGCCCCTTTAAGAGTGACCAGAACTGTGGCCGCCCCTTTAAGAGTGACTTCAATAGTGACCGTCCCTTTAAGAGTGACAAGAACTGTGACCATCCCTTTAACAGTGACTAGAACTGTGGCCGCCCCTTTTTAGAGTGACTAGAACTGTTGCCGCCCCTTTAAGAGTGACTAGAACTGTGGCCGCCCCTTTAAGAGTGACAAGAACTGTGGCCGCCCCTTTAAGAGTGACTTCAATAGTGACCGTCCCTTTAAGAGTGACAAGAACTGTGACCATTTCTTTAACAGTGACTAGAACTGTGGCTGCCCCTTTAAGAGTGACTACAACTGTGGCCGCCCCTTTAATATTGACAAGAACTGTGGCTGCCCCTTTAAGAGTGACTAGAACTGTGGCCGCCCCTTTAAGAGTGACAAGAACTGTGGCCGCCCCTTTAAGAGTGACTTTAATAGTGACCGTCCCTTTAACCACTTCCCGCCACGCTAACGCCGAAAGGCGTCATTTCTGCGGCGCTCCCAGGTCACACTAACGCCGATTGGCGTCATCTCGCGCGAGCCGAGATTTCCTATGAACGCGCGCACACAGGCGCGCGCGCTCACAGGAAAGGAAGGTAAGAGAGTGGATCTTCAGCCTGCCAGCGGCGATCGTTCGCTGGCAGGCTGGAGATGTGATTTTTTTAACCCCTAACAGGTATGTTAGACGCTGTTTTGATAACAGCGTCTAATATACCTGCTACCTGGTCCTCTGGTGGTCCCCTTTGTTTGGATCGACCACCAGAGGACACAGGTAGCTCAGTAATATGTTGCACCAAGCATCACTACACTACACTACACCCCCCCTGTCACTTATTAACCCCTTATTCACCCTTGATCACCCCATATAGACTCCCTGATCACCCCCCTGTCATTGATTACCCCCCTGTCATTGATCGCGCCCCTGTAAAGCTCCATTCAGATGTCCGCATGATTTTTACGGATCCACTGATAGATGGATCGGATCCGCAAAACGCATACGGTTGTCTGAATGGAGCCTTACAGGGGCGTGATCAATGACTGTGGTGATCACCCCATATAGACTCCCTGATCACCCCCCTGTCATTGATTACCCCCCTGTCATTGATCACCCCCCTGTAAAGCTCCATTCAGATGTCCGCATGATTTTTACGGATCCACTGATAGATGGATCGGATCCGCAAAACGCATACGGACGTCTGAATGGAGCCTTACAGGGGCATGATCAATGACTGTGGTGATCACCCCATATAGACTCCCTGATCACCCCCCTGTCATTGATCAACCCCCTGTAAAGCTCCATTCAGATGTCCGCATGATTTTTACGGATCCACTGATAGATGGATCGGATCCGCAAAACGCATACGGACGTCTGAATGGAGCCTTACAGGGGCGTGATCAATGACTGTTGTGATCACCCCATATAGACTCCCTGATCACCCCCCTATCATTGATTACACCCCTGTCATTGATCAACCCCCTGTAAAGCTCCATTCAGATGTCCGCATGATTTTTACGGATCCACTGATAGATGGATCGGATCCGCAAAACGCATACGGACGTCTGAATGGAGCCTTACAGGGGCGTGATCAATGACTGTGGTGATCACCCCATATAGACTCCCTGATCACCCCCCTGTCATTGATCAACCCCCTGTAAAGCTCCATTCAGATGTCCACATGATTTTTACAGATCCACTGATAGATGGATCGGATCCGCAAAACACATACAGGCGTCTCCCTGGAGCCTTCCAGGGGGGGTGATCACCCCATATAGACTCCCTGATCACCCCCCTGTCATTGATCACCCCCCCTGTCATTGATCACCCCCCTGTCAGGCTGCATTCAGATGTCCGTATGATTTTTACGGATCCACTGATACATGGATTGGATCCGCAAAACACATACAGGCGTCTCCCTGGAGCCTTCCAGGGGGGGGGATCACCCCATATAGACTCTCTGATCACCCCCCTGTCATTGATCACCCCCCTGTCATTGATCACCCCCCTGTAAGGTTCCATTCAGACATTTTTTTGGCCCAAGTTAGCGGACATTTTTTTTTTTTTCTTACAAAGTCTCATATTCCACTTACTTGTGTCAAAAAATAAAATCTCACATGAACTCACCATACCCCTCACGGAATCCAAATTTTTTAGACATTTATATTCCAGACTTCTTCTCACGCTTTAGGGCCCCTAGAATGCCAGGGCAGTATAAATACCCCACATGTGACCCCATTTCGGAAAGAAGACACCCCAAGGTATTCCGTGAGGGGCATATTGAGTCCATGAAAGATTGAAATTTTTGTCCCAAGTTAGCGGAAAGAAAGACTTTGTGAGAAAAAAATGAAAATATCAATTTCCGCTAACTTGTGCCAAAAAAAATAAAAATTCTATGAACTCGCCATGCCCCTCATTGAATACCTTGGGGTGTCTTCTTTCCAAAATGGGGTCACATGTGGGGTATTTATACTGCCCTGGCATTCTAGGGGCCCCAAAGCGTGAGAAGAAGTCTGGTATCCAAATGTCTAAAAATGCCCTCCTAAACGGAATTTGGGCACCTTTGCGCATCTAGGCTGCAAAAAAGTGTCACACATCTGGTATCGCCGTACTCAGAAGAAGTTGGGGAATGTGTTTTGGGGTGTCATTTTACATATACCCATGCTGGGTGAGAGAAATATCTTAGTCAAATGCCAACTTTGTATAAAAAAATGGGAAAAGTTGTCTTTTGCCAAGATATTTCTCTCACCCAGCATGGGTATATGTAAAATGACACCCCAAAACACATTCCTCAACTTCTCCTGAATACGGCAATACCACATGTGTGACACTTTTTTGCAGCCTAGGTGGGCAAAGGGGCCCATATTCCAAAGAGCACCTTTAGGATTTCACAGGTCATTTACCTACTTACCACACATTAGGGCCCCTGGAAAATGCCAGGGCAGTATAACTACCCCACAAGTGACCCCATTTTGGAAAGAAGACACCCCAAGGTATTCCGTGAGGGGCATGGTGAGTTCCTAGAATTTTTTATTTTTTGTCACAAGTTAGTGGAAAATGATGATTTTTTATTATTATTATTTTTTCTTACAAAGTTTTATATTCCACTAACTTGTGACAAAAAATAAAAACTTCCATGAACTCACTATGCCCATCAGCGAATACCTTGGGGTGTCTTCTTTCCAAAATGGGGTCACTTGTGGGGTAGTTATACTGCCCTGGCATTCTAGGGGCCCAAATGTGTGGTAAGGAGTTTGAAATCAAATTCTGTAAAAAATGACTAGTGAAATCCGAAAGGTGCTCTTTGGAATATGGGCCCCTTTGCCCACCTAGGCTGCAAAAAAGTGTCACACATCTGGTATCTCCGTATTCAGGAGAAGTTGGGGAATGTGTTTTGGGGTGTCATTTTACATATACCCATGCTGGGTGAGAGAAATATCTTGGCAAAAGACAACTTTTACCATTTTTTTAAACAAAGTTGTCTTTTGCCAAGATATTTCTCTCACCCAGCATGGGTATATGTAAAATGACACCCCAAAACACATTCCCCAACTTCTCCTGAATACGGAGATACCACATGTGTGACATTTTTTTGCAGCCTAGGTGGGCAAAGGGGCCCACATTCCAAAGAGCACCTTTCGGATTTCACCAGCCATTTTTTACAGAATTTGATTTCAAACTCCTTACCACACATTTGGGCCCCTAGAATGCCATGGCAGTATAACTACCCCACAAGTGACCCCATTTTGGAAAGAAGACATCCCAAGGTATTTACTGATGGGCATAGTGAGTTCATGGAAGTTTTTATTTTTTGTCACAAGTTAGTGGAATATGAGACTTTGTAAGAAAAAAAAAAAGAAAAAAAAATCATCATTTTTCGCTAACTAGTGACAAAAAATAAAAAGTTCTATTAACTCACTATGCCCATCAGCGAATACCTTAGGGTGTCTACTTTCCGAAATGGGGTCATTTGTGGGGTGTTTGTACTGGCTGGGCATTGTAGAACCTCAGGAAACATGACAGGTGCTCAGAAAGTCAGAGCTGCTTCAAAAAGCGGAAATTCACATTTTTGTACCATAGTTTGTAAACGCTATAACTTTTACCCAAACCATTTTTTTTTTACCTAAACATTTTTTTTATCAAAGACATGTAGAACAATAAATTTAGAGCAAAATTTATATATGGATGTCGTTTTTTTTGCAAAATTTTACAACTGAAAGTGAAAAATGTCTTTTTATTGCAAAAAAAATCGTTACATTTTGATAAATAACAAAAAAAGTAAAAATGTCAGCAGCAATGAAATACCACCAAATGAAAGCTCTATTAGTGAGAAGAAAAGGAGGTAAAATTCATTTGGGTGGTAAGTTGCATGACCGAGCAATAAACCGCTAAATTTGTGGAGTGCCGATTTGTAAAAAAGGACCTGGTCTTTAGGGGGGTATAAGCCTGTGGTCCTTAAGTGGTTAAGAGTGACAAGAACTGTGACCTTCCCTTTAACAGTGACTAGAACTGTGGCTGCCCCTTTAAGAGTGACTACAACTATGGCCGCCCCTTTAATATTGACAAGAACTGTGGCTGCCCCTTTAAGAGTGACTAGAACTTTGGCCGCCCCTTTAAGAGTGACAAGAACTGTGGCCGCCCCTTTAAGAGTGACTTCAATAGTGACCGTCCCTTTAAGAGTGACAAGAACTGTGACAATCCCTTTAACAGTGACTAGAACTGTGGCTGCCCCTTTAAGAGTGACTACAACTGTGTCCGCCCCTTTAATATTGACAAGAACTGTGGCCGCCCCTTTAAGAGTGACTAGAACTGTGTCCGCCCCTTTAAGAGTGACAAGAACTGTGGCAACCCCTTTAAGGGTGACTTCAATAGTGACCGTCCCTTTAAGAGTGACAAGAACTGTGACCATCCCTTTAACAGTGACTAGAACTGTGGCTGCTCCTTTAAGAGTGACTACAACTGTGACCGCCCCTTTAATATTGACAAGAACTGTGACCGCCCCTTTAAGAGTGACTAGAACTGTGGCCGCCCCTTTAAGAGTGACAAGAACTGTGGCCGCCCCTTTAAGGGTGACTTCAATAGTGACCGTCCCTTTAAGAGTGACAAGAACTGTGACCATCCCTTTAACAGTGACTAGAACTGTGGCTGCCCCTTTAAGAGTGACTACAACTGTGGCCGCCCCTTTAAGAGTGACAAGAACTTTGGCTGTTCTTTAAGAGTTACTTGAATAGTGACCGCCCCTTTAAGAGTGACTAGAACTGTTGCTGCCCCTTTAAGAGTGACTAGAACTGTTGCCGCCCCTTTAAGAATGACTAGAACTGTGGCCGCCCCTTTAAGAGTGACAAGAACTGTGGCCGCCCCTTTAAGAGTGACAAGAACTGTGACCATCCCTTTAACAGTGACTAGAACTGTGGCTGCCCCTTTAAGAGTTACTACAACTGTGGCCACCCCTTTAAGAGTGACAAGAACTTTGGCCGCCCCTTTAAGAGTGACTTGAATAGTGGCCGCTTCTTTAAGAGTGACTAGAACTGTTGCCGCCCCTTTAAGAGTGACTAGAACTGTTGCCGCCCCTTTAAGAGTGACTAGAACTGTTGCCACCCATTTAAGAGTGACTAGAACTGTGGCCGCCCCTTTAAGAGTGACAAGAACTGTGGCCGCCCCTTTAAGAGTGACTTGAATAGTTACCGCCCCTTTAAGAGTGACAAGAAAGTTGGCTGCCCCTTTAAGAGTGACTTCAATAGTGACCATTTCTTTAAGAGTGACAAGAACTCTGCCCATCCCATTAACAGTGACTAGAACTGGTGTTGCCCCTTTAACCACCTCAGCCCCCAGTGCTTAAACACCCTGAAAGACCAGGCCACTTTTTACACTTCTGCACTACACTACTTTCACCGTTTATTGCTCGGTCATGCAACTTACCACCCAAATGAATTTTACCTCCTTTTCTTCTCACTAATAGAGCTTTCATTTGGTGGTATTTCATTGCTGATGACATTTTTACTTTTTTTGTTATTAATCGAAATTTAACGATTTTTTTGCAAAAAAATGACATTTTTCACTTTCAGTTGTAAAATTTTGCAAAAAAAAACCACATCCATATATAAATTTTGCTCTAAATTTATTGTTCTACATGTCTTTGATAAAAAAAAAAATGTTTGGGTAAAAAAAAAAATGGTTTGGGTAAAAGTTATAGCGTTTACAAACTATGGTACAAAAATGTGAATTTCCGCTTTTTGAAGCAGCTCTGACTTTCTGAGCACCTGTCATGTTTCCTGAGGTTCTACAATGCCCAGACAGTACAAACACCCGACAAATGACCCCATTTCGGAAAGTACACACCCTAAGGTATTCGCTGATGGGCATAGTGAGTTCATAGAACTTTTTATTTTTTGTCACAAGTTAGCGGAAAATGATGATTTTTTTTTTTTCTTACAAAGTCTCATATTCCACTAACTTGTGACAAAAAATAAAAAGTTATATGAACTCACTATGCCCATCACGAAATACCTTGGGGTCTCTTCTTTCCAAAATGGGGTCACTTGTGGGGTAGTTATACTGCCCTGGCATTCTAGGGGCCCAAATGTGTGGTAAGGAGTTTGAAATCAAATTCTGTAAAAACTGACCAGTGAAATCCGAAAGGTGCTCTTTGTAATATGGGCCCCTTTGCCCACCTAGGCTGCAAAAAAGTGTCACACATCTGGTATCTCCGTACTCAGGAGAAGTTGGGGAATGTGTTTTGGGGTGTCATTTTACATATACCCATGCTGGGTGAGAGAAATATCTTGGCAAAAGACAACTTTTCCCATTTTTTTATACAAAGTTGGCATTTGACCATCATATTTCTCTCACCCAGCATGGGTATATGTAAAAAGACACCCCAAAACACATTCCTCATCTTCTCCTGAATACAGAGATACCAGATGTGTGACACTTTTTTGCAGCCGAGGTGGGCAAAGGGGCCCATATTCCAAAGAGCACATTTCGGATTTCACTGGTCAGTTTTTACAGAATTTGATTTCAAACTCTTTACCACACATTTGGGCCCCTAGAATGCCAGGGCAGAATAACTACCCCACAAGTGACCCAATTTTGGAAAGAAGAGACCCCAAGGTATTCGCTGATGGGCATAGTGAGTTCATGGAAGTTTTTATTTTTTGTCACAAGTTAGTGGAATATGAGACTTTGTATGAAAAAAATAAAAAAATCATCATTTTCCACTAACTTGTGACAAAAAATAAAAAATTCTAGGAACTCGCCATGCCCATCACGGAATACCTTGGGGTGTCTTCTTTCCAAAATGGGGTCACTTGTGGGGTAGTTATACTTCCCTGGCATTCTAGGGGCCCAAATGTGTGGTAAGTAGTTTGAAATCAAATTCTGTAAAAACTGACCAGTGAAATCCGAAAGGTGCTCTTTGTAATATGGGCCCCTTTGCCCACCTAGGCTGCAAAACAGTGTCACACATCTGGTATCTCCGTACTCAGGAGAAGTTGGGGAATGTGTTTTGGGGTGTCATTTTACATATACCCATGCTAAGTGAGAGAAATATCTTGGCAAAAGACAACTTTTCCCATTTTTTTATACAAAGTTGGCATTTGACCAAGATATTTATCTCACCCAGCATGGGTATATGTAAAAAGACACCCCAAAACACATTCCTCAACTTCTCCTGAATACAGAGATACCAGATGTGTGACACTTTTTTGCAGCCTAGGTGGGCAAAGGGGCCCATATTCCAAAGAGCACCTTTCGGATTTCACTGGTCAGTTTTTACAGAATTTGATTTCAAACTCCTTACCACACATTTGGGCCCCTAGAATGCCAGGGCAGTATAACTACCCCACAAGTGACCCCATTTTGGAAAGAAGAGACCCCTAGGTATTCGCTGATGGGCATAGTGAGTTCATGGAAGTTTTTATTTTTTGTCACAAGTTAGTGGAATATGAGACTTTGTATGAAAAAAAAAAAAAATAATCATCATTTTCCACTAACTTGTGACAAAAAATAAAAAAATTCTAGGAACTTGCCATGCCCCTCACGGAGTACCTTGGGGTGTCTTCTTTCCAAAATGGGGTCACTTGTGGGGTAGTTATACTGCCCTGGCATTTTCCAGGGCCCTAATGTGTTGTAAGTAGGTAAATGGCCGGTGAAATCCGAAAGGTGCTCTTTGGAATGTGGGCCCCTTTGCCCACCTAGGCTGCAAAAAAGTGTCACACATCTGGTATCGCCGTATTCAGGAGAAGTTGGGCAATGTGTTTTGCGGTGTCATTTTACATATACCCATGCTGGGTGAGATAAATATCTTGGTCAAATGCCAACTTTGTATAAAAAAATGGTAAAAGTTGTCTTTTGCCAAGATATTTCTCTCACCCAGCATGGGTATATGTAAAATGACACCCCAAAACACATTCCCCAACTTCTCCTGAGTACGGAGATACCACATGTGTGGCACTTTTTTGCAGCCTAGATGCGCAAAGGGGCCCACATTCCTTTTATGAGGGCATTTTTAGACATTTGGATCCCAGACTTCTTCTCACGCTTTAGGGCTCCTAGAATGCCAGGGCAGTATAAATACCCCACATGTGACCCCATTTTGGAAAGAAGACACCCCAAGGTATTCAATGAGGGGCATGGCGAGTTCATAGAAATTATTTTTTTTTGGCACAAGTTAGCGGAAATTGATTTTATTTATTTTTTTCTCACAAAGTCTCCCTTTCCGCTAACTTGGGACAAAAATTTCAATATTTCATGGACTCAATATGCCCCTCACGGAATACCTTGCGGTGTCTTCTTTCCAAAATGGGGTCACATGTGGGGTATTTATACTGCCCTGGCATTCTAGGGGCCCTAAAGCGTGAGAAGAAGTCTGGAATATAAATGTCTAAAAATTTTTACGCATTTGGATCTCGTGAGGGGTATGGTGAGTTCATGTGAGATTTTATTTTTTGACACAAGTTAGTGGAATATGAGACTTTGTAAGAAAAAAAAAAGAATTTCCGCTAGCTTGGGCCAAAAAAATGTCTGAATGGAGCCTTACAGGGGGGTGATCAATGACAGGGGGGTGATCAGGGAGTCTATATGGGGTGATCACCACCCTGTCATTGATCACCCCCCTATAAGGCTCCATTCAGATGTCTGTATGTGTTTTGCGGATCCGATCCATGTATCCGTGGATCCGTAAAAATCATACGGACATCTGAATGCAGCCTGACAGGGGGGGTGATCAATGACAGGGGGGGTGATCAATGACAGGGGGGGGTGATCAATGACAGGGGGGGTAATCAATGACAGGGGGGGTAATCAATGACAGGGGGGTGATCAGGGAGACTTTGTAAGAAAAAAAAAAGAATTTCCGCTAGCTTGGGCCAAAAAAATGTCTGAATGGAGCCTTACAGGGGGGTGATCAATGACAGGGGGGTGATCAGGGAGTCTATATGGGGTGATCACCACAGTCATTGATCACTCCCCTGTAAGGCTTTATTCAGACGTCCGTATGCGTTTTGCGGATCCGATCCATCTATCAGTGGATCCGTAAAAATCATGCGGACATCTGAATGGAGCTTTACAGGGGTGTGATCAATGACAGGGGGGTAATCAATGACAGGGGGGTGATCAGGGAGTCTATATGGGGTGATCACCACAGTCATTGATCACGCCCCTGTAAGGCTTTATTCAGACGTCCGTATGCGTTTTGCGGATCCGATCCATCTATCAGTGGATCCGTAAAAATCATGCGGACATCTGAATGGAGCTTTACAGGGGTGTGATCAATGACAGGGGGGTAATCAATGACAGGGGGGTGATCAGGGAGTCTATATGGGGTGTTCACCACAGTCATTGATCACGCCCCTGTAAGGCTTTATTCAGACGTCCGTATGCGTTTTGCGGATCCGATCCATCTATCAGTGGATCCGTAAAAATCATGCGGACATCTGAATGGAGCTTTACAGGGGTGTGATCAATGACAGGGGGGTAATCAATGACAGGGGGGTGATCAGGGAGTCTATATGGGGTGATCACCACAGTCATTGATCACGCCCCTGTAAGGCTTTATTCAGACGTCCGTATGCGTTTTGCAGATCCGATCAGTCTTTCAGTGGATCCGTAAAAATCATGCGGACATCTGAATGGATCTTACAGGGGGGTAATCAATGACAGGGGGGTGATCAGGGAGTCTATATGGGGTGTTCACCACAGTCATTGATCACGCCCCTGTAAGGCTTTATTCAGACGTCCGTATGCGTTTTGCGGATCCGATCCATCTATCAGTGGATCCGTAAAAATCATGCGGACATCTGAATGGAGCTTTACAGGGGTGTGATCAATGACAGGGGGGTAATCAATGACAGGGGGGTGATCAGGGAGTCTATATGGGGTGATCACCACAGTCATTGATCACGCCCCTGTAAGGCTTTATTCAGACGTCCGTATGCGTTTTGCGGATCCGATCAGTCTTTCAGTGGATCCGTAAAAATCATGCGGACATCTGAATGGATCTTACAGGGGGGTAATCAATGACAGGGGGGTGATCAGGGAGTCTATATGGGGTGATCACCACAGTCATTGATCACGCCCCTGTAAGGCTCCATTCAGATGTCCGTATGCGTTTTGCGGATCCGATCCATCTATCAGTGGATCCGTAAAAATCATGCGGACATTTGAATGGAGCTTTACAGGGGTGTGATCAATGACAGGGGGGTAATCAATGACAGGGGGGTGATCAGGGAGTCTATATGGGGTGATCACCACAGTCATTGATCAAGCCCCTGTAAGGCTTTATTCAGACGTCCGTATGCGTTTTGCGCATCCGATCAGTCTATCAGTGGATCCGTAAAAATCATGCGGACATCTGAATGGAGCTTTACAGGGGTGTGATCAATGACAGGGGGGTAATAAATGACAGGGGAGTGATCAGGGAGTCTATATGGGGTGATCAGGGGCTAATAAGGGGTTAATAAGTGACGGGGGGAGGTGTAGTGTAGTGTAGTGGTGCTTGGTGCTACTTTACTGAGCTACCTGTGTCCTCTGGTGGTCAATCCAAACAAAGGGGACCACCAGAGGACCAGGTAGCAGGTATATTAGACGCTGTTATCAAAACAGCGTCTAATATACCTGTTAGGGGTTAAAAAAAACACATCTCCAGCCTCCCAGCGAACGATCGCCGCTGGCAGGCTGGAGATCAACTCTCTTACCTTCCGTTCCTGTGAGCGCGCGCCTGTGTGCGCGCGTTCACAGGAAATCTCGGCCATCGCGAGATGACGCATATATGCGTGACTCTGCGCAGGGCTGCCACCTCCGGAACGCGATCCTGCGTTAGGCGGTCCGGAGGTGGTTAAGAGGGACTAAAACTGTGGCCGTCCTTAACAGTGACACTTTTTTCTGTAGAATCACTTACAGTTATCAAAGCTTCCAGCTCTTCTTGCTTGAAATTGCTCCTTGCTATTTTGGAATAAACTTCTCTTCTCTGTCTCTCTCCACTCCGATTGCGATCCAAAGAGAAAGACAGGCACGCAGGCACGCATGCACGCACGGACGCACAAACACTATTATGACGTATTACCGCGATAACAAATAAAACAAGGTAGACTGTATAAGTTGAAATCGGAATTGGATTCATTCAGGTTATACAAATCGAATAGCGATTTCAACTTTTTACGTATATTCCTAATGCTTTAACTTCGTCTTTTAGAATATTCTTAATATTCTAAAAGACGAAGTTAGAGCAATATAACGAATATTCTAAAAGACAAAGTTAGAGCAATATTAAGAATATTCCTAAAATACACATATAGATTGTAAATTAGCTAATATACTGCTATAGTAATTTTTTTAATAGTGTACATATTTTAAAGGGGCGGAAACTATTGAAGTCACTCTTAAAGGGGCGGCCACAGTTATTGTCACTCTTAAAGGGACGGTCACTATTCAAATCACTCTTAAAGGGGCGGAAACTATTCAAGTCACTCTTAAAGGGGCGGCCACAGTTATTGTCACTCTTAAAGGGGCGGCCACAGTTGTAGTCACTCTTAAAGGGGCAGCCACAGTTCTAGTCACTGTTAAAGGGATGGTCACAGTTCTTGTCACTCTTAAAGGGGTGGAAACTATTCAAGTCACTCTTAAAGGGGCGGCCACAGTTCTTGTCACTCTTAAAGGGGCAGCCACAGTTGTAGTTACTCTTAAAGGGGCAGACACAGTTCTAGTCACTGTTAAAGGGATGGTCACGTATCGCTGCACGTCACTCTGCTGATACAAGTGTAGAGAGAGGTTGCAGCTGCGACGTTAGGGCGAGATTAGGCAGTGATTAACTCCTCCAAAAGACTTCATTCAGTGATCGATCTACAGCTGTGGATCAGAGAACTGCTGCTATTCAATTGCTCAGTGTTTTTAGGCTGCTAAGAGCGTTTTTCAGTCACTTTTTTAATGCGGTGATCGGCGGCCATTTTGTGTCTTGTGGTGCGCCAGCACAAGCTACCACCAAGTACATTTAACCATCAATAGTGTGGTTATTTTTTGCTATATCCTACATCAGGGTCAAGCTTTCATCCAGTGCATTTAACCATCAATAGTGTGGTTATTTTTTGCTATATCCTTTTTCAGGGTCAAGCTTTAATCAAGTGCATTTAACCATCAATAGTGTGGTTATTTTTTGGACATATACTACATCGGGGGAAAGTTGAGCCTGTCACCCAACGCCTAAAAAATAGGCCTCACATTTATATTCATCCAAATCAGTACTGTTTTAGCCGGTCAAGTTGTTTTTAGTGACCGTCAAAGCACAGTTGTTGTTCTGGGTTGAAAAACAATTCCCAAATTTGCAATTATCAAATTTAGTGGTTTCTGCTGGATCAGGCCTACTTGAAATCTATTCCTAAAAGGGTATATTAGATTCAAGGTGCTGATAGGGTCATTCTCAAAAACTTAACACACACGCTACAGTGCAGATCCAAGTCTAATTCTGTTATTAAACGTATACCTGTCACCCAGCGCCTAAAAAATAGGCCTCACATTTATATTCATCCAAATCTGTCATTACTGGTGTGCCTGTATTAGTGTAATACGGTACCTAAATACATAGCCAGATAGTGTTAGGTGTCAGGAAAAAAAGGCCTGAATTTTAAATCAATACATTGGCCCGAATAATATTTTTCTTATTGTGGTGAACGGTAACAATGAGGAAAACATCTAGTAAGGCACGCGGACGTGGACACTGACATGGTCGGGGTGGTGTTAGTGGACCCTCTGGTGCTGGGAGAGGACGTGGCCGTTCTGCCACAGCCACACGTCCTAGTGTACCAACTACCTCAGGTCCCAGTAGCCGCCAGAATTTACAGCCATATTTGGTGGGGCCCAATGCCGTTCTAAGGATGGTAAGGCCTGAGCAGGTACAGGCATTAGTCAATTGGGTGGCCGACAGTGCATCCAGCACGTTCACATTATCTCCCACCCAGTCTTCTGCAGAAAGCACACAGATGGCGCATGAAAACCAAGCCCATCAGTCTGTCACATCACCCCCATGCATATCAGGGAAACTATCTGAGCCTCAAGTTATGCAGCAGTCTCTTATGCTGTTCGAAGACTCTGCTGGCAGGGTTTCCCAAGGGCATCCACCTAGCCCTTCCCCAGGGGTGGAAGAGATAGAATGCACTAACGCACAACCATTTATGTTTCCTGATGATGAGGACATGGGAATACCACCTCAGCACGTCTATGATGATGACGAAACACAGGTGCCAACTGCTGCGTCTTTCTGCAGTGTGCAGACTGAACAGGAGGTCAGAAATCAAGACTGGGTGGAAGACAATGCAGAGGACGATGAGGTCCTAGACCACACATGGAATGAAGGTCGTGCCACTGACTTTCACAGTTCGGAGGAAGAGGCAGTGGTGAGACCGAGCCAACAGCGTAGCAAAATACAAAGAGGGAGCAGTGGGCAAAATCAGAACACCCACCGCCAAGAGACTCCGCCTGCTACTGACCGCCGCCATCTGGGATCGAGCACCCCAAAGGCAGCTTCAAGGAGTTCCCTGGCATGGCACTTCTTCAAACAATGTGCTGACGACAAGACCCGAGTGGTTTGCACGCTGTGCCATCAGAGCCTGAAGCGAGGCATTAACGTTCTGAACCTTAGCCCAACCTGCATGACCAGGCACCTGCATGCAAAGCATGAACTGCAGTGGAGTAAAGACCTAAAAAACAAGTAAGTCACTCAGGCTCCCCCTGCTACCTCTTCTGCTGCTGCCGCCTCGGCCTCTTCTGCTGCTGCCGCTGCCTCGGCCTCTTCCTCCGCCTCTGGAGGAACGTTGGCACCTGCCGCCCAGCAAACATGGGATTTACCACCAACACCACCACCTGCGTCACCAAGCATCTCAACCATGTCACACGGCAGCGTTCAGCTCTCCATCTCACAAACATTTGAGAGAAAGCGTAAATTCCCACCTAGCCACCCTCGATCCCTGGCCCTGAATGCCAGCATTTTTAAACTACTGGCCTATGAAATGCTGTCATTTAGGCTAGTGGACACACGCAGCTTCAAACAGCTCATGTCGCTTGCTGTACCACAGTATGTTGTTCCCAGCCGGCACTACTTCTCCAAGAGAGCCGTGCCTTCCCTGCACAACAAAGTGTCCGATAAAATCAAGTGTGCACTGCGCAACGCCATCAGCGGCAAGGTCCACCTAATCACAGATACGTGGACCAGTAAGCACGGCCAGGGAAGCTATATCTCCGTAACTGCACACTGGGTAAATGTAGTGGCGGCTGGCCCCCAGGCGGAGAGCTGTTTGGCGCATGTCCTTCCGCCGCCAAGGATCGCAGGGCAACATTCTTTGCCTCCTGTCTCCTCCACCTCCTATTTAGCTTCCTCCTCCTCTTCTTCCACCTGCTCATCCAGTCAGCCACACACCTTCACCACCAACTTCAGCACAGCCCGGGGTAAACGTTCTGAAACTCATATGTTTGGGGGACAGGCCCCACACCGCACAGGAGTTGTGGCGGGGTATAGAACAACAGACCGACGAGTGGTTGCTGCCGGTGAGCCTCAAGCCCGGCCTGGTGGTGTGCGATAATGGGCGAAATCTCGTTGCAGCTCTGGGACTAGCCGGTTTGACGCACATCCCTTGCCTGGCGCATGTGCTGAATTTGGTGGTGCAGAAGTTCATTCGCAACTACCCCAACATGTCAGAGCTGCTGCATAAAGTGCGGGCCGTCTGTTCGCGCTTCCGGCGTTCACACCCTGCCGCTGCTCGCCTGTCTGCGCTACAGCGTAACTTCGGCCTTCCCGCTCACCGCCTCATATGCGACGTACCCACCAGGTGGAACTCCACCTTGCATATGCTGGACAGACTGTTCGAGCAGCAGCAGCCCATAGTGGAGTTTCAGCTGCAGCACGCACGGGTCAGTCGCACTGCGGATCAGCCCCACTTCACCACCAATGACTGGGCCTCCATGCGAGACCTGTGTGCCCTGTTGCGCTGTTTCAAGTACTCCACCAACATGGCCAGTGGCGATGACGCCGTTATCAGCGTTACAATACCACTTCTATGTCTCCTTGAGAAAACACTTAGGGCGATGATGGAAGAGGAGGTGGCCCAGGAGGAGGAGGAGGAAGAGGGGTCATTTTTAGCACTTTCAGGCCAGTCTCTTCGAAGTGACTCAGAGGGAGGTTTTTTGCAACACCAGAGGCCAGGTACAAATGTGGCCAGACAGGGCCCACTACTGGAGGACGAGGAGGACGAAGATGAGGATGAGGTGGAGGAGGATGAGGAGGAAGCATGTTCACAGCGGGGTGGCACCCAACGCAGCTCGGGCCCATCACTGGTGCGTGGCTGGGGGGAAACGCAGGACGATGACGATATGCCTCACACAGAGGACAGCTTGTCCTTACCTCTGGCAGCCTGGCACACATGAGCGACTACATGCTGCAGTGCCTGCGCAACGACAGCAGAGTTGCCCACATTTTAACGTGTGCGGACTACTGGGTTGCCACCCTGCTGGATCCACAGTACAAAGACAATGTGCCCACCTTACTTCCTGCACTGGAGCGTGATAGGAAGATGCGCGAGTACAAGCGCACGTTGGTAGACGCGCTACTGATAGCATTCCCAAATGTCACAGGGGAACAAGTGGAATCCCAAGGCGAAGGCAGAGGAGGAGCAAGAGGTCGCCAACGCAGCTGTGTCACGGCCAGCTCCTTTGAGGACAGGGTTAGCATGGCAGAGATGTGGAAAAGTTTTGTCACCACGCCACAGCTAACTGCACCACCACCTAAAACGGAACGTGTTAGCAGAAGGCAACATTTCACTAACATGGTGGAACAGTACCTGTGCACACCCCTCCATGTACTGACTGATGGTTAGGCCCCATTCAACTTCTGGGTCTCCAAATTGTCCAAGTGGCCAGAGCTAGCCTTTTATGCCTTGGAGGTGCTGGCCTGCCCGGCGGCCAGCGTTTTGTCTGAACGTGTATTCAGCACGGCAGGGTGCGTCATTACAGACAAACGCAGCCGCCTGTCTACAGCCAAAGTGGACAAGCTGACGTTCATAAAAATGAACCAGGCATGGATCCCACAGGACCTGTCCATCCCTTGTGCAGATTAGACATTAACTACCTCCCCTTAACCATATATTACTGTACTCCAGGGCACTTCCTCATTCAATCCTATTTTTATTTTCATTTTATCATTATATTGCGGGACAACCCAAAGTTGAATGAACCTCTCCTCTGTCTGGGTGCCGGGGCCTAAATATGTGACAGTGGCCTGTTCCAGTGGTGGGTGACGTGAAGCCTGATTCTCTGCTATGACATGAAGACTGATTCTGCGCTGACATGAAGCCAGATTCTCTGCTATGGCATGAAGAGACTGATTCTCTGCTGACATGAAGCCAGATTCTTTGCTATGGCATGAAGAGACTGATTCTCTGCTGACATGAAGCCTGATTCTCTGCTATGACATGAAGACTGATTCTCTGCTGACATGAAGCCAGATTCTCTGCTATGGCATGAAGAGACTGATTCTCTGCTGACATGAAGCCAGATTCTTTGCTATAGCATGAAGAGACTGATTCTCTGCTGACGTGAAGCCAGATTCTCTGCTATGGTACCTCTGTCCAATTGATATTGGTTATTATTTTTATTTTTTTTTAATTCATTTCCCTATCCAAATTTGTTTGCAGGGGATTTACCTACATGTTGCTGCCTTTTGCAGCCCTCTAGCTCTTTCCTGGGCTGTTTTACAGCCTTTTTAGTGCCCAAAAGTTCGGGTCCACATTCACTTTAATGGGGTTTGGGTTTGAGATGAAGTTAGGGTTGTGTTCGGATCCCGAACCCGAACATTTCCGGGAAGTTCGCCCGAATTACTCGAACCCGAACATCCAGGTGTTCGCTCAACTCTAGTCACAAATTAAAGAAGTTACATCACACTACAATGTCTGTAACATGTATGTATGGATACCAGACAAATATCTCTCATATGCACATAGCACATCTAATTACGTGCTACACTCTGTATATCCCACGCTATAAAACCCACACCAAACCCCCCTCCCCCCTTAAACCCTCCACCACCTTAAACCCCCCTCAATCAACTCCCCCCCACCTCCTCACTCACACACAGTTTATGAGAAGTAATGTTTGATCTCCAGTATTTCAGTATTCGCTGGTTCATTTACCATAACCCAGGGTGCATAACGTAGAGGCGAACCAGCTGTATACCCCATACTGTACCGTCAATTCACTAGACAGGTACACCTCTCCTCAGATGGCCATTGGCCAATACCCCATTACTCATACCCCACACAAATGCAATTTAAATACAATGTAATATTATAACAGTAACCTAAAATCAAATATTTTCCATTTATAGGCCTAATTTTTTTGAAATCTTCATGACATGATCACATTAAGTACTAATACTTGTAGTACTAATACTTCTATTTTGAAAGTTTTGCATTACATGTGTGCCTGTTGAACAAGGTCTATGATTGGACCTGGTACCGTCATGCGTGCTGCTAAGAGCGCCACAGTTCGCAGTATTCTGGTTTGAATTGTGGCACACACATGACCACCAACACAATAAAATAGTCATAGTGAATAAGTCGTGCAAGCATAAGCGGCGCCATGTCTATTACCCAGTTTCAATGTAACGGCGTCTGCTTTATGTACCGATAATGAATATTTACATTGGCCCTTACTAAATTGTCCGTACTGTAACCTTATTGGTTACAATAAAAAAAAACACAACAAATTTTATAGAATAATAAACTTTTATAAATCAATTTTTAAATAAAGAAAAATATTAACATCAATAACTGAAGGAAGGCCCAAAAAAACAAATGAAAAAAAATAATTAAGGCAATTTTTTATTTTTTTTTAGCTTTTTTAGCAGCCCATCCATGGCCTTTTGGTTGACCTCCTCTGCTTGTGCCAACTCATGGGAGTGTTGTAGCTTCTGCTCCCTCATTCTTCTCATGTGCAGTGCCCTCAACTTTCTCATGCGTTCGCACTGCTCCCGCTGCACAATTTTCATTTCTTTAATAAATTTTTTTATGGCTGTAAAAGTAAAGGAAATATCATTTTTAAATGTACTTTAAAAGACAATCATTGTTTGGTGTATAAAGCAGATAAAGTGCTGTCTGAGCCAGTTACATCTTCGACTTAAAAATATTAAAATAGACAAATTACCAGGACCAGATGGCATACACACCCGTATCCTAAGTGAATTAAGTAATGTCATAGCCAGACCCTTATTTATGATATTTGTGGACTGTATTCTGACAGTGAATGTCCCATAGGATTGGTTCATGGCAAATGTGGTGCCAATATTCAAAAACGGTTAAAAAACAGAGCCTGGAAACTATAGGCCGGTAAGTTTAACATCTCTTGTGGTTAAACTGTTTGAATTTTTTCAGAGAGATGCAATCTTATAGCATCTCAAATAAAATAAGCAAATAACACCATATCAGCATGGCTTCGTGAGGGATCGGTCATGCCAAACTAATTTAATCTGTTTCTATGAGGAGGTAAGTTCTAGACTTGACAGCGGCGAATCACTGAATGTCATTTATCTGGACTTCTCCAAAGCATTTGACACTGTACAACATAAAAGGTTAGTATATAAAATGAGAATGCTCGGACTGGGAGAAAATGTCTTTATGTGGGTAAGTAACTGGCTCAGTGATAGAAAAGAGAGGGTGGTTATTAACGGTACACACTCAGATTGGGTCACTGTCAATAGTGGGTTACCTCAGGGGTCAGTATTGGGTCCTATTCTCTTTAATATATTTAATGATCTTGTAGAAGGCTTGCATAGTAAAATATCAATTTTTGCAGATGAAAATAAACTGTGTAAACGAATTAACAATGAAGAGGACAGTATACTGTGTATATATATATATATATATATATATATATATATATATATTACAGAGTATAATATACTGCTACAGAGGGATCTGGATAGATTGGAGGCTTGGGCAGATAAGTGGCAGATGAGGTTTAACACTCACAAATGTAAAGTTATGCACATATGAAGGAATAATGCAAGTCACCCGTACATACTAAATGGTAAAACACTCGGTAACACTGACATGGAAAAGGACATATGAATTTTAATAATCAGTAAACTAAGCTGCAAAAACCAGTGTCAGGCAGCTGATGCCAAGGCCAATAAGATAATGGGTTGCATGAGAAGGGGCATAGATGCCCGTGATAAGAACATAGTCCTACCACTTTACAAATCTTTTTTTCAGACCACACATGGAGTACTGGGTACAGTTCTGGGCTCCTGTGAACAAGGCAGACATAGCAGAGCTGGAGAGGGTTCAGAGGAGGGCAACTAAAGTAATAACTGGAATGGGGCAACTACAGTACCCTGAAAGATTATCAGCATTAGGGTTATTCACTTCAGAAAAAAGACGACTGATGGGAGATCTAACTAATATGTGTAAATATATCAGGGGTCAGTACAGAGATCTCTCCCATCATCTATTTATCCCCAGGACTGTGACTGTGACGAGGGGACATCCTGTGCATCAGGAGGAATGAAGGTTTGTACACAAACATAGAAGAGGATTATTTATGGTAAGAGCAGTGAGACTATGGAACTCTCTGTCTGAGGGGATGGTGATGGTGAGTACAATAAAGGAATTCAAGAGGGGCCTGGATGTATTTCTGGAGTGTAATAATATTACAGGTTATAGCTACTAGAGAGGGGTCGTTGATCCAGGGAGTTATTCTGATTGCCTGATTGGAGTCGGGAAGGAATATTTTATTCCCCTAAAGTGAGGAAAATTGGCTTCTACCTCACAGGTTTTTTTTGCCTTCCTCTGGATCAACTTGCAGGATAACAGGCCGAACTGGATGGAGAGATCTATTTTTTAGGCCTTCTGTACTATGTTACTATGTTAATCCATTATATATTCGTTTATTTAGGATTAATAATAGTTCTTTAGACTTTATGGTTATGGACTTATGTATTTTAGTTATTGTTTTTTTTTGTATATTAATTACTTTATACTGTTCATGTTTTATATTACTGTTGTGTGTTGTACGTTCTTTGTTCACAGTTTCATAGTTTTTACCCCATTCTGTAGATAATTATTTATATTGTTTTGTGCACTTAAATTTTTTAGTTTAACTAAATTCTTATATATTGGATGCTAGTTACATCTTAATTAAATTGTATGCCTCATTGAGATACTTTACTGAAATCAGTACACCAGTAACATCAGCTAGCTGTAAAAAAAATGTTTTATGTGGATTTCATTTGTGTCTGAGTGCACAGACAGATATAGTGGCACAGGTCACTCCCGTACTCCATCAAGCCTTTTTAATAAAGTTTGGAATAAATATTATTTTTTTTTCAAGTGTGGACAAAAGATGTGAAAAAATAACCTGCAGATAAATGAGCATGGTCTCTGACAGACCCTGAAGAGTGGTGAAATACAAATATTTTAGCTACACTTCTTGGAATGAACGCAAAGTGTGGTACTTTAGGTTATGCAATATCTGAAGTCTGAATAAAATTTTGAGGTTGAACTTGAACTTGTTTATAATTGTTTGATTGAATATAATCAGCCTGTGGTAATTAAAGACTAAACTGACACCTCTATGTGTGTGGAGACATTTTTTTAATTAAAACATCAACAGAATATATTTACCCTCCTGGCGGGGGGTGGTCACCAGCTCGTCTTCTTCCTCCTCCTCATCCTCCTGTACCGTCACCTCCTCTGCCTCAGGTGGGCTATGGGCCTGATGCCTTGATGGTCCTGCCTGCTCCTCTTCCTGCTCATCCTCCTCATCCTCCATCATCTCCTCTTCCACCACCTTCTTGTTATTAGGGCGTTTCGGTCTTAATTTTGGAAGAGGCACTCCTGTAATGACCAAATTATTCAAAAATACCAACATAAACAAGCAAAGAAAAAACAAAACTTAACGGTACACAAAATTAATCTACGGTGGGATCTGGATGGCATAATCATTACCCCTATGTTTGATTTCACATGATTTGGTGTTAGATGGAACTATGAATGAAGTATTTCATATGTTTTACCGTTGAGTACGTTTAAATCTAGGATGAGGTAGAAGGGGGTATTGGTTCGCAAGGTACAGTTGCAGGGTTATTGAAAAGAGGTGTACAAAGTCAACTGTTTTGACATTGGATCGGGGTTTACATCATATATCTATTTCTCACTGTGAGTGAATGTATATATTTTAAATGTTTAATCAGCTACGTGTCCAAGCATTTACTAAATCCGTTCTGGAGAACTTTTAGGCAGAAGAGCAAACCAACTAAATTATTTATTGCAAATTTCCGACTTTACCATTGTACCAGAATACCAGTATAGTCTGTCTTCAACACAATTATCATTTTGCTGTAACAGCTGCCTACATTCAATATGCTGACTGTACTTTTAATAGTGGGCCTGCGAAGCTGTATGGTATGGAATGTCTAAAGCCGATTAGTACACATTAGACATTTTTAAGGGTATGCGGCCCACAGAGAGGGCTCTGAGTGCTGCCTCTAGCACCCGTTCCATCGTTTCAACACTACTGAAGTAAGTAAACTGTTGTAAAGGGATAGAAATACTTATTTGCATAACTCAACACGTAAATAAAAATAGGTGTTAGTTATAAAATTAATGTAAGCATCGTACCTGGACAATTTTTATCTCTGACCTCTCACTAGTTTCATATTGTGTCTTTTTAGGTCAGACCATTTCTTCAGATATGCCGGTTTAGAATGCCTCTTTCCATTCTTGAAACTTAATGCGCTGGCCATTCTCCTTAAAATGGCCTGCTTTTCTTCGCGGCTAGTTATGTCGTCATAACCTTTTTTCAATAGAGTCTACCAGATAAAAATTAAAGGATGTAATCCAAAAGTACTAAAATACAATTATTAGTAATTATAGTCATCAAAACCAATAAAAATTAAAATTTTATATGAAATTCTTAAAATAGTAGATTTTTATATAGTTCTCTATAGAACTATATGAAAGTAATGTAATAATACAAACATTTATAGTAAAAGCAAATATAAGAATTAAATTCCACAGTGGACGCCTCTTTAACAGTGACTTTCAACAATGGCCTCCCATGTAACAGTGACCTTGACAGAGTCTGCACCTTTTAATAGTGACTTTGACAAAGACCTCGCCTTTAACAGTGGCTTTAACAGTGCCCTCCCCTTTAAGAGTGACTTTGAACACTGAACGCACCTTGGACTTGTACAACAGCACATTGACCTGAACTGGGACCGGCCCTTTAAGAGTGACTTTGAACACAGACCGCACCTTGGACTTGGACAACAGCACATTGACTTGAACTGGGACCGCCCCTTTAAGAGAGACTTTGAACACTGAACGCACCTTGGACTTGTACAACAGCACATTGACCTGAACTGGGACCGGCCCTTTAAGAGTGACTTTGAACACAGACCGCACCTTGGACTTGGACAACAGCACATTGACTTGAACTGGGACCGCCCCTTTAAGAGAGACTTTGAACACTGAACGCACCTTGGACTTGGACAACAGCACAGTGACTTTAACTGGGACCGGCCCTTTAAGAGTGACTTTGAACACTGACCGCACCTTGGACTTGGACAACAGCACATTGACTTGAACTGGGACCGCCCCTTTAAGAGTGACTTTGAACACTGACCGCACCTTGGACTTGGACAACAGCACAGTGACTTTAACTGGGACCGGCCCTTTAAGAGTGACTCTGAACACTAACCGCACCTTTGGACTTGGACAACAGCACAGTGACATACTTTTTCCAGTTAGAATTACTTACAGTGATCAAATATTCAAGCTCTTCAGCATCGAAATTGCTTCTTGCCATTTTCGTCACTTAAATCGACCTCTCTCCACTCTCCTTGCAATCCCAGGGACGCACGTACAGACGCACGCACAGACGCACGCTGACGATTTTTTTAATGACGTATTTTCGCGAAAACAAACCACACATAGTAGACTGTATAGGCAGGCAAATTTCATATAGGTACCTTGCTCTAAGTTATATTCGCGTACGAATGATACTTATTTCATATTGTTACCTTGCTCTAAGTTTTATTCACGTACGAATGATACTTATTTCATATTGTTAACTTGCTCTAAGTTATATTCGCTTACGAATGAAACTTAATTCTATTGAGTCAGACAATAGTAAATCAGAATAATAGCTCTAATGTTCCATTCGAACGCGATTAAAACTTATTCAATCTGGATAGTTGTAAATTAAAATAGCAATTGATCCAGGCCATTGTGATTTAGTTTTTTCAGTCACATATTGTACTTGATGACAGTTTTGAAATGAATTCTAAATAATGATTTATATTTTATAAAATAACACCAAATTCAATAAAAACTTGTAAAAAATTACAAATTTTATAACTTTCAATTTCTCAACTTCTATAATACATATTAATGCCTCTAATATTTTGTTATTACTTTACATACCCAACATGACTACTTAATTTGTGGATTATTTTGTGAATGATATATAATTTTTTAGCGTTGGTACAAGGCTTAGAAGTTTAGAAGCAAATATTTAAATTTTTCATACATTTTCACCAAAGAAATTTTTTGGTACCAATTCAGTTCTGAAGTCACTTTGTGAGGCTTACATAATACAAACCATGCAAAAATGAGCCCATTTTATAAACTACACCCCTCAAGGTATTTGAAAATGATTATAAAAATATTGATAACCCTTTTGGTGTCCCCCAAGAATTAATGGAAAATAGAGATACAATCTTTAAATTTCACTCGTTTGTCATATTTATTATTTTATTAATTTATTTCCAGATACAAAGCAATGGTTAACAGTCAAACCAACCTCAGTGTTTATGGCCCTGATTCTGTAGTTAACAGAAACACGCCATATGCGGTCGTAAACAGCTGTACGGACACACGGCAGGGCGCAGAAGGAAATTAATTTCATATGATTTTTTGAAGGCACTTTTTCCTGGACTTTTTTTTTTGACACCATGTCCCATTTGAAGCCCCCCTGATGCACCCCTAGAGTACAAAATTTCAAAAATAGACCCATTTTACAAACTACGGGATAGGGTGGCAGTATTGTTGGCAATAGTTCAGGGTAAATATGTTTTTTTTTTCTCTATATTTAACTTTTCGTGAGGCCGGTTAACAAAAAATACCTGTTTTAGTACCCTTTTTTTTTTTTATATTTTTAACATTCATCTGACAGGTTATATCATGTGATATTTTTATAGACTAGGTTGTCACGGATACCTAATAGGTTTACTTTTTAATTTCTGTAATTTTTACACAATGATTTATTTTTACAAACCAAAAAATCATGTTTTAGTGTTTACATAGTCTGAGAGCCATAATTTGCTAATATTTGGGGCTAATACCTTGGGTAGGGTATGATTTTTGTCGGATGAGATGACAGTTTTATTGGCACTAGAATTGGCTCCATACCTAATATTATTTTATTTTTATCACAGTCCTTTTTAGCTTATTTGTTTACATTTATTAGGTGAAAAATACTTGATTTTTACAATAATTTTATTTTTGTTGTGGAAAAATATTTCTTTTAAAATTTATTTTTAAAATAAATTTTAACCACTTTTTGAAATTCTACTTTTTGGTGTCTAATCCCCTTTACAATGCATTCTAATACTTCAGTATTGTAATGAATTGGCTGTATGAGTAATACTGTGTGTGTTACTCATAAAGCTCCCGGGGCTTGTGAGATCCTGGGGGCTGGATCTCACAGGCTCATCAACGGAAGGCAGCGCAATGCCTTCCTTAGGCATCGTGCTGCCAGTGACTTCAATGCCATATGGTCCCCCCCACAGCCGCATGGGGACCCGATGCAACCGCCGATTTCCGCCGCAAACCGCAGGTAAAGCCATAAACTTAAGTAACAGGACAACATGTCGTTCCCGGTATGTCATGTGTCCTGAAGAGGTTAAGTCTACCAATACCCCCTATAACAAATTTGCCAAAGCTGGATTGGCAATGATATAATTTTGGTCGCATTGCTAATCCAACAGTATTGTTTAAAGTTCCATATTGCTTGTATTGTTACAGTTAACAAGTTACCACTGCATCTTATGGGTTAAATGTCCACCATAAGTATTACTGACGGTCACAGACATCAGACGCAGAAGTATAGCTACGTCACTGTGTTTGAAGTGGTAAATGATTTTTGCACAAATTAAAGCGGTTACATCACACTACAATGTCTGTATAATGTATGTTTGAATAGCAGACAAATTTCTCTCATATGCAAATAGCACCTCTATTTACGATATACACACTGTATATCCCACACTATAAAACCCACATCCAACCCCATCTTCCCCCTTAAACACTTCACCGCCTTAAACGCACCTCCTTCAATTAATCCACCCCCCACCTCCTCAATCACACACACACATACACAGTTTAGAAGAAGTAATGATCCACCTCCAGTATTTCAGTATATGCTGGTTCATTTTGCGTTACCCAGGGTGCACCACGTGGAGGCGAACCAGCCGTACACCCCATACAGTACCGTCAATTCACTAGACAGGTACACCTCTCCTCAGATGGCTAATACACCATTCTTCATACACCACAAACATACATTTTCCATAGAATGAAATATTACAACGGTAACCTCAAATCCTAAATTTTACATTGATATAAAAAAAAATTGGATCATTTTGGTGACATGATCACATAAATTAATTAACCTTTGTATTTTTTTTTTTTGCATTAAATGTATACATGTTGTACAAGGTCTATGATTGTACCTGGTGCCATCACGCGTGCTGCCATGAGCACCACAATCCACAGTAATCGTTTTTAATTGTGGCACACACATGACCACCGGCACAATAAAATAGTCATCTTGAATAATTGCTACAACCATATGCTGGACCATTTAAATGGATCACGTAGATCCGAGAGAAAACAATGTTCCGGTACAATGCTGACATAACATCGCCAACACTCAGTAATGTACATGTTCTCCTATTAAAGTCATTTTTTTTATTCATCTCAAATTGTTTACTTTGTACAAGGTTAGAAACGTAGCAAATCATTCCTTAAACACACATATATATATATATATATATATATATATATCAAATGTACCATATGTATGTATGTATGTGTCACACAAAAACTCCAAAAAAGGAAAAATGTATTTAAATGAAACTTTGAACACAGATCCATTGCTAACAGGAAATAATTCTTGCTGTGTTCTAATTTTTCTTGGACGTACTATCCAGATACATACCAAAATAAATAACATTATTATAGCCAATACAATCCTAATAGCCATACACATGTTGTCTTATTAGTTAATAAATGGTGGCAGCTCCTATCCCCTGTTGCAAGAAGCACTGATCACAAGTTTTGACCACTTTTCAGCTCCTGTAATATTCAGTCATATGACGGATGATGACACAACCACACAGCGATATGCTATGATTTAGGTCTTACGCAATGTCATATCCCTATCCAGATCTTACTCATAAAAATTTAAAGGACTATAATCAGGCTAACTTGTAATGTAAAATAAGAATATTAAGAATATTAAGCCAGGAAGCAGGATGTCATATGGCCGTACCTTTAAACTCAGAAGACAACAGACCCTAATAACCATCTGCTGAGATCACCTCACACCTCATGCCGCTTCATAAGGAAACCTTAGACCGTAGGTCTCCTGGTGCTATTGTTAGGCACCCAAGCTAAACACATGCTAATTGCCCCTACCTTTATGCCAGGTTAATTTACACCTCAGAAATGCAGAGAGCTGTTAAGGGAGGTTTAGCATAATGAGACATGTAAGGACAGTCTATTAGCCACCCTTGAAATTTTTTTTTTAGAGAACTCTGGACGTTATTATGGTATGGGTATGAGACCCACCCCAAAATGAAGCCTGTATCGAGGATAGAAGGTAGAACCTAGACATGAAAATGCTGGGGCCCCACTCACACGAGAAATGTGGTGACTGTCTCCTGTAAGGCCGAGATGTGGCGTGTAATTGTTCATAAATTCATGGTGGACCCAGCACAAGCGCAGAATTTTCCATAACTATTGCACACTTAAAGATATGGCCCATCTTTGTTAAATTCAAGAAAATTAGCCTGTTGTACGTTCACTATTAATAGGATACTGTTGATTTTATTTCATGACCCATTGAAACATGTTTAATAAAAAGATATGAAATATACCTGCGCCAATCATGGTCCTTCCTCTAGATAAATTTCTGACTCTAGCCCACCAGTTGTGGGTAAGAGGTGAAGCAGTACCCTCTCACCAACCACCTTCATTACCCTCATAGTCACTGGAGGAAGTCGAGGAGTAGGATGAGGACGATGTTTTTAACACCTCCGTCATGGTTTAAAATTATTAGCAGTGTATTTCTTAAATTATTCACTATCCACACACAGGTGTCAGTTTATTCTTTACCACAGGCAGATTTTACTCAAACCAAGACTAATAAACCATTTGCATTACAAACTTTGATTTCTCAGTTATGCTACACATGTTTTTTAATTTTATTTTGGAGTTTTTGAATTCACTACATGCAGGGTAACTATACAGTATTATCTATCCACTCCCAATTGCTCTCCAGATAGCAAGTTTCAAATGACAGCCCCTTCAGCTTTTAAATTTCATGACCACATTTCCTAAGCGCAGCTGGTAATATTATATATTTGTTTTAATCTATACATTTTTAGGCCAAAGTTAGCTAGTATTAACCAAAAATGAAAATTTATTTTTAAATTTTTATCTTTCATGAACTGTAAGCAATTTTGTTACAAATGACACAGCAGTCAAGTAGTGTAAAAAAGTAATAGTGCCAAGTACAAATTAAATTAGTTAAATATTAATATTTGGCAATAAAAAAAAATATATTACTATGTGTATGAACAAAATTCTGCTAAATTATTAATTTATCAATATATCCAAAACTTGAATATTAAAATTAGTATTAAAAAATTTAATACATACATTGTAGAGATTATTAACTATAAAACTGTATGTGCATTGAATTTTTTCATCTCATTTAAAAATGACATATATTATCTACTAAAAAATTTAGAAGTTTAAATAAAATAAAAATAAATGATTGTTCGAAGAAAAAACTAGCATGGATTTTAAATAATTTTAGTGATTACACAAATTGAATTCTTGGAGAATTTCATCCTCATTTACAAACAAAGACTGTGATGAATTTATTTTAATCTTTCAAAAAATCGTGACATGATTTCTATAATAATCAGGTGATAATTTTCATTACATATATTTATTAACTAAATTAATAATGTATATATCTACATCAAAATGTGCCAATAATTATACATTCACAAAACCGGATTACCACACGGCTGCGTATGACGCCAGTCACACAAAACCATGTAGAGAGAGGCCAACATGGAAGTCAGACATCCCTCCCAGGATGACTGACGACACCATGTTCGAACCTCGATCCTTATATAAAACAAAATATAAATAATAATAAAAAAAAAAACATTTTTTGTGTTTATCAATCAGTCCTGTACAGTTTTAACTGCACAACAACTGCTGACAATGGAAAACCAGGTACAGTCCCCACCTTTAACAATGACAACCACAACAAGGCTCAACCAAACACAATTTTTTCAAAATAACAAACCAAAATAAAAAAATTAAATCAAAATAAAAAAAAATTGTGAATGTTTATTATTAACACTTTAATGAAAGTTTAATTATTTTAATAATATTCTATTGATCAATGATTATATATAATGACTCTGAGCATATCACAGGTCAGAATAGCAAACATGAACACTAATTTCTGAGACTTCAAATACTATATACTAGAGTAACTACTATTGAAAAAAAGTGTTCCATGCCGGTTGTCTCAAAACAATCTTTAAATCTTGCTTAAAATTTTTTTTTGTTGTAATGTAATACATGGATCAATCAAAATTTAGCAGAATAATGGCAGACAGTAGAATTAAAATACTAAAGCTACAGAACAACCCAGCACTGCCATGACAGGCATCAGCTTATAAATGATAACTCTTCACTTAAAGTACTACCAAAGTTTTAATAAAACTACGCAGGCATGATCAATAATCACCCAATCTTATTAATGTCAACGCTATAGTGTAAGTTGTACACATACATAGGACTAAATATTCAGACGAAATAAAAGCAATGCCACTAGAAGATTAACTTTAATGGTCCAAGTTCTACAACTAAGTCAACAGCACCAAGACACACAGCAGCAGCATCAGCTCTAATTTACATTGCAGTATAAGGCCTATATATATCTCAGCCTAACTCTGCAGGACAGGCTTCACTAGCCAACGTTGTTTTAAAAGTCATATTGACAATTGAACGTGAGGTACATGAGCATCAGCAGCTTGTATTTAAATTGCAGTATAAGGCCTATAAATATCTCGGCCTAACTGGGCAGGACAGGCTTCACTAGCCAACGTTGTTTTAAAAGTCATACAGACAATTCAACGTGAGGTACATGAGCATCAGCAGCTTGTATTTAAATTGCAGTATAAGGCCTATAAATATCTCGGCCTAACTCGGCAGGACAGACTTCACTAGCCAACGTTGTTTTAAAAGTAATACTGACAATTCAACGTGAGGTAGATGACCAGCAGCATCATCAGCATCAGCAGCCCTCTATTTAAATTGCAGTATAAGGCCTATATATATCTCGGCCTAACTCGGCAGGACAGGCTTCACCAGCCAACAATGTTTTAAAAGTCATACAGACAATTCAACGTGAGGTAAATGAGCAGCAGCATCAGCAGCTTGAATTTAAATTGCAGTATAAGGCCTATATATATCTCGGCCTAACTGGGCAGGACAGGCTTCACTAGCCAACGTTGTTTTAAAAGTCATACAGACAATTCAACGCGAGGTACATGAGCAGTAGCATCAGCAGCTTGAATTTAAATTGCAGTATAAGGCCTATATATATCTCGGCCTAACTGGGCAGGACAGGCTTCACTAGCCAACGTTGTTTTAAAAGTCATACAGACAATTCAACGTGAGGTACATGAGCATCAGCATCAGCAGCTTGAATTTAAATTGCAGTATAAGGCCTATATATATCTCGGCCTAACTGGGCAGGACAGGCTTCACTAGCCAACGTTGTTTTAAAAGTCATACAGACAATTCAACGTGAGGTACATGAGCAGCAGAATCAGCAGCTTGAATTTAAATTGCAGTATAAGGCCTATATATATATCTCGGCCTAACTCGGCAGTACAGGCTTCACTAGCCAACGTTGTTTTAAAAGTCATACAGACAATTCAACGTGAGGTACATGAGCAGCAGCATCAGCAGCTTGTATTTAAATTGCAGTATAAGGCCTATATATAGCTCGGCCTAACTGGGCAGGACAGGCTTCACTAGCCAACGTTGTTTTAAAAGTCCTACAGACAATTCAACGTGAGGTACATGAGCAGCAGCATCAGCAGCTTGTATTTAAATTGCAATATAAGGCCAATATATATCTCGGCCTAACTCGGCAGTACAGGCTTCACTTGCCAACTTTGTTTTAAAAGTCATACTGACAATTCAACGTGAGGTAGATGACCAGCAGCATCATCAGCACCAGCAGCTTGTATTTAAATTGCAGTATAAGGCCTATATATATCTCGGCCTAACTGGGCAGGACAGGCTTCACTAGCCAACGTTGTTTTAAAAGTCATACAGACAATTCAACGTGACGTACATGAGCATCAGCATCAGCAGCTTGAATTTAAATTGCAGTATAAGGCCTATATATATCTCGGCCTAACTGGGCAGGACAGGCTTCACTAGCCAACGTTGTTTTAAAAGTCATACAGACAATTCAACGTGAGGTACATGAGCAGCAGCATCAGCAGCTTGAATTTAAATTGCAGTATAAGGCCTATATATATCTCGGCCTAACTGGGCAGGACAGACTTCACTAGCCAACGTTGTTTTAAAAGTCATACAGACAATTCAACGTGAGGTACATGAGCAGCAGCATCAGCAGCTTGAATTTAAATTGCAGTATAAGGCCTATATATATCTCGGCCTAACTGGGCAGGACAGACTTCACTAGCCAACGTTGTTTTAAAAGTCATACAGACAATTCAACGTGAGGTAGATGACCAGCAGCATCATCAGCATCAGCAGCTTGTATTTAAATTGCAGTATAAGGCCTATATATATCTCGGCCTAACTCTGCAGGACAGGCTTCACTAGCCAACGTTGTTTTAAAAGTCATACAGACAATTCAACGTGAGGTACATGAGCAGCAGCATCAGCAGCTTGAATTTAAATTGCAGTATAAGGCCTATATACAGTCTTGTGAAAAAATTAGGACACCCTTTGAAAGCATGTGGTTTTTTGTAACATTTTTAATAAATGGTTATTTCATCTCCGTTTCAACAATACAGAGAGATTAAAGTAATCCGACTAAACAAAGAAAACTGAAGAAAAGTCTTTTCAAGATCTTCTGTAAATGTCATTCTACAAAAATGCCTATTCTAACTGAGGAAAAAGATAGGACACCCTTGCCCCTAATAGCGAGTGTTACCTCCTTTGGCTGAAATAACTGCAGTGAGACGGTTCTTGTAGCCATCTACCAGTCTTCGACATCGGTCTGAGGAAATTTTACCCCACTCCTCAATGCAGAACTTTTTCAGCTGTGAGATGTTTGAGGGGTTTCTTGCACGTACAGCCCTTTTCAAGTCACCCCACAGCATCTCAATGGGATTCAAATCTGGACTTTGACTTGGCCATTCCAGGACTCTCCATTTCTTCTTTTTCAGCCAATCTTTGGTTGATTTACTAGTATGTTTTGGGTCATTGTCATGTTGCATGGTCCAGTTCCGCTTCAGCTTTAATTTTCTAACTGATGGTCTCACATGTTCTTCAAGCACCTTCTGATACACAGTAGAATTCATCGTGGATTCTATGATGGTGAGCTGACCAGGTCCTGCTGCAGCAAAGCAGCCCCAAACCATGACACTTCCACCTCCATGCTTCACAGTTGGTATGAGGTTCTTTTCTTGGAATGCTGTGTTTGGTTTACGCCAAACATGTCCTCTGCTGTTGTGTCCAAATAATTCAATTTTGGACTCATATGTCCAAAGAACATTATTCCAGAAGTCCTGGTCTTTGTCAACTTTATCGCTGGCAAATGTCAGTCTGGCCTCGATGTTTCTCTTGGAAAGCAAAGGTTTCCTCCTTGCACACCTCCCATGCAAGTTAAACTTGTACAGTCTCTTTCTGATTGTAGAGGCATGTACTTCTACATCAACAGTAGCCAGAGCCTGCTGTAGTTCTCGAGATGACACTTTAGGGTTTTTGGATACCTCTTTTAGCATCTTGCGGTCTGCTCTTGGGGTGAACTTGCTGGGGCGACCAGTCCTGGGCATGTTGGCAGTTGTTTTGAAAGCCCTCCACTTGTAGACTATCTTCCGGACAGTGGAATGGCTGATTTCAAAATCTTTTGAGATCTTTTTAAATCCCTTCCCAGACTCATAGGCTGCTACAATCTTTTTTCTGAAGTCCTCTGACAGCTCTTTTGCTCTCACCATGGTGCTCACTCTCACTTCAACAGTCAGGAGCACACCAAACTAAATGTCTGAGGTTTAAATAGGGCAAGCCTCATTCAACATGCAGAGTAACGATCTACTAATTATGTGCACCTGGTGTGATATACCTGTGTGAGATCTGAGCCAATTTAAGAGGGAATACATGTGAGGGTGTCCTATCTTTTTCCTCAGTTAGAATAGGCATTTTTGTAGAATGACATTTACAGAAGTTCTTGAAAAGACTTTTCTTCAGTTTTCTTTGTTTAGTTGGATTACTTTAATCTCTCTGTATTGTTGAAACGGAGATGAAATAACCATTTATTAAAAATGTTACAAAAAACCACATGCTTTCAAAGGGTGTCCTAATTTTTTCACATGACTGTATATCTCGGCCTAACTGGGCAGGACAGGCTTCACTAGCCAACGTTGTTTTAAAAGTCATACTGACAATTCAACGTGAGGTAGATGACCAGCAGCAGCATCATCAGCATCAGCAGCTTGTATTTAAATTGCAGTATAAGGCCTATATATATCTCGGCCAAACTCGGCAGGACAGGCTTCACTAGCCAACGTTTTTTTAAAAGTCATACAGACAATTCAACGTGAGGCACATGAGCAGCAGCATCAGCAGCTTGAATTTAAATTGCAGTATAAGGCCTATATATATCTCGGCCTAACTGGGCAGGACAGGCTTCACTAGCCAACGTTGTTTTAAAAGTCATACAGACAAATCAACGTGAGGTACATGAGCAGCAGCATCAGCAGCTTGTATTTAAATTGCAGTATAAGGCCTATATATATCTCGGCCTAACTGGGCAGGACAGACTTCACTAGCCAACGTTGTTTTAAAAGTCATACTGACAATTCAACGTGAGGTAGATGACCAGCAGCATCAGCAGCTTGTATTTAAATTGCAGTATAAGGCCTATATATATCTCGGCCTAACTGGGCAGGACAGGCTTCACTAGCCAACGTTGTAATTAAAAGTCATACAGACAATTCAACGTGAGGTACATGAGCAGCAGCATCAGCAGCTTGTATTTAAATTGCAGTATAAGGCCTATATATATCTCGGCCTAACTCGGCAGTACAGGCTTCACTAGCCAACGTTGTTTTAAAAGTCATACTGACAATTCAACGTGAGGTAGATGACCAGCAGCATCATCAACTTGTATTTAAATTGCAGTATAAGGCCTATATATATCTCGGCCTAACTGGGCAGGACAGGCTTCACTAGCCAACGTTGTTTTAAAAGTCATACAGACAATTCAACGTGAGGTACATGAGCAGCAGCATCAGCAGCTTGTATTTAAATTGCAGTATAAGGCCTATATATATCTCGGCCTAACTCGGCAGGACAGGCTTCACTAGCCAACGTTGTTTTAAAAGTCATACTGACAATTCAAGGTGAGGTAGATGACCAGCAGCATCATCAGCATCAGCAGCTTGAATTTAAATTGCAGTATAAGGCCTATATATATATATCGGCCTAACTCGGCAGGATAGGATTCACTAGCCAACGTTGTTTTTAAAGTCATACTGACAATTCAATGTGAGGTACATGACCAAAAGCATCATCAGCATCAGCAGCTTGATTTTAAATTGCATAATAAGGCCTATATATATCTCGGCCTAACTCGGCAGGACAGATTTAAATGGTCAATGTTTTTTTAGAAGTCATACTGACATTTCAACGTGAGGTAGATGACCAGCAGCATCAGCAGCTTGATTTTAAATTGCAGTATAAGGCCTATAAATATCTAGGCCTAACTCCGCGGGACAGGCAGCAGCAGCCAATGTGTGTGCAGCAAAGGTGTGTTCCCGGGAATGGGCCCCCACCAGTCCCGGGCAACACCATACATCAACTGGGACATCTCCGACAGCAGCAGCAGCAGCAACAGCAGGTGACATGTGGGCAGCAGAAGTGTGTTCCCGGGAATGGGCCCCCACCAGACCCGGGCAACACCATACCTCAACTGAGACATCTCCGACAGCAGCAGCAGCAACAGCATGTGACATGTGGGCAGCAGCAGTGTGTTCCCGGGAATGGGCCCCCACCAGACCCGGGCAACACCATACCTCAACTGAGACATATTGATATTAATTTTATACATTATATATATCGATAAAATGTATGTAAATATATAAAGGAATTAACATCTACATATAGATCTCTCAATTTCCAGATCAGGCACATGGAAGATGAAGCAGAACACTGTGTTTTCGCTTACAACGACATCATGTGTTTTCTCGAAGGCAGAGTGCTGTAGTGTCGGTGTTTAGCAGCGGCTCTTTCGTTCCTCCTCATGTCTGTGAGGA